>NC_059346.1:44175000-44487500 GCF_019703515.2 Myxocyprinus asiaticus
TTTTTATAGGCTAAATGTCTTTCAATTTACCAGTTGTTGTGCTATATTCTGACCTCTTAAAACCTTCTCAAATGAAGAGGCAATTGTGCGAGAATTGATACGAATATAATTAAACCTGTGTTTAAACCCCAGTCCTGAAGCTGCGTCATTCCTCTCGTTCTAAATGGAAAAGAGAAATAATTGCAATACAGGGATATTGCGTTGATTTGCCAAATGAATCGTTGATAGCTGATTTTTGCACAAAATAGTAGGCCTACCGGAAGGGCCGTTTCTGAGCATATTCTGAGCACTAAGCGTATAAATACTTCTACAGAAATACATTTATACAGAGATTTGGAAAAATCTCTTTAGGTCCACACAAAGCAAGTGAATGGGGGCCAGAACTCTATAGGTCCAAAAAAAAAAAAAAAAAAGCAGCATAAAAGTAATCCATAAGACTAAATCAATATCTTCAGAAGCGATATGATAGGTTTGGATGAGAAAAAAAATCAACATTTAAGTTATTTTTTACTATAAATCTCCACTTTCACTTTCACATTCTTCTCCTTTTGTTTATGGCAATTCACATTCTTTGTGCATATCGCCACCTAGGGCAGGGAGGAAAATGTATATACATATACTGTAATATAGAATTTATATACATAACACATATATGTAACCAGTGTTGGGTGTATCTGGTTACAAAGTAATTCGTTACTGTAATATAATTACTTTTTAGTCAAAAAAGTAATGTAATGCATTACATTTTAAATAATTGTTATAAGATTAAAGTTACTGACTTTCAAATAAAGTAATTACTTTTAATAACATTACTTGTGCTAAAGTAATATGTACTGTATGATACATTTAAAATATTAATTCATATGTATGTTTGTTAGCATTTCTGTGACAGCTTAAGGGTGTGCAACAATGAACGAGAAGGTTTTGCATTTGAGCGGAAATCCAAAAACGGCTATTGAAAAAGTGATTTAAAAGTAACTTAAAAGTAAAATAATTAGTAATGTGATTACCTTTTGAAGTAATCAGTAAAGTAATCTGATGAAATTTTCAGAGAAGTATTTTTATATGAATGTTCATTTGTATTTAGATAATTTAAATGAGACATGCAGAAATGATTTGGAAGAAGTAATTACCTAGTACAGCGCTATCTTTTCTAAGGTTATAAACAAATTTGTACAAACAACAGATTCTGTGGTGAGAACGCGAAGCCTAGTGCATATATGCACATATTGCACTGTTTTTTAATATAGTTCTTTATAGCCTATTTACAGGCCATAAATCACAATAAATGTGACAATGAGCAAAGATGAGCCAAATTACCTTGGGCAAGTGGATGTCATGACATAAAGTAAGTAGTAAGCTACTCCCTCCCATGTGTACTGCCAATATTTCAATATATGTGCACAAATAATTTATCTATTGATAGCATTTTAATTGCCAATGTAATAAGCCACCTTATAATCCTCAGTGTTCTCCTTTTTCCCATGACCCCTGATTATTAGTATTTTCCTTGTTTTCCAAACCAATAAGTGCCACCATCAAGCTCTTGGAGGCTCCAGGAGGCTGCAGACATGCTGCTTGGTGTAATTGATATTGAACGAGCCGGTGGTAGGTGCGAACTGTTGGTGCTGCTGGATAATTTGCAGTTTAATTAGCGATTGTAATGAGAGTCACTGATTAGGGGCCATTTGAAATAAAAGAGAGTTACAAGGAACGTCTGTCAGGGTCCGATGATAATTCAGAAGTAATTGTCGTGATTAGGGAAAACTGGATGACCAGGGGTATAGCACCAAATTTTGGGCCACAGGCACAGAACTATTTTTGGGCCCCCTGACCAGTTTGGGTTTGTGGTGGGGATAATATCCAGTATAAGCATTTTAGATGGATATTTCACAGAGCTAATTCACAACTTTTTATTTCCGAACGCAAATATTATTTGAATCGAGTAAAATGCTAAACTCAATATAAAAGCCTACTAATAAAATGAATTATACATGTAGAAATGCATGAGTTATCTTGTTGGCAAAGTCACCATAACATTTCTGAAATGAGAAGACTGCCAGGTCGTTTGGTCTATCCTGAGACATTTCTGCTCTCAGGTAGTTTTAGAAAGTCTTAACTTGCTAACTGATTTTTACACAAGGTCCAAAATTAACTTAAAATTAGGGCTGGCCTGGGTATTGTTACAGGTTTCCAGATTTTATGTATATGTTGGTTACAATTTCCATTTAACTTAAATATAAAATAAATAATTTCTCAGTTCATGCTGTTGATTATAAAGTGACCTTCAAACCTTCTAAGTAACACTTCTAGGTACAATTTGAAAATATTACTTTTACAAATGATATTTTTTCAATTTTTCATCATATTGGTTGCATTTTAGCTTTTGAAAAATTGTCAAATTCATTTTATTCCATCAATAAATGTCTTGAAACGGCAATTATCATTTTGCATATGTATTTGTTACATGTTTATTGTTTACATGCATAACTTGTTCCATTTACAATGATTTACACTGAAACTCAGAACACATGCTAAATCGGTACTGTCTCTTTAAATAGACAACAGCATCTGAGCGCAACTACAGGTGATACTGTTCCTCACATATTCATTTGGTGGCTTAATGTGGGGAAAATTTCACATATCTCATGGAGTAAAAAAATAACATTTGGGCAACATAGACAAACATCTGATGGTAAATTTTGCACTGAAGTAAAATATGTTTATGTCGCCTTATTCAGCCCCGCCCCTTTTCCGCGCTCTGCTCTTCCGAATTTTGTCATCTAACTTCCTGTTGTATTGAAGCTACTGAGAAGAGTCGATCAAAATGGATTTCGTGTGGGAGCACAGAAAGTATTTTTCACCAAGAGTTGATGGTGTGAGTCTACAGCACACCTTTACTACGTGAAAATGCTCGTGAGGTGACAGATATGACACACTGCACTTTTTCATAATACAAGTGTTTCATTGTTATACGTGTAATTCCGCTTAATTTTTAGGTTTCAACTTGTTAATAATTTGTGTTAAAAGGTGAAGTTGACATGAAATTTCCAACAGTTACAGCTCGTATTATTACACATGCAAGTTCAACATTAAAGAAAATTACAATTGTACTTTGTAAAATTAATTTGTCACCCCACATTTTTTACAGGCTTAAATGTGATTAAAATGGTTGTAAACGGAATATAAAATAAAACAAACACTTTCACGCGTGTGTGTGTTCATGTGTGTGTGTGTGTGTGTGTGTGTGTGTGTGTGGGCGGGTTTGGGTGGTTTATGAGGACATTTTTTTTAGGTTATAAACTGGTAATTACAAGGGTATTATGCTATAAATGTGGTTTATGAGGACATTTCTAGTGTTCCCGTAATTCAAATCGCTTAAAAAATATACTAAACGATGTTTTTTGTGAGGGTTAGGGGATATAATCTATAGTTCATACAGTATAAAAATCATTATGTCTAGTCCTCATAAGGATAACCGCACCAACACATATGTGTGTGTGTGTGTGTGTGTGTGTGTGTAAATATAGCTGCACCCTGTCCCAGTTTAACCCTCAAAAACTATAACACGATTGGTGAATGACATGAGAAGATGGTCAGAGGTGTCATACAGAGATATTTTTGAATGACTTTGTGTTTTTTCTTGGATTTTCATGAGCACAGAAGAATATCAGTATGTCTGCAGCGTGATGGGAGGATCTTGTGTATTTATGAATGAAGTACTCTTGTTTTTAAATCTCCCTGGTCTGCTTCCAGTTGTTATGATGTCCTCTGAACACTTTAAAATACTCATGATAGTTATGACAACTCTATAACCTGTAAATCCACTTCGCTAGCTACACTTAGACATCAACGCCACAGATATCTATAGAACCACTAGAACGGAAGATCAAAGACAAAACTATCAAGATGGCTGCGCGCTAGTTTCTCTGGTGCATAAGGTGACATACAGTAGATACGTGAGTAGCGGCATATGTTGACAGTTTGATTTAATTGTGCACGTCACTTTATGAAAAGCATGTAAGATGCAGGTAAGATAATGTTACCTACTACCTGGTGAATAGTTCAGTTTAATTTTCTCGCCAAAAGCATTTTTTTCTCGCATTTGGTGCGTGCCAGGTGTTAATTTTGGACCATGTTTACATGAATATCAAACAAATATTTACCTAAGTAGCTACGTTGCCATGTATGGCTCATGTAAAAAGATACTCATAAATGGTCTGCTACCTCCCATTCTTTCTCCGCTCCTTTTTCTTTTGAATGTCCGATTTTGGATTAATTTCTGTGGATACATTAACGGACTAAGCAAATGACATCATGACATGTACTCAGTTTGGACCACGTGCCGCTGAGGGACCAGACCACTTTCACTGGGGGGCCAGTGAAAATTAATATTTAATGCGGTGGGCCAGAGAAATGGAAAATGTGAATTTTGAATATTATCCTCCTTGTAATATCTCCCCACCAACTTTCAAACCAAACCTATGCCCTTGATTAATAGTAACATATAATGCATCAATATGCATCTTAATTTTCCAACAGTGGAAAATGAACTCAGTTCACACTTATGAATTAGGCCTTATCGAGTGTACATATGCCAATAACAAAGAAAGTACAGTGGGCAATATAAATGCAGAGAGATGGTTTCACTTGACATGAGGCTTAAATGACAGCTCTCTGTGAGCATATTTTAACTTAAACCCAGCGTGGCTGTTTGAGTAGCCAATATGGACGAAAAGACCAAGAGCGCACATTTAAATGCAGTCCTGGTGTCCCCTCGCTGAGTGCACTGTCTGAATATCAATTACACCATTAGTGCGCATGTGTGTTTGACTGTGGAAGAGCAATTAGTGACGCTCGAAAAGGAGAGAGAATGTTACTGCAGTTACGGTGAGAAGACCAGGGCATCAGCTGGTGAAATTGAACCATTGTGACACCTGCAGCCAGTCTAGTTAACGACCCCGCCCCCACCCCCACACACACACTTCACAAGGATAGCAACGTACAAACTCACATTTCACGTATCTGACCAACTTTAATAAAATTGCATTGTGTAATTATTAGTGCCTTGTGCCTTGGACTGGGTCTGGAGACTCCAATGTAACCCCCTAACCTCTTTAAAGCCAGTGATTTCTGTGCTAGACTATCCCCATCTATCCTGTGTCAATGACTGTCTTTTTGAGAGAATCAGTGGGTAAACAGGACTGACAGAGTAGGGAGCTCAACTGATTACTCATACAAATAGACCGCGGGTACGCACCAGGCTGGAGATGGCTTTTTCTGCCTCTCCAAGGGTCCTGTGTCCATGAGCTCTCACATTGTCCCGCCATCAATCATTCTGTTGTGCCCTGGATGTTCTATATAGTCACTTAATATCCTTACCTTCATCTCTTTTATACTTTCGGAGCAATGCACCACAGCCACTCGCCCTTTTCTGTGTCAGATGAGGCCAACAGGCAACAGATCATGAAATGATTTAGTGGGCTCCCTAAAGGACATTATCGCATGCTATAAACTGCATCGGACATCTTATTTAGATGGCTTTGAGTGCTAAAATCCTAATATTTAGACGGTGAGTTGCATCCAAATGGACGACCTCTAGGGTAAACGCAAAAACCTTAATTCAATTAGGTTCAAAATCAAATTTGCATGTAGCCTAGTATTTCAACCATCTGGGTTCCAGAAGTATTTTCATAAAATCCTCCATAGAAGAGTTGTAACCCATGAACCAAAGCAACCAGCTCCGAGGTGAATCACAACACTGCAAACTTTGATTTGAGACAAAAAAGTATTTGAAAATTGGACAACCGAACAAAAGGTACAAGACTGTGTACTTACCGTCTTTCACAAGGGCACGAACTACAATCCCATGAAGGACCGCAAATTACGTAGTTGAATTAAAATCTAGGGAAATATATAAAACTTTTTATTTGAGGTTGCTGACTATAAGTTTAGAAACAATATATTTATCTGTTAGATCATGGGTAATGTAGTTGTTCACTAGGAATTATGCTATGAAATAAAAATTTTAAACAATGAAGTTGAAATAACGCAGACGGCTGGTTTCAACAGAAGCATATACCATAGTTTAAAAACCTTGAAGTCTGTCTTTGAAGGTTTATAAATGGGAGTTTTACTTCTGGAACCAGTCTGTTGCGCTCTATAGTAGACCTAGACTATCGTGCAAAAAAAACAAAAAACAAAACAATTCTGTTATAAAAAGATATACAGTAGCTGTAGGCCTACAAAGGTGTAACAAATAGCCTTATCGAGGGATTGAAAGTTGTTTCTGAGTTGTACATCTTTAAACAATGGCTGGGTTTTCCACTGCATTAAATAGAACGTCAGTCACATGTAGCCTAAAGGAAGATTCTGGGTTCAATACAAGATAAGCTCAGCTGACAATCCTTTGTGGCATTCTGTTGATTACCATCAAAAAATATTTTACTGGTCCCTCCTTTTCTTTAATAAAAGCAAAAATCACATTTACAGTGTCGCTTACAATGGAAGTGAATTGGGACAAACTTTGGAGGGTTTAAAGGTAGAAATGTGAAGCTTACAATTATAATTTTTCTCTTAAACCCCATGTATTACTTGAACTGTAAAGTTGTATAAGTCGTCGTTTTATGGTAGGTTTAGGGTTTACATGGTTACTCCGCCATGGCTATTATTTGGCCTACTTTGATCAGCATAATGGTAATAGAGAGATACTGTATGTTTTTGTTAGTGTTGTCAAAAGTACCAGTACTTTGGTACCAAGTCGTTACTAAAATAAAAAAGATATAACGATACCATTGTTTCTGCAGTACCGGTAGTACCGAGCACCGACTCAATCTGGTACCAGCGCTCAGTATGACTGACACATGACAGCTATAAAATGCTAATTTTGAGCTTGTGCTCTGTTACTCCTTACACTGAAATGGACAATTAATCAAATTAAAATCGTGACATGTCCTAGTGTGATTTATTAAACTGCTAAAGGCTGCAGTCTTAGTGTTGATGAGCTACGTACTTTGAATGAATGTATAAATCCGACCGCTCATACATATTGAGAGTCATTCATGACACATTGTATCAGATGACAGTGCAGAGCACTAATCTACTGTGAACCACGCAGCACATGTAAAATATTTATTTGTATAATTAAATCACAGCATTTGCGCTTTAATCTCTATTTATAAAGCATTTAAAACAACAGAGTTGACCAAAGTGCTTCACAGTAATAACATTTTATACATAACATTTAAAAATGACCACATACACAAATAGCAGTAATCTAAAAGACAAAATACAAACACTTCAAAACTGTGTGCTACATTTCATTTGTCAGACTCAAAGGCCAGTGTAAAGAGATGAGATTTCAGATGTGACTTAAAAACTGTTGCAAACTGTTCCTCCTGTGAACTTGGCATGAGGCCAGCTTTTCTCTGTGATCAGCAAGCAAAGTCAACCAACCACAGTCAACGGACGGCTTTCAGATTTATAATTCACAAATGAATGAACACAATTTTCTACCAATTTCCTCATTATGCAAATATGCAAAACATCAAATTTGGATCAATTAGAGACCTTAGAGTTCCAAATTTAACTGTTTATGTAGTAATTGCTGGGACTATCAAATAATTACTACGCTAATTTGGAATATATGTGACAGACATATTCAAACACAAATAATTTTGAATTCATGAACACACAGGACACAAACTGATCGAAGGCTAACAAAACCAGCATTATGCAGGAATTTAGAATTTGTCGTTAGATTTTGTGCATACAAATTTGCTTATTCTGCATAATCAAATACATTTACCCAGAAACCAGACAATATATTTTCAATTATTTTAATTGCAAAAAGTATTTTGGAAAGCACTTTGAGATTGGATCATCAAAAAATTCATATCTGTCTGATGACTGGTACACAATCATAATTGGACACCGAATTTGTCCTTTAGCTGAAATGTTCATGATTTCAGAGAGTCGACTTTAATACAGGCTTTGTTATCAGTTCAGTACGTCAGTTTTTGGTAAGATGAGATGCTCGTAACCCATGGCTTTATACAGTTTTTGAATCACATCTTGCTTTTCCCCTCAATTATCAAAGTCAAAGCAACCCCCTAAAGTTTAGGTCATTAATTGTGTTTTATGTGGGGGTTTTTCCAAAAATGATTGAAATTGATTTAGGGACCATGCAATAAATCACGATTAGTCTACACAAACAAAGCACAAGCCTTTAGAATCAATTGAATAACAGCATCCTATTTGATCTTAAGGATTCACGCTGGACAAATATCTGACAAAACACAAAACATGCCAGCCAGGGTCAGTTCAAGAAACACACAAATGCACTCCTAAGCAAGACGAACACAAGCATGTGAAAAATAACACACAGCATTCTACTAATTCTTTAAAATCTTATAGCATGCAATAAATTACCATGAGCAATAGGTTACTTTTGCTATTTCTAGAGTTATTGTCTTAGTGAGTAATGTTACATTTATTATGATAACAGTCTAAAACAACAAGTGCAATTATGTCATTTGTCAGCAAAATAAATCTTTCAGAATCCTGTACCCCATCCACAGACACTTCATAAAAGAGCAGAGTAATGACTCTACTATTTCATGGCATATTACCCAATAATTACATTAATCCACCCATTTACATCCGATGCTGCCCTGGCCAACGGAAATGAACATCTAGTACATTCCTTAATGGTCATTTATGAATAAAATTAGAGTCTATCAAATGCTAATGAAATGCATAGTTACTTTATTTTTGAGTTCATTGCTAGAGAGGGGGGTGGGGGGGGGGGACTTAACAATAGAAAGATTTAACCTGTTAATGGATTAGTAAAATAAATAAAGTCATGGGCACACAACAATCCAGTGTACAGTATGTAATTGAATAGACTGGCAGATTGAGAGAGATAGATGGGACTTTAAGACACAGTGGTTCTTTAAGAAAGGCATGCGATAAACTGCAAAGAAATGCAGCTCAAAATATTCCCACAATGTGAGTTGTCTTATTACTAACTGAAAAAAATATGAACACACACACATACACGGCTGTACACACGGGTACACAGCAGCTGAAAAAGTGGGTATTTTACTTTGGAAGTTAATGGGAATAAAATACCTCAGTGGATGAGTGCAGATGTGTTTGATACAAATAGTCATTTTCCTATTTGCTGCCTCATTGAGCTTGATGAATGATTGGAGTCAGAGAAGCGCCATGATAAATGGCAGCACCTTGGCTCCATTGCATGCCCTATTGATTCTCCTTCTTTATTACCCCTACAACCCAGCTGGTTGCTTTGCTCTTTGCACACGCATGCACACAAACTCGCATGTATATCTTTGCAAACACATACTCACGCGCACAGAATTATGGCGGTGGAGGGGTTGGGAGTTCTTCTCTCTTGAAGTGGAAAGACAAATAAGGTTTTTTATTGGCTCAGAATGGCAGTGTCTGTGTTATTAAATGCTTTGTCTGGAGTGTCCACCGAACATCAGAGACTAACAACCTCATTGAGATCTGCCATTCAGTTTATGTGAATTGAAAATCAAATTTCATGACCTAAATTGACTACTCAGAAGGCAACATCATTATCACCAAATAGAGTTTAATTGCAAAATATAACAACTTCTCTTTAAAAGAGTCCTGCCTTTACATAGTTTTCAGAATAGCTGACTAAATTACACGCGAGTAGAAAATAGGAAGACATAATGAAACTCTGCCACCCACTGAAATGCAATTATCATGCACTCCTGGGCTCAAAATTACAAGGTGAGAAAAGATGAATAGGGAAAGTAAAAACCGCTGACCCTTCAAAGTTCAATTTACAATCTGAATTTCCTTGACCTTGTTCTAAAGTTTGGAGAGGTAATAATTAAGGGCACAGGGCAGTTGATAAATGGTCTGTGTTCATGCTCAGTGGAACTGCTCTGTTTATATGTTAATATTGTTAATATCTGTTTAAGCCATTTTAAGACATTATAATTTAGGGCTGTTATTGAGTTAACTCCACAATCAAGAAGCTTAGGCCTAATAAATACTTGCAAGGTATTCTTTGTGCATTTTCCAAATGGCATGTTTGTGGCGTTGTAGGGCACTTTGGGAAGGGGACACCACTCGAAGGGTCATTCCAAACAAAAGTAAGAAAGTAAATTTTTTCACAAAGGGCCTTTCACAAGACATTTAGTGAAGGGTACATTCAAACTGTAATGCCATGCTCCCTTCTGAGTGCCCACATCAAAAGCTTTGTCCTTCATAATGAGCAGGGCATAGGGATGATCACTTTTGGTTGTAATTCCCCTTTAGTCAACATGATCACACAGGAAATCGCTGTGTTAGTTCCGAAATTGTTCTGAATGTGGCGGATTCTAACCGACGCCACCATGTGAGTCATGTTCATGCCTGAAAAACGCTCTCGCTGTGCCTTTGACATCCATTTGATCTCTGGCTAACAAGATATTACATTTGCAAAGAAGAAAGTGAAAGAACACTGTTTCGGTCTCTACTGTTACAGTTAAGGTTGGGGTTAGTTTATCAATGTAATTACAACTCAAATGTTTCCAAAAACTGGATGAGCTGTGCCTTTCACATCACATCCATTCACAGAAGTAAGTGAAAGAATGCTCTTTTAGTCTCAGTATTGTTAGGGTTGAGGGGCTTCAGCATGACTCTCATCGGGGCGTCAATGCACCACTCAATGTCAGCATCAAATGCCGCTTTGATCTCCACATGAAAAGAACATGCAGAAAATGTCCTGTTTTGATTTTAGTGCTGGCATCGTCCTGTAATGATACAACATCTGAATTGTCTGGTAATCATTGGTTGGTACTTTTAAAGTTCAGCAGTAATGAGGTCAAAGTTGAAATTGTTTGAATTTCAATTAAATTTCAAACAATTTTTCAAACAAATGAAACGCTACCAGGGGCAATGCTGACGCTTCACTCCATGAAGCTCAATGTATTCAGCGACGCTGATGCGAGTCATGTGGAAGTATATTAATATAATTAATATTCAAACGTGACTGAAAATAGATTAGGGTTAGGTTAGTTTTTTCATTTGAATAGTATTTGCTCATGTCTCGCGCTTGCACAGTGAGTTGCACAAAGGTGCACATATACATGACTATAGTTCCAGCTTCAGCAACTAGGAGCAGTTCAGAAATTCGGAATGCATAGACTGATTTTAGAAGACAAAAAAAAAACCTGACCTCCTATCACCGATTTTCCTGTGAGATCAGTTTGTCTTTAATATAAAGTATATATGGTGTAATGTATGGCATATTATGTGTGGTGTGACGTGTGGTGTTTCGACTTTCTGTACAAATTACTTGTAAGCTTAGGAGTTACTGTGAGAACTTTTGCCCTTGACCTAGTCATTGAAATTTGGGTTGGTCCAGCTGGACTGCTCCCACAGATGCTTTGGATGAAAGCTTCTCTTAAATGATCTTTACATAACTACATGATTAGGTAATTGTCACATGCTTTACAATGCATGCACTATAGTAAGGAAGAGTCTTCCAAGAACATATACTGTATATGAATGTAAATGTAAAGTCTGCACCCTTTGGGGATATTTGGTAATTCCTTTGTGGCAGATTATTTTCAATGATTTAACATCACAGAAAATGCATTGTATTATGTATTTAATGGTAGATGATTAGTAATTTGTGTGAGTTCTTTTGTTTTTGTAAGATCCAAGCCGATAAGTGTGGCATATTTAATTATAGTGGGCATTAATATTCAACCAAATGTCCTCATGCCCATGTAAAATATTGGGAGAAGATTTTCCCAACATTCCCAGATTGGAAGAGGTGAGCCAATCCAACCGCTGTCGGTTCATTATAAAATGAGAGCTCTTCAGGCAACATCCACCTGAGAAGCTATGGTCCTAATCAAAGATGACATATCTGTATGTCGCAGACACAGAAATATGCACACACACACACACACCACACACATACACACACATAACTTCACTAATCAAAAAGTGTATTTCCCCTGGCGGTCTCTCGAGAAATCTATTGGGAGAAATTGGAATAATTTATTAGCTTACAAGTTTTGGTCGACAGTTGGCCCAAAGCTATTTATCTCTGTAATAGAGAATGTCTCCTATGTGGCAAAATTGACCAAATCAGATTGTGTTGATCAGAGAATTAGTTTGGCATGCCTGCAGGTCCATTTGTCTCAGGAGGATGAAGACCAAAAGGTGCACTAGCACTCAAAAAATATCTCACAAGTGGCTCCATCATGTCAAACCTCTGGTTCTGAAATGAGAAATATATCAACATCTAAATGACATTTAGAAATCATAAAGACACAAGTGGTTTCAGCATCCATTCTGCTAACACCCCCATTACACAGGAAACTGACATTTCTCTGAGACATACTGAAAAAAGCAAATGTGTGCAGGACATTTAATCCTGTGTTGTAATTGTGATGTTGAAAAACCACTAAGTAAATTGTTGATGTAGAGATCAACTTAGTAAAGCACTTTTATGATAATGTCATACATACATGACCATATTTTTGCTATCAAAACTATTTAGCATTCCAAATAAGTGTGTTGCTCATTAACTGTCAGATTAATGGAGTGTTTTTTCCCAGGTCGGCCATAAAGATGGGTGAATATTTGGATCATTATTGTCTTTATGACTCATCATGCTGATGTTAACTGTCATTTCTGGTTTGTCTGCCTAATTTATGTTTGGTGATTGTGAGTTGTTAATGTTTATTTTGTCTAATTTACATGAAGAGACAGTTTTGATGGATTCTGAACAAGAGTGATATAAGAGTGATATTAAAGCAAAGTGTTGATTATATGTAAAGCAGACTTTATAAGCAGCATCATGTACATAATGTGTGTTTATACTGTAAGTGAAACATACTAAAGACAAATGAGATTCAGAATTGAATCTAATATTATTTAAATTATTTTGATCACTAAAATAATGTATTGCATCCATCAAGTTGAATGACTTCATGAATTAAATGAATATACAGGTGCATCTCAATAAATGTCGTGGAAAAGTTAAATTACAGTAAATTAACATACTTTCCAGAAGGCCAACAATTCACTAAAAATGTTTTTTTTTTATTGGTCTTATGATGTATTCTAATTTTTTGAGATAGTGAATTGGTGGGTTTTTGTTAAATGTGAGCCAAAATCATCACAATTAAAAGAACCAAAGACTTAAACTACTTCAGTCTGTGTGCACTGAATTTATTTAATACACGAGTTTCACAATTTGAGTTGAATTACTGAAATAAATGAACTTTTCCACGACATTCTAATTTATTGAGATGCACCTGTATATATAGTACACACACTCACTAAGCACTTTATTAGGAACACCTGTACACCTACTTATTCATGCGATTATCAATCGTGTGTCAGGAGTGCAATGCATAAAATCATGTAGATACAAGTCAGGAGCATCAGTTAATGTTCACATCAACCATCAGAATGTGGAAAAATTGTGATCTCAGTGATTTCAACCGTGGCATGATTGTTGGTTCCAGACAGGCTGGTTTGAGTATTTCTGTAACTGCTGATTTCATGGGATTTTCATGCACAACAGTCTCTTTAGTTTACTCAGAATGGTGCCAAAAACAAAGAAACACCCAGTGAGCGTCAGTTCTGTGGACGGAAATGCCTTGTTGATGAGAGAGGTCAACGGAGAATGGCCAGACAGGTTCGAGCTGACAGAAAGGCTACGGTAACTCAGATAACTGCTCTGTACAATTGTAGTGAGCAGAATAGTATCTCAGAATGCACAACACGTCAAACCTTGAGGCGGATAGACTACAACAGCAGAAGACTACTTCGGGCTCTTTTTTAGTGACCATAGTGAGTGTGTGTGTGTGTGTGTGTGTGTGTGTGTGTGTGTGTGTGTGTGTATACATATATATATATATATATATATATATATATATATATATATATATATATATATATATATATAGATATATATATATATATACATATATATCTATATATATATACATATATATATATATATATATATATATATATATATGTATATATATGTGCAAAAGTCTTAGGCGCTTTATATTTTTCACAAAACATTTGTCTTCAAACAGTAATTTTATATATTCTGCTTTTAGTGTATTAGTAGGAAATATAAATTTTACATTTCAACATTCCCTTTGCAAATAGAGTTCAATAAAAGAAGAACATGGAGCCCTACAACAGATGATATGGCCCCCACAGAACCCATATCTCGCCAACATTGAGTCAGTCTGGGATTACATGAAGAGACAGAAGCAACTGAGACAGCCTAAACAGATAGAAGAACTGTGGAGAATTCTCCAAGAAGCTTGGAACATCCTATCTGCCAGAAACCAAGAGTATTGGTGCTGTTTTGAAGGCAAAGGTTGTCATACAACATATTGATTTAGGTTTTTTTTATGTTTCTGGACTTTATATGACTTTAATTGACAAATGAAAACTATTTATGGCATTATTTCTGAAGACATCCTCACTAAGCAACATTTTACTCAAGTGTCTAAAACATTTGCACAGTACTGTACATATATATATATATATATATATATATATATATCAGTGTCAGCTGGTCCATAGGGGGCGCTAGGTCACCGCCCCACCTGGTGGAAAGTGTTTTCTTTTTTTAAATAAACATTTTTAAAGTAATTTTTGTAAAAACTTATTTTAAGTATGTGTGTGTTTAAAATGCATAATAACGTGTAATAAATAAAATATAAATCATTATGTGGGGGAAAATTAGCTTCCTTTTCATCCCTTCTCTCGTCAAGAGTCCCGACCACCACCGACTGCGCATGTTTGGGGTGCTTTTTACAGCGAGAGAGGCGCCCCAAGCATGTGCAGTCGGGACTCTTGACATAGTCATGTTCCCTCTCACCATCGTCTCATTGGACGACTGACAGTCTCTGCCAATAGATTGTAATATTATAGCAATGATGAACGCGGACA
This sequence comes from Myxocyprinus asiaticus, assembly GCF_019703515.2. NCBI lineage: Eukaryota > Metazoa > Chordata > Actinopteri > Cypriniformes > Catostomidae > Myxocyprinus > Myxocyprinus asiaticus. Next base: position 44,189,983 of record NC_059346.1, read on the forward strand.
ACGGAGCAGGAACTCAGCTGCCCAGTCTGCCCCCAAATTCAATAAGAGCCCTTCAGCAAAATCCATTTGAGAGGAGAACTTTGGTGGAGAATCTACGGGTAAAAGATCTTGGCCCAGATCAACCTGACATCAACATCAAACAACAGGCTAGCGAAAAGAGCAAAACGTACACACGATGCTTCTCCTGTACTTGGTACAGCAGAAAGGCTTAGTTAGCTGGATGTAGTCATGCAAATGCCTTATTTTGCTTTCCATGTCTACTTTTTAAAATGACAGGGACAGATGGAACATGGACTGTTTTAGGATTAAGGGACCTAAAACATTTATCAGAGAGGACGAAGGAACATGAGTCTACAAGAGCACATATGGACAGCAGTGTCAAGCTAGCAATCCTTGGCAGAGTCAACATAGCTATGCAACTGGACAAAGGCCACAGAATTGGGGTAAGAAAGCCCAATGAAGAGGTGGATAAGAATAGGCACATTTCATCAAAGAATTCCTGACTTCAATAATAGGGTCATTGAGAAGCTTGCCACTCAAAAGGACAGAAGGGCAAAATTCCTGTACAAATAAGATGTCTGTCACACACACACACACACACACACACACACACACACACACACACACACACATACACACACACACAAGTTTGTAAAATTGTAATTTGTTTAATATTGGCATTAAATAATATAAAGAATAAAAGAAAATTCAGTGTAAAACACAATTGATAAATCCATCTGCCTCCATAGCAAAAAAACGTGCGCATGCACATTGGCTCAGAGCCCAACCTGAACATTTGGGGACCAGGCGCCACTGATATCTATCTATCTATCTATATCTATATATATATATCTATCTATCTATATCTATATCTATATATATATATATATATATATATATATATATATATATATATATATATATATATATATATATATATATATATCACAGTAAATCAGAATAATATAAAACTAACAGGTAAATAAGATGTGGGAATCTAATGCTGTTCTAAAGAGCTTTGGATTCATCCAGACATGTTTGATGTTGTCTGGAATCCAAATAAATTAAAGGTCTAACCTGATTCAATTGAATCAATCAGTTAATCAAACAAGAAAAGATTCTGTGCTTAGCCTCACCTAGCGATATGGATTCATCCCCAGCCTGATAGACTCATACACTAACTACTTTAAAAGTCCATTTGGACCGGTGCCTAAAATCACCTGCTCTAAGTCTCCAAAGTAACAGCGCTCAGCTTAATTTGTATGCATTATCAATTAAGAAGCTTAATAGCCAGCAGATTGATTAGATCCTCAGTTATAGGGGGTAGAACTGAAGCGAAACACAAAATATCATACACACTGCCTCCCTCACACACACACACAAACATTTATACTCGCACATGAACACACACACACACACACACACACACACACATACACACCAATCCACTCCTCCTCCACAGTTCTCTAATTAATGCATACATATGGCGGAGAATAGAGTGGAAACATGGCACTGCTCAAATTTTAAATAAAGCTTCAGCATCTAATGAGTTGGGCCGCTATGGCTAGTTTATCACTAATTGTACTTTCTGCTAATGAGAAACTGCCTTAATACAAAACTAAATAATGCATTCACATACAATAAGTTTTGAATTATTTCCTTTTTTAGCACAAGACACATTAACCATTTGAAAATGTCAAATCCGCTCTCATGACAAATCGTTTTAAAAGTAAGAGACGGCTAAATCTTAAGAAATCATACAAGTTGGCTCGTACAAAAACATACGACATTCACAATGAGTCATTTGTATTATTGCAGAGCCTAAAATAAATATAGAGTAACCAAACTGGTTCACAGATATTTCCTTTTTTTATATACACTATATTGCCAAAAGTATTCGCTCACCCAACCAAATAATTGAATTCAGGTGTTCCAATCAATTCCATGGCCACAGGTGTATAAAATGAAGCACCTAGGCATGCAGACTGCTTCTACAAACATTTGTGAAAGAATGTGCCGCTCTCAGGAGCTGAGTGAATTCCAGCGTGGTACTGTGATAGGATGCCACCTGTGCAACAAGTCCAGTTGTGAAATTTCCTCGCTACTAAATATTCCACAGTCAACTGTCAGTGGTATTATAACAAAGTGGAAGTGATTGGGAATGACAGCAACTCAGCCACGAAGTGGTAGGCCACGTAAAATGACAGAGCGGGGTCAGCGGATGCTGAGGCGCATAGTGCGCAGAGGTCACCAACTTTCTGCAGAGTCAATCACTACAGACCTCCAAGTTCATGTGGCCTTCAGATTAGCTCAAGAACAGTGCGTAGAGAGCTTCATGGAATGGGTTTCCATGGCCGAGCAGCTGCATCCAAGCCATACATCACCAAGTGCAATGCAAAGCATCGGATGCAGTGATGTAAAGCATGCCGCCACTGGACTCTAGAGCAGTGGAGACGCGTTCTCTGGAGTGACGAATCACGCTTCTCCATCTGGCAATCTGATGGACGAGTCTGGGTTTGGCTGTTGCCAGGAGAACGGTACTTGTCTGACTGCATTGTGCCAACTGTGAAGTTTGGTGGAGGGGGGATTATGGTGTGGGGTTGTTTTTCAGGAGCTGGGCTTGGCCCCTTAGTTCCAGTGAAAGGAACTCTGAATGCTTCAGCATACCAAGAGATTTTGGACAATTCCATGCTCCCAACTTTGTGGGAACAGTTTGGGGATGGCCCCTTCCTGTTCCAACATGACTGCACACCAGTGCACAAAGCAAGGTCCATAAAGACATGGATGAGCGAGTTTGGTGTGGAAGAAGGCAGATGAGTGAATACTTTTGGCAATATAGTGTATATAAAGTGGTGGATTAGCTTGCTAAAATGTGATGGTTTGTATTTTATTGATTTGAAATTCTGTTTGTTGATTGGTTGTTTTAAAAGTCATACCAATTCGTAGGAACCAAGTCATACAAAATCTACCATCTAGTACAAATTGTTGCCATGAGACTATACGTTGGTATGTCCGATTTACATTGCAACATTTAATGTGCATATGAAAAAAAAAAAAGTATTACAGAATTGAAAGACATTTGAATAAACTTGGCCAATTTTGTGATGTAGAAAAAAAACTGTCAAAGGTATTGAGACTGCCAAAAAGTGGCCCAATATACCTGAATTTGCCATATATTGGTGTGAAGGCATGCATGTGTTTATGTGTTAGTGTGTGTGAGAAAGAAAGAAAGTTTCAGTATCAGAGAACTGCATGACTGGCCAAAGCCTCTGGTTCCAGCTGAATGACAGCTCTTCTATAGACATCCATCAACGTCTCATCAGCAGATACCCCTGCACAGACATCATCATCAAAGACTTCCAAAGATGAGGAGAGTCTTTTGGTAGATGCTTGGATACGATACCTCTTCAAAGGGCTATAATTGTCTAGAATCGTCCTTAGTAGTGCCTTTTTAAGATGTTCGTGAGATAGAATTGCCTTATTAAAGTCTTAAAACACTTTGCTCTGATTTTCATGCTTTTTTATGACACTTCAGATAGACATGTATATAAATAGGCAATCTTCCAGCCTTCAGATCCACTGCAGTTGTAGACCCAAAGAGGAACTGTTTTATAAAATCACAACCAAATTTCTTTTCCTAGAGACATTTAAGATTTTGCTTCAGGTTAGCCAATAAAAATTAAGTTCTCATTTCCTCTCATACATGATTCAAAACACAGTTTGAGTGACCTATAATATAAATGGAAGGCCAATTCATGGACATTAAAATGCAAATGTGCACAAATTTCAGTGCATTAAATTTTATGAAGCATTGAAACCACTGTCCATCAAATAGTAAATCCTGATAGGCTTCACCAATATTTATACCATGCACTTAATGCAATGACATCATTCCATTCTCGGAGTTTCACATAATCTTTCAATCTGGTATAAAGCAGAAAGAGTTTTAAATAATACCACGAAAACAAACATAGGGGCAAATATACAATATAGGGCCAAGGCACCAGAATGTACAGCATTTGCAGCTTTTTTGTCACTTTACATTGAAGTGCGTTCCACTGTCCTCACCATAATTTTGATTTATTGTCCTTATATAAATTAGAACAATTTGCTTTAAAATTTTCTCCCATAGCCCTGCAGTACCAGGTCTTTGGGGAGGTGGTGATGTTTAACATGTCTGAAATACATAATGGATTAGTGCGCTTTGTTTCTCCCCAACAGCAGGTGCTACACCTCGGCTGATCACCAGACTTAAATGTGTTAGGACAGCAAGCCCCTGAAGAAACAGCTCTTGCATCAGAACATGCATGCATCCTGGAAAAATCTCATCCCTCAGACACCATGCCTGTGTAATGAATATATGACACTAAAAATCCACAGCAAGTTCACCAATTTAGTTAATAAACCTTAGGATTTTATGGAAAAATATTGTGTTTATATTTTGCATAAAGGACTACACAACGCATTTTAGCTTTAAGCATTTTAGCATTATTAGTGTATATTGCAATAATATAAAGATTATAATTTTGTTAATATATATGTTCTCCTAATGTTAACTTGGTTTTCTTTTATGTATGTTGTTTTAAGATGAGGCTTTAGAAGGCTTTGTCTGCACTAAAAAAACAAAACAAAAAAAAAAAAAAAAATAGCTCTTTGGCTGAACTTGATTCAATCATTGACAGTGGTTCTACATGTTTTAAATGAGTTCCCTATCTGTCACTCACTCGACGTTGGTGTCGATGTAGTGACACTAGGGGTCACTCTTGGGAGCCCGAGACACCTCTGGTCTTTGATAAAAGGCCAATGAAAATTGGCGAGTGGTATTTGCATGCCACTCCCCCGGACATACGGGTATAAAAGAAGCTGGTATGCAACCACTCATTCAGATTTTCTCTTCGGAGCCGAACGGTCATGCTCACTGAGCTGAATACTACTGTTCATTCACCTCTGCTGGATCTGACGGCGCATTTCAGCGGCTTCTCCCCCATCTGCACTGGTGCACTGCAGAGAACGCCCCTGGGCACTTCGGCAGAAAAACTAGAGAGTATATTTTCTGAAAGAGCATTTTTCCCCTCTAAAAGAGTATATATTTCTCTAAAAGAGCGCACACACGGAACGTCTTTTTAAAGACGCGTCTTTTTAAAGATGCTTTTCCGATTGTGTGTTATTCCTGGTTGCGCTCGTTATCTCTCGCCTTCTGACGGTCACAATCACTGTCTTTTGTGTCTGGGCACTGCTCACGCGGAGACAGCATTCGTGGATGGTCATGTTCTCATTGCGAGAATATGTCCATGGCAACGTTGCGGTCGCAGCTCGCCTTCGTAAGAAAGCGAGCCACCCCAGAGGCTCCCGCCTCGGTCCTTTTACCCACGGGTATGAGGCCAGCGCGGCTAGCACTGGGGGTGGTTTGGGGACCCCAATGGGACCGCCTCCGCCGGGTATCCCCCAGCGGACCTCCCATTCCCCAGCACGCTCGTCTGCCCCGATCGGGCTTCCGGGTGAGTCCGCCGGCTCGTCTCACGGCGAGTTCGACCTCTTATTCGGAGCCCGCGAAAGTGATGAGCTCTCGAGCGCAGCATCGGAGAGCGGGCTCGTCCAGTCGGAAGCCTCAGCTGGGCTCCTCCCTTCGGGGTCCATTGCCCAGTCACAGGCTGACGCGGAGATGACGACATGCTTTCCCGGGCAGCCGCGAGCGTCGGCTAGAGTGGAACTCACTGCTCTTCCCTGAACCCTCGCGGCTCGGTGATTGGTTCCTGGGCTCGCGGCGCCCCCGTTCCTTTCTTCCCGGAAGTGCATGAAGAACTGACAAGGTCGCGGGAGGCACTTTTTACTACCCGGTCCCGATCTTTTCAGCTTCCCCGCCCTCACTACCCTCGATGGTGGGGCGGCCAAGGACTATTCGGCAATCCCCCGGTGGATAAAGGCACTCGCGGTGCACCTATGCCCGCAGAGCACCGCCACCTGGCGCGGGTGCCCAAAGCCCCCGTCCAAGGCCTGTAGGTTTATGTCGTCTCTGACGGCCAAGGCCTACGGTGCCGCTGGACAAGCCGCCTCCGCCCTGCACGCCATGGCTCTCCTGCAAGTCCGCCAAGACGCTAAAGGAACTGCACGAGGGTAGTTCCACCCTGGGATTGATGCAGGAACTGCGCTCGGCGACCAACCTCGCTCTCCGAGTGACGGAGGTCACGGCGCGGTCTCTCGGGCAGATGATGGCCACACTAGTGGTCCAGGAGCGCCACCTTTGGCTCAACCTGGTCGAGATGGGTGCGGCCGACAGGACACGATTCCTTGCTGCCCCCATTTCCCAGGCGGGCCTATTCGGCGACACCGCCGAGGACTTTGCCCAGCAGTTTTCGATGGTAGAGCAGTAGATGGATGCTAGCCGGCATATCCTGCCCCGGCGCGGCTCAAGATCCCGCACCCCGTCTACTCATCGCCAAGGGCGTCCCCCTGCGGTGACTGCACCGGCTCCACCGCAGCCCGCCCCTTCGGCCCAGCCCCGGCGTGGAGCCCACCGCAGGAAGCAGACGCCACCCATCTCGCGGCCGCCCAGAACCCGTGAAAGGCTTCAAAGCGCCCTTGAGATGGGCGACCCAGGGACAACGAAACCCGCTGCTCTGGAGCTGGTAAGCAGATTTTTTTGTTACCTTTTGCATTTAATTGCGCTGCATGCCCAAGTGGCTGCAGTACTCAAGAGCTCAGCAAGAGCGGTTTCCTTGTTCCCTGGGTCACGTATGCGGTGTGTACGGCCATCATCACGACCACTGTCCACCACTCTATTTGGCAGGTCTGGCACTCCAGCGGCGGTCTCCCGCCCCTGAGCGCCCAGCTGTGGCCCCGATGTGACAGTCTCCACAGGTCACGAGGACAGGCCTCTTCCTCCCCCATCCCAGGCTGTTCCGGGGGTGGTCACAAGGAGCCAGGTAAGTGTTTCGATGTCCTTAGACTCAGCATGGCCATGATGTGGTGTGGCACCTCGAGCTCCACCCCGCCGCGAGGCCCCACCTGCCGGTACGTCCGATGACGTTGTCCCTTTGGTCCCCCTTGCGCAGAACTTGGACGCATGGCTTGCGCTTTCCAATCTGTTGCGAGGGCTGGTCCGGACCGTCCGACTCGGCTGCACGATTCACTTCGCCGGGCATCCGCCCAGGTTCAGCGGTGTCCACTTCACCTTGTTGAAAGACGAAAATGCTGCTACCATGCGCGGAGATCACTACCCTCCTACGGAAGGGCGCGATAGAACCTGTCCCTCCAGCTGAGATGAAGAAGGGGTTTTTCAGCCCCTACTTCAACGTACCAAAAAAAGGCGGTGGGTTGAGGCCAATCTTGGACCTGTGAGTTCTGAACTAGGCTTTACACAGACTCCAGCTCAAGATGCTGACGCAAAAACGCATTCTGGCAAGCGTCCGGCATCAAGATTGGTTCGCGGTGGTGGACCTGAAGGATGTGTACTTCCACGCCTCGATCCTTCCTCGACACAGACCCTTCCTGCGGTTCGCGTTCGAGGGTCAGGCGTATCAGTACAAAGTCCTCCCTTTCAGCCTGTCCCTGTCTCCTCGCATCTTTACGAAGAGGCTGCCCTTGCCCCGTTAAGGGAGGTGGGCATTCGCGTTCTCAACTATCCCGAAGACTGGCAAATCCTAGCTCACTCTCGAGATGTGTTGTGCGCACACAGGGACCTGGTGCTCTCACACCTCAGCCGACTAGGGCTTCGGGTCAACTGGGAAAAGAGCAAGCTCCTCCCGGTTCAGAGCATCTCTTTTCTTGGTTTGGAGTTGGACTCAGTCTCCTTGACGGCGCACCTTACGAACGAGCGCGCCCAGTCAGTGCTGGCCTGTTTGAAGGCATTCAAACAGGGAACAGCGGTTCCACTGAAACTTTTTCAGAGGCTCCTGGGGCATATGGCATCCTCGGCAGTGGCCACCCCACTCGGGTTGATGCATATGAGGCTGCTTCAGCACTGGCTCCAGACTCGAGTCCCGAGATGGCCATGGTGCCACGGGACACACCGTGTGGCCATTACGCTTGTCTGTCACCATCTTTTCATCCCTTGGACCGACCTCTCGTTCCTACGGGCAGGTGTTCCTCTAGAACTGGTCCCCAGGCATGTCATGGTCATGGCAGATGCCTCCAAAATGGGCTGGGGCGCTGTTTGTAATGGGTACGCAGCCGCCGACCTCTGGACGGGTCTGCAACTGCATTGGCACATCAACTGCCTCGAGTTGTTGGCAATTCTGCTTGCCCTGTGGAGGTTTTGGCCATTGATCCAGGGCAAGCACGTGTTAGTTCAGACAGACAACACAACAACGGTAGCATATGTCAACCGCCAAGGTGGTTTGCGCTCTCGTTGTATGTCACAACTCGCCCGCCGTCTCCTCCTCTGGAGTCAGCAGCACTTCAAGTCGCTGCAAGCCACTCACATCCCAGGCAACCTCAACACTACAGCGGACGCGCTGTCACGACAGGTTACCCTCAGGGGAGAGTGGAGACTCCACCTTCAGGTGGTCCAGCTGATTTGGAGTCGATTTGACAGGCACAGGTGCACCTGTTCACCTCCCAAGAATCCTCCCCACTGCCCGCTCTGGTACGCCCTGACCGAGGCCCCCTTGGCATAGACACGCTGGCACACAGCTGGCCCCCTGGCATTCGCAAATATGCGTTTCCCCCAGTGAGCCTGCTTGCACCCACCCTGTGCAATGTCAAGGAGGACGAGGAGCAGGTCGTCCTGGTAGCACCCTACTGGCCCGCCCTCTACGAGGTGCCTGTATGCCTTTTAAGTGGCGTCTGTTCGCTAAGTGGTGTTCTTCCCGTCGGGAAGACCCCCAGAGATGCGCAGTTAGATCAGTGCTTTCCTTCCTGCAAGAGAGGTTGGAAGAAGTTTCAGTGGAACCGCTGTTCCCTTTTTGAATGCCTTCAAACAGGCCAGCACCGACTGGGCACGCTCCCTGGGCCCTGGCCAGGGGTGCCTCTCTAACAGACATTTGCAGAGCAGCGGGCTGGGCAACACCCAACACCTGTGCAAGGTTCTACAACCTCCGGGTGGAACCGGTTTCGTCCCAGGTAGTGGCACGCAACACAAGCAGATAAGCCCGGGATAGCTGGCTGGGTGCTGAAGACGTGCGCCATTAATTCCCAGTAGTGTTCATAAACTTTGTTCCCTGGTTGACTTCCTCCAAGCCCTGTGGCAGTCGAGTTTTCGGAGAGACTCGCTGCCGGCCCAGTACACGCGCTAACTAAGAGCCCGGTTCTGGGGTAGGTGCTCCGAATGTGGCGGTTCCCTGTAAGGCTAACCCCATGCGATCTATATCTTCCGCTAGTTCCTTTCCCTGCTGGCAAACTGTGTCTTCCTTGGGCAGAGCCCCTCTGCCCCAGTCTCCATGTTTGTAGTAACTCCTCCCCCATTGGGCAGGATCTACCTTGAAGGCTCTCCACATGGTTGGAAAGACCATGTGACGTATTTTTCCACTTAAATATCCCCCCCTCTCTTTGGGCGAGGTGTGGTCTCCGCGGTGTCTTCCCCTTGGGAGGGACACCCTCCGACTAGACCTGGCGGCCCAGTCGGATAATCCCCCTTCTTTTTTAGGGAGTGGAAAAAGAGAAGGGGAAAAGAGGCCACGACTGGGTTAAGCCTGTCTCTATCTTTGGGTAATCGACTTGTCCCCAAAAAGGGCCGTTCGACACTCATAACTGTGTCGGGGGAGGTTACGTGTCGACATGGTGTGCTGGCTATGAGGCACACAGCAAGTCTGCCCACCACACACCGCCAGTTCACGTAACACAGTTCAGCCTTGTGGCATTTTGAATAGAGACCCCTAGTGTCACTACATCGACACCAACGTCGAGTGAGTGACAGATAGGGAACGTCATGGTTACTGGTGTAACCTCCATTCCCTGATGGAGGGAACGAGACGTTGTGTCCCTCCTGCCACAACGCTGAACTACCCGCTGAAATGGCCGGACCTTATATCGGCTCCTCAGCATAAAACCTGAATGAGTGGTTGCATACCAGCTCCTTTTATACCCGTATGTCCGGGGGAGTGGCATGCAAAAACCACTTGCCAATTTTCATTGGCCTTTTATCAAAGACCAGAGGTGTCTCAGGCTCCCAAGAGTGACCCCTAGTGCCACTACATCGACACCAACATCTCGTTCCCTCCATCAGGGAACGGAGCTTACACCAGTAACCATGACGTTTTCTTAACTTAAAATTACTATGTAATCTCAACACAAACACTTTGTGTAGAAAGAACCTAGCTGAATTGGTAAACCCAACAAAATTAGATGTGTCAATGTAACTCAGTTAAATGTTTAATTTCTTTATGTACTAACTACACTGTAAAAATATTCCTGTTGTTTTTACAAAAAAAAAAAAAAACTGGCAGCTGTGGTTGCCAGAATAATTATGTAAAAAATACAGTACAAATGTAAACAACTTCACAGAGCAACCTGTAAATTTTACAGTTTAAAACTGTTGTAATTTACATGACCACGCTGGCACTGTAAAAATAATTAAAAAAAATAAAAAAATAAAAACAAATTTACAGTAAAAAAAAACTTAATAAACTTGATATTAACCTTCTGAAACTGTAAAAATCTGCTTTTTACTTTATAAGGTATTGTTAATCACCGTAAAAATTACAGAAGAGCACATGATGACGATGTTCACCAATAGTGGCTCTTTCAGGAGCAATGACCAATAAACATGTAGAGACAGAGCTCTGTATCACTCACACAAACACTAAACACCATCAGGGTAACACATGTGAAATTAAAATAATGCAGCAAACATTAAACTACATTAAATATAAAACAGAACACCCCAATGTATGTAACTGATATTAAAAATAAGAAGAAACATAACCATTCCCATAAAATATAATGAAATATGATGGGTCATGCAGTGAATTGTGGGAATGCCCGATTATTATTTTTTACTGTAATTTTAACAATAATTTACTGTAAAAAAGTACATGTACTCTCTTGTTAGACATAATGTAAATTTTACATTTATGGTGGTGACATGGCCTGGAGCTGACTCTGGCGTGGCGGTGACATGGCCTGGAGCTGACTCTGGCATGGCTGTGACATGGCCTGGAGCACACTGAGGATCCGGGGCAGAAGGTGGCGCAAGCTCAGTGACCATGATGTGGAACTTGTGGCAGGCGTGGGCGTTGGCTCGTCGGCCGTGGTAGGTACATGAAAACAATAACAAAACACATAAACATGACAGAATAGAACGCAATGAAATTAAGTTGTGACAAAATGTTCTAGAGTTGAGTTGCTTTAGTTTATTTTAATTAAGTAAATTGAACAAGCAGCAAAAATCCTTTTTGAAACAGAAGTAGAAAGCATTGTCAAGGTCAGTAATTTAACTATTACAACCCTATCTGATTCATGGCAGGGAGTCTGTATTTTGACACAACCTGAGCTTTGATTAACAAGGCCAAATAAAGCTTCACAGCAGAAGCCCTAAAAATTGAGTGGCCCTTGTTTGTTTTCTGCAAATGACTCTAAAATGTGCTGATTTCAAGAGCTTTGCGGAACTTATTAGTTTTGTAAGCTTGTATTCTCTGACTAGTGACAAATTATTCCTATAGAAAAAGTAATGAAAATGAAATATCATGTACTGTATGTATGGTATTTTTGATGTTACAGAGCATCTCATTTCTCGAAAACCCACTGTTTAATAAAGCTCAGGTTTTTGTGTCATAAAATTGACAGCATTGCAATATTTTGTGAAAATAGGGACAGATATGGAAAAGAAAAAATTCTTATGCTTCTTGGCAACACTGAGGGACTCCATCCCCAGACTTCTAAATATTACTCATCTAAATGACATTGATAATTAATTAACTTAATGGACACCACAATTTGTTGGTGAACACACTGCTTCCTGTGGTTAAGCATAACATTTATTTTCCCAAGAAGGATCTTGCATAGGTTACATAACATTTTGCTTGCATTGGTTACTTAACTGCTTGTCTAACAAACTTTTGACTTTTTGAACCAGGATGACCCACCGATGCTTTGTAATCTTATTAATCTCACTGAGATCTATAGTGTGCTATAGTAGTAGCCTATAAGATTCAATAGTGAAGTACAGTAGTATAATTAGTCCTGATCAAACTGATGTTTTGTAGTAAACTGGACAATAAAATACTTTCTCTCTGTAAATATCATTAAACACAATTTTAGATTTGCTGCATTGACTCCATTATTGTTCCATACACAACTGGCTAACTTCACAAGAATTCAAAATATATCATCTATGCCAGTGGTGTAGTAGTGACTGAAGAGGTGGGCATACTGTGATTTTGAGGAAAACTCCTTTGATGTTGCTAAAATTATACGAATTCACCAAGCTATCTTGATGGCTACTGGACCTTATTTGCACATTAATTTGGAGAAAATTGCATGTCACAGAGAAGACTGTCTTCTGACAAAGGCTTTTTAGTGCTTTGCAGCTGAAGGCCTAATTAAAAGAGTAAACTCAACTATATTTCAATTTGAAGGGGCTCTGGTCCGCTAAGCAGTGGCAATAAATAGCAGAGACTTCTTACCTCACCACACATACACATTCATGAGATGTGAAACTTTGAGACAATCTCCAAGAAGATGAATACAGGACTTTTATCAATACAAATTAATATCATATTGATATTATTTTAACGTTGTTGCTGATGCTGGCAATGACAATGACGATGAAGTAAAGAACCCAAGTGCAAATTTATTCCAACTCGATATCCAAAACCCTAACTACAAACATGAATGAAACATAAAGTTGACATGACTTAAGCTTGAATTCACATCCAAAGTTACAATCAACGATACCTGACAATGGAAAACATGAGGGATAAATACATGAACATGGTAGAACACATGACAAGGATAACCAATAAACACAAAGAACTCTAAACAAGATAACAAGACAATCAACCAATGAAAACAAGACACATGAACATGGAAGGAAACATTAAATCACATGACAAGGGAACCACCTGACATGAAACAGGAACTAGAAATTTAAAAATAAGACATGAAAAACATGAACCAACAGAATACACATGACATATCTCCCCCACTAAGGGGCGGCTCCCGACGCCCCAACACATGAACAAAACACATTAAACATGGCATAAACTTAAAGTTCTGTAGGGAGCTGGGGGGGGGGGTCTTGAAGCGTAGCTAGGCAAGACATGGTGTGGGGTGTGGCCTGGCAGAGTCAATGGAAAGTGGGGTCCTGAGAGGCTCAAGGGGCGGAGCCGTGGAAGGCGGGGCCGTGAGAGACTTGAGGGGCAACACCAGGGAACTTGGTGCCTGGAGAGTATCCCACGGCTCGAAGGACCATGGTGGAGCCGGAGGTTCAGAGAACTGAGATAGCGCCCAAGGCTCAGAGGACCGAGGTGGAGCTGGGGGATTGGAGGACAGAGGCGGAGCCGGTGGGATTGAGGACCATGGTGGAACCATAGGGAAGGAGGTCCCCGGTGGAGCCGCAGGCTCGGATTGACAAAGCGTAGCTGTGGGATAGGAGAGCTCAGGTGGAGCCAGGTGACTGACTGACCAAGGCGGACCTGGAGGGACGAGGGACCCCGGAGAAGCCGATTGGTCGAAGGACCATGGTGGAGCCGAAGGGACATAGAGCCAAGGTGAAACAGAGGGCTCGGAGAACCAAGGCGGAGTCCAGGGCTCGGAGGGTCTAGGCGAATTCGGAGGATCAGAAGTTCCCCTTGTCTGCTCCTGAGGAAGAGTCCATAGGGTGGGTACAAGGGCGGGAACCATCTCCAGGTCCAGTAGCTCAGATGTGGCTATGACATGGCATGGAGCAGGTTGAGGCGTTGCTGTGACATGGCATGGAGCAGGCTGAGGCGTTGCTGTGACATGTCATGGGGCAGACTCAGGATCCGGGGCAAAAAAATGGCGCTGGTTCGGCGGCCATGACGTGGAACTCTGGCTCGGCGGCCATGACGTGGAACCAATAATCTGCAGGGCGAGGTCAATATATTGAGCCAAGCTGTGGGTACTCTGACCGCCTGGCATCAGCAAAGAGATAGACTCAATCAGTCCAAAACGAAAAATGTCTTTGAGGGCAACCTCATTAAAGTCCACCTGGCATGCCAAAGCGCAAAAGTCCTCCACATAATCCTCCAGGGGACGATTCCCCTGGTGAAGTCGAAGAAGCTGGATTGCTGGGTTCGTATTCTGTAACGTTGTTGCTGGCGCTGGCAATGACAATGATGATGAAGTAAAGAACCCAAGTGCAAATTTATTCCTACTCGTGATATCCAAAACCCTGTCTATAAACATGAATGAAGCATAAACTTGACTTTGCCATAAACTTGACTTCACAACCAAAGTTACATTCAACAATACCTGACAATGGACAGTGGAAAACACGAGGGTTAAATACATGAACATGGGAGAACACATGACAAGGATAACCAATAAACACAAAGAACTCCGAACAAGATAACAAGACAATCAACCAATGAAAACAAGACACATGAACTTGGAGGGAAACATTAAATCACATGACAAGGGAACCACCTGACATGAAACAATAACTAGAAATTTCAAAATAAGACATGAAAAGCATGAACCAACAAAATACACATGACTTCTTGAATTATAACTCAAGAAGATTATAAATTATGAAATCCTGTACAATTAAATAATTAATGATGGTAAGGACGATGTTCAATGCATGCATAGAAGCAGCATTTAAATCCTTTAATCAATTACAGTAAATCACATACTGTCAATAGTGCAAATAAAATAAGCCTGCACAATGCATGTTGTTGGTCTAAACATGCATTTTGGTAAAACCACAATCGTTATTCATCAGACAGGCAGTGCTTTGAGACCTCCTCAATTAAAGAGCTGTCACTTTCAATTAGACCCCTTTCTTCACTGCCTCACAGGGGAGTGAGGTGTAAACAAAGGAAAGTTTCGAAACATCAATTCTGAGAGCCGCACTGACTGCAGTGTCCCAGAGAGAATGCTCTTGACTTCACTAGTGGCTGAAAAATTAGCTTCTGGAGGACAAGCTAGTAGAAAAAAAGGACAGACGGTGTTAATGTCTTTTTCCCCTTGGAACAAAAGTGATGTAGCCCCCACGAGGTACTTGGAGATGACACGTACATTTAAATTTAAATAGCCCCTCACAGCCACCAGCCGTATAAGCCTTGCTTAACTGATTAAAGCTCGACATTGGATGAGAACAGCCACAGTTGTTCCCCTACAGCAATGATTTAAATCTTTGAAATTGGCATATTTACAAGAGCAACTTTGAATGATTTGCCTTTAGTCGTGTGTAAGACATTTCTACTCATATTTTGCATGTCTTGACAAGCCATTTACAGTGCAAATGTATGCAGACCCTTATCCAATTCTCTCATTTTACTAAATTACAAACCATATATTGAAATGTAGAACTAAAATTGCATGACATTGCGTCATGACATTATTTTATCTCAACAAAAAAAATGCTGTTTAAATAAGTATTCAGTCCATGTATTGCATACTCCCATAGAGAGAAAAAACAACAACGAACCAACAAGCGATGTTATTACAATTTTTCTTAAATTTAACCCCTTTTCCAATCATGAATCCTAACCATGATTTTAATAGGAAAATTAAATGTAAATTTTTTTTCTTTTCTTATAAAAAAGTGTTACTAAGTAAAATTTGATGCCTGCATTGTACAATCCCAATTCCAAAAAAGTTGGGACAGTATGAAAAATGCTAATAAAAAAAGAAGGAGTGATTTGTGTATTATATTCACCCTTTGCTATATTGAAAGCACTACAACTACACATTATTGATGTTTTACCTTGTGAATTTTTAAAAATGATGATTGCAACACCCTCCAAAAACATTGAGACAAGGGCAATTTAAGACTAATAACAATTTGACAAGTTAAAAGAACAAGGCAATGTGAAACAGATGTTAAACAGGTGAGGCAATCATGTCATAGTGCTGTATACTATATAAGGATTCTCCAAAAACAGCCTAGTCCTTCAAGAGTAAGGATCATTTGAGACTTGTCAATTTGCCAACAGATGCTTCAGCAAATAATCCAGCACTCTGAGAACAATGTTCCCCAAAGACAAATTAGAAGGATTTTTGGCATTTCAGCATCTACATTGCACAATATAGTTAAAAGATTCAAGGAATCTGGTCAAATCTCGGTGCGTAAAGGGCATTTCTGAATGCTTGTGATCTCTGATCCCTCAGACATCACTGTCTTAAAAAACATTGATTATCTGTAATGGATATCATGAACATGGGCTTGGGATAACTTTAGTAAACTTTGTTAGTCAACACCACTCGCCGCTGCATCCAAAGATGCAAGTTAAGACTTTACTATGCAAAGCATACATCAACACTGTCCAGAAGCGCTGCCGACTTCTCTGGTCTCAGTCTCATCTTTGATGGAAAGTAGAACAGTGTAACTGTGTTTTTAAGTCCAATGATTCCACATTTCAAAAAGTTTTTGAAAAACACAGCTGTCATGTTATCTGGGCCAAAGAGGAAAAGGACCATCCAAGCTGTTATTAGCGTCAGGTCCAAAAGCCAGTGTCTGTATGGGCCAGGGGTGTGTCAGTGCCCATGGCATGGGTAACTCGCACATCTGTGAGAACACCATGAATGCAGACAGATATGTAAAAATTTTGGAGCAACATATACTGTCATCCAGCACTGTCTTTTCCAGGGACGTCCCTGCATTTTCCAGCAGGACAACTTCAAACCACATACTGCCCGGATTACAGGTGCATGGCTGTGTAAGCAGAGAGTGCGGGTGCTAGATTGGCCTGCCTGCAGTCCTGATCATCTCCAATTGAGAATGTGTTGTGCATTATGAAGCACACCATATGGCAATGAAGACCCCATACAATTGTGCAGCTTAAGACCTACATAATGGCTGAATGGGGGAAAATTTCACTTTCTAAACTTAACAAACTTGTGTCTTCAGTGCCCAAATGCTTAATAAGTGCTATTAGAAGAAATGGTGTTGTTTCACAGTGGAAAACACTCGACTGTCCCAATTTTTTTGGAGTGTGTTGCAATCATCTGATTTGAAATTACTGTACATAAAAATACAAAACAATGGGGGGCCTGGGTAGCTCAGCGAGTAAAGATGCTGACTACCACCCCTGGAGTCGCGAGTTCGAATCCAGGGCGTGCTGAGTGACTCCAGCCAGGTCTCCTAAGCAACCAAATTGGACCGGTTGCTAGAGAGGGTAGAGTCACATAGGGTAACCTCCTCATGGTTGCTATAATGTGGTTTGCTCTCAGTGGGGCACGTGGTGAGTTGTGCGTGGATGCCGCGGAGAATAGCGTGAAGCCTCCACATGGGCTATGTCTCCATGGTAACACGCTCAACAAGCCATGTGATGAGATGCACGGATTGGCGGTTTCAGACACGGAGGCAACTGAGATTTGTCCTCCACCCGGTTTGAGGTGAGTCACTATGCAACCACGAGGACTTAGAGCATATTGGGAATTGGGCATTCCATATTGGGGAGAAAAAGGGGAGGAAAAAAAACAAACATTGAAATTCACATGGTAAAACATCATATAATGTGAAGTTGTAGTGCTTTCAATATAGCAAAGGGTGAAAATAATTTATGAATCACTCCTTTTTGTTTTTATTAGCATTTTTCATACTGTCACAACTTTTTTGAAATTGGGGTTGTAAAAAAACAACTTCCATTTTGTTAGGCAAACTCTATTTTAACATTTGATTGAACCATTTAATGTAGAAAAAGTTTCAAATTATTTGAAAAAAGAAAATAGTCAAATTAGCATGTTTAAAATTTTAAACAGCAAGAACATACAATGTCAAGTTTGGTCTTGAAGGTAGAACTTGCTGCTTTTTGAGCATGCTCAGTTTAATGATGTTCAGACTTTCAGTTATGAGAAAGTCATTTGTTGCAGAATAATTCCCCCAGTTTACAATTGCTAGTTGTGCACTCTCACAGCTTTGGCTTGATAATTTGGTGATGAATATTTTATTTAACACGCAATGTATTTATGATATTTACTTAGAAATCTTGTGGACGGACTTGTAGAGAGCAGTCCATCGCCGCTCACTCTGCAATTGTGTGAACTCAAACAATTCTGCAAGGAAGAATGGGCAAATATTCCCCAATCTAGGTGTGTGAAGCTAGTAGAGACATCCAAACAGACTGATGGCTCTCATTAAAGCAAAAGGTAGCTCTATGTAATAAAGTTTTATTAAAATTATATTTTTGTTCACCCAAAAATAAAAATGATCTCATCATTTACTCACCTTCATGCCATCCCAGATGTGTATGACTTAATTTCTTCAGCAGAACACAAGCAGAGATTTTTAGAAGAATATTTCAGCTCTGTAGGTCCTCACTATGCAAGTGAATGGTGACCAGAACTTTGAAGGTCCAAAAAGCACATAAAGGCAGCATAAAAGTAATCCATACGACTCCAGTGGTTAAATCCATATCTTCAAAAGTGATATAATAGGTGTGGGTGGGAAACAGATCAATATTTATGTACTTTTTTACTATAAATCTCCACATTCACTTTCACACGAAAGTTTGTAAAACTAACTTCAATAAATTGTGAGTTTGTCGAAGTAAGTTTTGCATGTAAAAGTTTTCAATCTAACTTTAGTTGGTACAACCAATATGCCTTAAGCTGAGTAAACTCAAAAAAGCTGTGCAGCAAGTTGCCTTATAACTTTTTATAGTGTGTATTGCATCGATTTGAAATTCTGTTTGTTGATTGGTCTCTATGTGAATAACAGTCGTACATTTCATACAACACATCGTAAATATCTGTCTTATTATACAAAATCATATATTTTATGGCAGATGCCATTTGCACCCCAGAGTAAATAATAGCAGATACTATTTACACCTGATGCAAACACACCTGTGACCAAACATTCAATAATAATGTGCCACGTTGGTACTTTGCCTAGCAATATAACTTTCCGTCTATTCCGATAATTATTAATGTAACTGCTTATTGGACATTGGGGTCTTTATCATTGTGCTGTTGCTGCGGTTTTATAACAGTAATAAGCTACTCAAGTCTGTGTGTTACAGTGATTTTACAATGGGTAAGTGAAGTTTTTAGGCACGATACAGTACATTTGTCTAATGGTTTTGTTTAATGAATCTGGTAAAAAGTCTGGTAAAAATATCTTAATTGTATTTTTCTGAACACATTTATGCTCTCTGCATGTGAAAAGCCTTGAGTACAGGTTAATAAAATGAGGTGTGTGGGCCACAGTGTAATCCTAAAAAGGTAAAGTATATGAAAAAAAAAAAAAAGGATAATGCTGCAATCATTATTAATTCTCAAGTAAATAAAGGACAGATGTATTATTTGCCCATATACTGCACTGCCTGTATTTCCTTCCTAATTGGTATAAATAAATCATTAACTTGAAAGCAAAACAAAGCTAACAGCAACAAAAAAGAAAGAGCAAAAGAGAGAGAAAGAGAGAAAGAGGGCACCCAAAAAGAGGGCACCCAAAGGCAGTGAGGCAAGTGTTATCCAAAGATCTCATTTGAAGTCGCTCGACTATAGATGAGAGAGGCACTTAACACCGTGGCATTTATTATTGCAAGATGTGTATTTCTTGCTCTTGTTTGAATTGGGATGGTCAAAACCAGCCTAAAAGCCTGTTTCAATTTATCAGCAGGAATGTTTTGAATAAACCACAGTGTGCTTTCTTCTTCGCTTTCACAGGGAAGCTATTTTACAACCTGAGCGCCCTATGTTAAACGAAAAACCTTTGACTTTTCTTTATGTTTTTCTTTCTCTTTTTTATCATCATTCAAATAGAAAATACAATTACACCGGCCCGGACTTCTTTGGTGGGATTTTAAGTGCCACCCTCCTTTACAGAATGACTTGAAATAATGAGGAGGCTTTCTTTCATGATTAGATGTGGGTGCACTGGCAACCTCAGCTTCGTGACAGACTCAAGAAGGCACTTAAATGAAAAGGCATCCTCTTCAGTGCTTTCTGCATTGGCCCTGTGCTGCATTGTACATTCACCCTTAATTATAGAATATAGAGAAATCCTGCCCGCAAAAAGGAAGTGGCACGAGCGTTCATTACGTCACAGCTGTGC
This sequence comes from Myxocyprinus asiaticus, assembly GCF_019703515.2. Taxonomy (NCBI): domain Eukaryota; kingdom Metazoa; phylum Chordata; class Actinopteri; order Cypriniformes; family Catostomidae; genus Myxocyprinus; species Myxocyprinus asiaticus. The sequence goes on from NC_059346.1 coordinate 44,210,108, forward strand.
ACCTGCCACTGAGTTTTTGTGTTGAAACTCAAGGATCTGGTCAGTGGAGCCTATCAAAACAGCAGCATTCATTGGCAGCATCTCCAGGACATAAAGGTTATTTTTTATCATAATGTAACAAACATCACAGTCTGATTAAGAGAAAGCATCAACAATTCACAATATAAAAGGCAGAGGGAAACACTGAAGCCTAGGAGTTGAATTTAAATGTGAGGTTTTCTGCAACCGGTAATGGGATGCCTTGTGTACTCTCTTGAATATGACTAGTTGACATGAAATACTTTTGGGAAGTTGAAATGTCTTGTGGCATATTTAAACCTTTTATAGTTATTTTATGACAACTTATTAATTGAGAGACTTCATGGAATGTTTTTGCATTTTAAAATCCTTTTGTCAGACTATATAAAATGAACAAGTAAAGGCAGAAAGGTGTTAAAAATTGTGAAAAATGAAAAAGAAATGATGGCATACAGGGCCTAAAATATACACTTACCCTTATACATTCATTTAAATTTTTATCTAAAGTCTTTGCTTTAAAACAAACAAAAAAAAAGGTCCATGGACATGTGATCAGGAAAAAGAGCAATAAAACTCTTCCATGAGGTTTATATTCAACTCAGTGGTGCCTCCAGGATTTTTTATGGGGTGGTCAGAGGGGAACAGTAAAACTTTTAGAGTGGCGCACCAAAAAATATGTATATATTGTATACTGTATGCATATATATACAAAATTGTGTGTGTGTGTGTGTGTGTGTGTGTGTGTGTGTGTGGTGTGTGATTAATTAGGCCTAACTAAACAAGTTTAAATAGGACAGTGGTATTCAACATTGTAAGAGGTCCAATTTCTATATTTTCTTCACAGTAAAAGTCCAAAGTCATAACTTATAGTCAACTAAACTTAGCAGTAATATGTTTATAATTCAACAATTGTTTTTTCAATAATTTATTTGTGTAATATGCCTACATTTCACAAACAAAGAGCCGCTTTACAGAGAATAAAATAGTGTCTTACAAAACCCCAGTGAGCAAGCCAAAGGTGAATAGTCTGTGACAAGGACCCAGCAAACACAGAACATTCCCCTAATGTTAGCATATGTTTCCTGTTTGGTTAATTTTTGGGAACCAGTTCTCTTTAGGTTCTATTTTTAAAACCATAACGTTCCCAGAACATTGCAGGAACATTTATTTATAGCAACCTTAAAAGCACTTATGCAGAACTTTCTCTAATGGTTATTTCTAGGTTTCATTTGTGTAATCATAAACTAACCTTCCAAGATCATTGAAGGGAGGTTTTTGTGGGACAACTTTAATATAACATACAAAACATTTTCTAATGGTTATTTTTAGGTTTTATTTTTCGTTCACATTTTTCATCATCACATTTGATTATTTGAGGTTGACAGACAACTTTAAATTAAATCAGTGAAGTAGGCATTAAATTAAATGCAGAAAATAGATAGGATAACAGTAAATGGCATTTGAACACATTACAATGAACAGATGAACTACCTTCCTACCGTAATATATTATCTTAATATCTAATCACCTCAGTCGCTGTCTGATAGCTATACTGTATGTGAACACGCATTTGCTCTGCACGCGCTTCATTCTGCCACAGTCATTCTTGCTTTTTTACAGCTGGCAATAAATTTCTGATTTTAAAAACCCTTGACTGTGTTGGAGTCATTGGTTATTTGTAATACATTTTTTAACATCTGCATATTAATGGTGCTGAGAACATTTTTAGGAAACTGAAAAACAAGGCACAGTTTTCAGTGTTGAAGCACAGAAGGGTTGGCAAGTCAGCCAAAATGTGCTGTGGCTGCTTTTAATGGTTATATAAGAATTATAATTCGCTATAATAAATAATGAATTTATCGATGGCTTGTCTGTTTATTTAGGTTGCAGAAAGGATCTAAAAATTAAGAGGTTAAGGGAACGTAGAGGAACCATTGTGTACAACCAAAACAAACCTATTTCCGTAAAGAACATTTTCCTGGAAAACCAAAAATGTTCCTTAAAGCTCTGTTCTGGGATCGTTCTGGAAACCAAAAATTATTAGTTGGGAAAACTTGCCAGATTAATAATAATAGACTAATGGTTATGATGATGATGATGTAAACTCACTCTCTTCATAAAGAGGCAAGAGCATAATATTAGATTACTATAACATGTCTTTTAACATTATTATTAACAATCACATTGACTGGCTGCTGCCTTATAAGTGAACATGTGACAGGGCAAACAAAAGTAGCTGACTGTAGGAGCACACAACAACGCACGTCTTAAATCATCAACAAGCAGCAGATTAATTTTGTTTTCCGCGATTTTAATTCTGGTCTTAATATATTTATACCACATCTGTGCATTAAATAGCCTGTATGCACATTTTCAGTATAAACAATATGACGTTTCAGATACTCCGTTTCTCCGTGTCGAGAAAAAATGCAATGTTTTATAGTATACTAAATTGTGATAAAACAGCAATACGCCTTCCACGTGGAACCAATCTTGGACGAATGGGAAACAAAAACTAATTCTTAATTCTTTTCTAAATGAAACTAGGCCTGTTTGTTTAAGAAAAACAAATGTATCTCACATCCAACCTCATATTTACAGTTACAGTGATTCTTTACAGTGCATACAGTGATTTTTGGTTCACCTGGGGAAAATATATATTTTTACAAGGGAAAGCATTTAGTGAAAACTGTTGTTTAAATGCTTACTTGGTTGTTTTGTCATTGTCAAGTTCACAGTGCTCCTATTACAAGCACTGCTGATGAATCAAGTGGTGCTAATGTGCATACTCAAGAAAATTGGGGGTGGGGTTTAAGTGCTCCTTGCTGTTGATTTTTTTTAAATGTGTATATATATATATATATATATATATATATATATATATATATATATATATATATATATATATATATATATATATTCAATGTCCGATAATACATAGACATTATTCTGAATATATATAGAATATTATATACATAGAGTGTTACTCTAAGTTAAATATAAAGTATCATAATGATCATGGTGGATGGGGGGGCCAGTGGGGTGGCCAGTGTTTTTTAACCCCCCCCACATTCTAAACTGATGTGATGGTTGCTTTGATGGTGTGAGATCCGTAAGGGACAGCTCTGTACTTCCTGTGACTGTGCATCCTGTCATGTGTCTGTTTAAGGGGTGCCCTGTCTTCATTTAACCCAGTCAATTTTCTAATAAATTACTCTAACAAACGGAACACAGATCAGCCCAAATTAAGCCACTAACTACTTGACATACTCTTTGTCGGAGTGGTGCATGCCACCAAAAGTGAGTTAGAGTGGGGGTGTATCTATAGCAATAGTCTAACATGGCCTCCATTAACAGAAAAGCAGTTTTAATGTTTAGGAATCACCAGGTGGGTGAACAGAAAAAGATGGCAGGCTATTTGAATACTGATATGACCTATCGTTTCTCCTATTTCTATTAATGTCATGCTTATCAAAGGTAAACAAGAGAAGCCACTGCCACCCCGTTCTATCCATGCCTGTCACTGAATGGTGACGGGCCGCTTGTGTACATGTGTGTGCACTCCACTGTCTATCTTAGGCCTGAGCTCGGTGCCCTACACAATAACCCTACCACTTTCTGTCAGACTGGACAGGTGGTTCCAGGGTGAGACAAGCTTTATTCCCCCCACTCTAAACCGTCCTAGTCTCCTCTACCTGAGGACACTGCTATATACTGTGACATGGCCAAATTAACAGGCCGTTCATGTCACCACTTCTGATGTCCCACCAGGAGGGCAGGAAATCAAGCTGTCACATCAGGCCAGAGAAAGTGCACATCTCTTCAATGCTTCTCCGTAATAGCCTGTGCCACAAACTAGACAGGCCACGTTCCCCAGTTTATTCTGGGATGCTATCAGGTGTCTCATTATTGCTTCTTGCTGGTTCAAAGAGATTGTAAATTGGGCTCCTGTGGTGATGATTGGTGTGGCTTAAATTCACCTGATTTAAGCGACCACACTAGATATTTTTTTTAGCCTCCAATAGATCACTTTTTAGAGACATTCCAGGGGACAAGTTGCATTTAAAATTGACCATCTTATATATAAATTAACCTTTCTAGTATCTAATTGCTCGTAATGATTTAAAAAGAAATATAAAGTGGAGGCTAGTTGTCACAACTTTTAGTCCACTGAATAATGTTTTCTGGCTTATTTTTTATATTTCTGTATATCTCAAAGTCTTGTCTACAAAAAAGGCTATTGAATCTTTCCACAGTTAAAGCCAAGGAAAAAAGATACAGTTTCTTGAACTAATGTTGACCTGTAGTTACAGTGGTCACAATATATGGGGAAAGTTGTCACAAATATGCCATCAACCCTTTAAGCTCGGATGGGCGTAAAAAAAAACATTAAATAAATTATCAAAATATTAATAACTACAGTCTTGACCAACACAAAATAGGTTTTAAAGCTTAGAAGCTGTACTTTACAATGCATGTAGGCATTATGAATAAAATTAAACAAGTGCTTTTAAATTTGCAGACGAATCCGAAGTGTTCCGCTTTGATAAAAAAAAATTATAATTTTGAACTGGACATACTCTTGTAATTGGTAAAAATATCAAACTGATCAAATAGCCATGTGTCATATGTCGTTGGAAAGCTCTCAATGAGTAGAATACAACTAGCCCATTTGTTTTACTCACAGACAAAAATATAGCGAGTAATAGCTAAGTATATGTCTTTGACATACAATACATGTAAACAGCTGTTGCTTATATGCTGTGTTTTCGCTTATAACTTTATGAAAAATACACAGAACATAAAATATCACATACCATTACTTAGAAGAGGTGATTATCTTTAAAACAAGCACACACACACGAGAAAATCGAAAGGAAAGATCATTAGATAATCCACACGAAGCACAATGTGCACACAGCACATAATGTGCTATTTGGCTTAAAACATGTTAGTTTTCCTGGATTAGATGACTTCATCGGAAGTGATGTAGCATTTTTTCCAGCATCATGGAATGCTAAACCAATCATATTAGGATTTAGATTGCTGCAACCAGAGGTGGAAGTCATCTAAATATGGGCAGAGAGGATCTTTCATTCTAATTGCATATGACCACCAGAAGATAGCGCCAAGTGGCAGACTCAATGATGGCTCAAATGACACAGAATGGAACTGAATAAGATCTTGTTACTCATGCCTGCATACTTTGGAGAGAGAGCATACATTTAGTCATTCTTGTATTTGCATGTGTAATTAGTTCTAATGTACAATTATTATGCTTTATTTGTATGGAGAAGCTTTTGGACACTTGGAGATGTTTTTGGACACTAGGATAAATTATTTTGTAATTCTTTAAATTTTTATTGCTTTGTCGTGTCAACACAAAATGTTATCCAATTAAAGGTGACATGACTGGAAAAAATAAAATACAAATAGCATTCAGAGCTACCTTACAGTATTTACATTCTGACATACTGTATATAGCCTAATGTCCAATCAGAAAAATAAGAAAAAAAAGTACATTTATAGCTCTAGTTTTTTGTGATATTTCAGCAGTTTCTTAGGCTGAGAGTCTCATAATTTATCATAATCTATATCATCATTTTTTTATTATGTTTTCTCTAAAATTATACCAGACACTTAAACCTTTTTTGTCAAAGTATAAGCCTTTAATTTTTGGTATGCCACTAAAAACAGGAAATCTTAAAATGAAATCAGAGCTAAAAGATTTATTATATGATTTTCAGAAAACAAATATAATAATTCAAAATAAAGTTAATGAAACAGCAAACATTTTAAAGGTAATGCACAAAAATATCAAACCATTGTTTTGGTCTACAAATTAATAACATTTAAAACATGCAACAACTTGGCCCAATAAAAATGTCCTTACCTGAAATTTATGAAAACTTTTTTTTATTTTTTTTTTTTAACACAGTTGAACTTGAACCTTTCAGTTAAAATCTACCTTCATTATATAGTTGACCTTAGGCTTTTGCTGAATGTATGCTAGTGTCAAAACCTAACACTTGTTTATGCAACAAATATTTAAAGAAATATACATGACATTTGAATTTAGTTTGGAGAAGAGAATTCTAAAATGTTCTTATTACTGTAAAGAGGATTTTGAAATATGTGTTTGAAACCAACACACTAAATCCTTACTAAATCCTTACAGTTACTGAGATATAGCCCTTATACTTCAAGTTCTCCATGTGAGAACTAGCCCCGGTCTCCTATACTCATTTTCTAGCATTACAGAGTCACCAATGTCACCTCAAGCAACTTTAGCACAAGAGAGTTTAAGGGCATAACTAAGTTAAGATCATAAAACATTTCAGAAAGTACTAAAAAGATATAGCATTTTCTCTTGCTATCCAGTTTGTCTCTTTCGATAAAGATGGCTGAAATCTATAAGGGCCTGCCTAGTGATAGCTGATTCATCGCTGTCAATTTAATCTTTATGAATGCATAAAAGTTATAGTTTCAGACAAGCCCTGAGATAATGCACATAAAAATGAGACTAACTCTGCTGTAATAGTTTCCATAAACCAGTGAGAGAATCTTTAATCTACCCTGCCATTTTCATGCTAATACTCATAAAGCTTACATGCAACCTTGCTATTCAAGAAATGTCAAGACTTTGGCTGTGTCCAAAACCAAAGCAGTTGCCTTGCTGCCTCTCTGCCCCACATACATGTACACAAGTCTCTGACACAGAGTTCAAGTCAAGCAGCCTATTAAGTCTTTTGTCATGAGTCCAAGTCAGGTCTTTCAAATTCAAGTCTAAATCAAGTCTCAAGTCTTAATCTTGAGATATTATAAGCAGCGAGGGGCAAATCTATGCTGCCTTCAAAAATTGACCAGATGGCACGCAATCATTTGATGAGAATGTGCCTTAAGCCGTATGCTTTCCTACCTCCATGTACTGTTTTAAAGGAATTTTCCGGGTTTGATACAAGCTAAGCTCTATAAACAGCACTTGTGGCATGATGCTGATTACCACAAAAATAATCCCATAAAATTGAATAAATCAACTCATGTCTCTCGTGTTCAGTAAGGCACTTACAATGAAAGTAACAGGTTAGTCAACAAAACGTTAAAATACACAATGTTTCAAAAGTAGACCTATAGCTACTAGAACACAACAGTTTGGTTCCAGAAGTAATAATCTCATTCAGTTTTTCCATAGACAAATTGATTTTTAACGATAACTTATAAACCTGTAAAAACAAAACTACCATGAACTCAGAGGTTATTTATCGATGGTATATACCTTTGTTAAAACCATCAGTCCAAGTTATTTAAACTTCATTACTTAAAAATTATGTTTAATAGCAGAATTCCTGGTGAACAACTACACTACCCGTGGTTCAGCAGAGAAGGCTTCACCAATTAGAGAACTACGGCCAACAAGGCCTGCCAAAGAAGTCCAGCAGCAACCGCCCACTTCCATGATGCACTGTTAATTAAATAATCGAGTCTGTCACCTTACGCCCTCAAACTACATATTGTAGGATTGAAAATTAACAAAGAAATTCATTTCTGTGTTACAACCCTTGTTCTTTTGTGAAAACAGTCATCTTGCATTCCAGAGAGTGCTGACAGTGATCTATCAGCCTACTGGCTGAGGTGTTTGTGTATTGGTACTCTTCAAATGGTAGCAACTTGAATACAGTGGGGGTTAAAGGTGGTCTGCTGATTGGTTAGTTTAAATGTATCAGGTCTGTTTGTGGTCACATGGTCAAAGAAAGTATAAAACAGGATTGTAACGTATGGTCTGGGATTTTTGCCACTTCTTTCTCTTCTCTCTGGGCTCTGCTCTTGGGTGACTGAATTACAGGCCGTAAGACCAGACTCTAGCTCTCAGTGGCATCTCTCTCTCTCTCTCTCTCTCTCTCTCTCTCTCTCTCTCTCTCACTCTACCCTTTCTCTCTCTTTTTGTCTCCATTCTCTCTCACTCAGGTAGTATGCATACTGGTTTCATATACATATTTCATACATCCAATTTGTAATTATTATATCTAAATTGTAATAATCTTCTGTAACATTGTAAGGCTAAACTGTTATTAAATATTTCCTTTTAATACATGCCTTAAATCAAAGTTTGTAATGTTGTGATTCATCTAGGAGATGGTTGGTTTGATTCATAGCTTACAACTATTTTATTATGGATTTTATGAAAAGCCTATGATAAAAATGAATGGGAAAAATACTTATGGAACCCAGATGGCTGAAAAAGTGGGCAGGCACTGTTGCGCTCTATATGTCTAAACATGACTCTAGTGTGATAATAATGGTGACGTAACTTCTTGTTTACGTGGAGCTGATAGGGTAGTTTGCTAGACTGTTGTGATAGATCACCCAAAATGTAAATTCTCTCATCATTTACTCAACCCCATGCAATGTAAGATGTGCACGAGTTTTTCTTCTTCTGTAGAACACAAACAAAGATTTTTAAATAATATTTCAGCTCTGTAGGTCCTCACAATGCAAGTGAATGGTTGCCAGAACTTTGAAGCTCCAAAAAGCACATAAAGGCAGCATAAAAGTAATCCATATGACTCCAGTGGTTAAATCCATTTTCTTTTAAGTGTTATGAGGTGTGAGTGAGAAACAGATAAATACAGTATTTAAGTCCTCTTTTACCATACATTTTCCTCCCTGCCCAGTAGGTGGCAACATGCACGAAGAATGCAAATCACCAAAAACCAAAGAAGAAGAATGTGAAAGTGAAAGTGGAGATTGATAATAAAGAAGGACTTAAATATTGATCTGTTTCTCACCCACACCTATCATATCGCTGAAAATGGATTTAACCACTGGAGTCGTGTGGGCTACTTTAATGCTGCCTTTATGTGATTTTTGGAGCTTCAAACTGTTGGTACCCATTCACTTGCATTGTGAGGACCATCAGAGCTGAAATATTCTTCTAAAAATCTTTGTTTGTGTTCTGCAGAAGACAGTCATACACATCTGTGATGGCATTAGGGTGAGTAAATGATGAGAGCATTTTCATTTTAGGGTGAACTATCCCTTTAAATCAGCAGAACAACATAAACTTGTATCCTGTTGTCTGCATATTCTCCTTATGTATTTCTTTTTCCCATAAATCCTTCAGCTAAATGGCAAATGTCTTAGCTTTATTTTATTTGAGACCATGTGGTTACAGGTTTATATTAACTCCACTGTAATATTTATGACATAATAGCACAGATGAAGACACTGAATGTACCATCCAAAGCAGACATAACTCATTCATTCCCCAATTCTCCTCACTCTTCTTGGTTATGGCAGGGGTAATAAAGGTTTAATGACTGAACAACCCCGAACGCATTTTATCTCAGCACATTCGCTGTTGCCTGTGAATGATTTGGCCATTAGTCCAAATGACAAGCCCACCCGTGACTCCTCTCCTCTGATTTATGAGCACAAATGTAAACTTTTACACCACTCAGCAGCCCCTCACTTTTAAATACCCAGAGATGACAGAAAGGGATTCTTCATCTGTATTTAAAAGTGTCCAGTACTGCAGAGCTATTACGCTGTAGATGGTATGAGGGCAGTGTTAGAGCTGTGGTAAGTACGGAGCGGAATGATGGGGTGGAATGACTTCCCCGAGCTGTAAGTGATGGATGAGAACTGGGCTAGGCTGACAGATGATCTAACAGGTGTTCATAACTAGCTTGTAAGAGCTTTTTATTTATGAGAGGCCACAGACAGCCCTGCTGTGGAGCAGCCACACCAGCTGCAGGCACAGGCACCTCAGAGGCCAGATGCAGCGTTAGTCACCCTCAAATTCTGTCCAGAATCATAATTAGCCAATCATTTGCCAGGAGGGGTCACATGGGCACCAGATGAAGAGGAGGGAGGGGGTGGAATGGTTGGAGCAGTGGCATGCTGTCTGTTAATAATCAAAGGCGCACAATGATGCCTATAGCAGATTGCAGCCCCTTGACACAAAGAACTAATGCCATTGGGTCTTGAGCAGTGCTGGACTTGTGAATTGTAATCAGATACTGATTACAAATTACATGACAAAAAATGCAATCAGTAATGTAAACTCATTGTTTACATTTTTGGGGTTAATCTAATCTGATTACTTTTGGATTACTTCCAACCTAATTTTATTTTATCTGATGTCACATGCATTTGAGTAGGATAACCTTTTTTATCATTTTAACATAAAAGTACAAAGAGAAAGAAAATGTATTCCATTCTTTATTACAAACAAAAAGAGCCTCACAAAAAGAGCTCCTTATGACATTTTTAAAAAGTGCATTAAACATTACATCAATGAACATGCAATAAACATTAAATCTAACAGAAATGACAGTGCATAACTGAAGTTTATAATTCAAAACACTGGGACATCAAGTTAATTTTAAGTTCATAAAACAAAGGCAACATTACGAACATGAATGAACATAAAATCAACATAAAATTATAATAAAATGAAAAACAAATTAATGACCATAAAATCCACAGCCGTGACATTGCTAGGTATAGCCATAAAAAGTAACTGTAGTCTGATTACGAGTATTTTAAAATGTTATTTAATCAAATTACAAGTAGTTGGTTTTGTAATCTGATTACATAATCCAGATTACATGTAATCCGGTACTACCCAGCTCTGGTCTTGAGCATATTGTCTTGATATGAATATTAAAGAATAACAAATTCAGCAGAAGCAACTTTCTGGCTTGCTGTAATTTAATAGATAATTTATCTTACATTAGGCTAAAGGAAGAATAAACATTAGTATATGATAACCTACTATAAAAAAAATATATTTGTTAGGTAACCTAAAAATGTGCTTCATTTACTCACTATCATGTTGTTTCAAACATGTATCACATTCTTTTTTCTGTGGAACACGAATGAGATATTTTGAAGAATGGTAGGCTACTAGTTGTTCTTTTCCATGCAGTTACAATGAATGGAGTCTGGTGCTTTCAAGCTTCAAAAAAGACACAAAAACACTATAAAAGTTTTGTAAAAGTTGTCCATATTATGATTTGTTACTCCACATTCCAAGTCTTCTGAAGTCATATGATAGCTTTGTGTAAGTAACAGACCGAAATTTTCAAGAACCACTGTAATCAGATCATTGAGTCCCACACTGAGAACCACTTTACTCCAATTCATGAAAGAATTATTCGGTACACAATGGTTTTGGCTTCTACCATTTGGCTTCAAAAGACTTAAAATATCTTATCGAACAATCAAACTTTTATTGTGCTTTTGCATCCTTTTTGAAGCTTGAAGGCTTCCCATATATTGTGATCCCAATGGAAAACTGAGCATGTTCCATGTAAGAAAGGTTTGGAATGACATGTGGGTGAGTAAATGATGATAAAATTGGGAGTTTTGTTTGAACTACTGTAACTCATTTTAGACAGTATTCAAGTCATTTTATTTAATTCACCAATAATGAACCAAACTATCCACTTTTTTCCTGACTTCTCCATGGGTGGCGCTATTAAGGTGAGAGACTTCCTCTCAGATGCTCTGCACTTCCGCTTAGTTGTTGTTATCAGCTAGACAAACATTACGAGTGATGGCATGCAGCAGAGGCTCTGGAGGAATATGTGCTGTTAGATGGTGTTATAACAACTACAGGTGGCTTAAAAACTACTGGAAAATGAATGTTACACCGATAAGGCCCCCAAAAGCTGCCAATGCCCCAAATCATTTCGAGTTGCCCCAGATGTCATAAGCAGAGGTTGCATTAACCTAAATCTCTGTCATTTGCCTATTTATTAAAACATTGAAAGATCGTTCCAAATGCTGCCCGTCATCTTGACAGATAACAGATGATGAATACCATTTAAACCAAGCTCATCAGTTGCTATTTTATTCAGCTTTACGAGGCTCATATCCCATGTCACTCTGCGAGTGTATGTGAATGTGAGAGAGACAGAGTTGTTCTCGTCAGAGTCTACGTGAGAAGGCGGCACTTGTTAATGCAGAAATAATGCAAAGGTACATCCCTCAAATCTAATGATTTTTTAAATGGAGACTATGGTGACCATATGTCCTCTTTTCACTGATATGTCCTGTTTTTCGAACCTTAAAAAAACGTCCGTTCGGGATTTCTAGATTCCCTAAATGTTCGCAATTTGCCTGTTTTCATATTAAAGTGCTCAACAAGAAAAGTAATGAAATCAGTGTGTGTGATCGTGTACTTATCCATTTGGGGTTTGCCGTCAAAACCGTATGTCCATACGCAGCCTTTAGTGTTACTGTTCTGCCGTTTTTACTGTTGTTAGTGATATTTTAGTGCTTGGTAAAGAGAATGAGCTAAGGGAAGAATCCATTGCAAGCTGGGCTGCAGGTAGTGTGGGGGATATTCATGAAGCTCTAATGCAAAGCACAGGAAAATGGATGACTGCACAGCCCGTGGTGATGTGTTTGTTCTATAAGGCATAGCCTGGAGGTAAGGGAGCGGAGGAGAGGAGGTGTCATGGCCGTGATGAATGGACGGTTGGTAACATCTTCACTTTTGACCTCCGGCACGTTTGAATAAGTAGTGCATTAAAATGGAGATATCTCGAGCGCTTTTGTTTGTTGAGTAAAAGCATCCATGTTTGGAAGACACCGGGAGCACCACTGGTAATTGAGATGCCAGGAAATACATCAGAGAATCTTCTACAGATCTATTTTTATCAGTTATACCCAGTATATATGCTGATTATAAGATAAATTTTGAGGAACTTGATGAAAGCCACAGACCCTTTGTCTTATACTACAACTCTTCTAAAAACTGCATTGTGAAATTTGCTGACCTCTTATGCTAATTGCAAATCCATCCCAACTCTAATGCTTGTAACATAGCAGAGTACACTGGAAAAAATGATTGCCTAAAAATGTGCTTCATCTATATTAACTGGTTTGATTCAAGTCAAAAAATATTATTTTGAATGTTTGAATCAAATTTACTACACTGTAAATACTAATAGTTATCTCAAATTGTAAAATATATATTTTTTTTAATCGTACGTTTTTAAGTCAAGTCATTTTTATTTGTATAATGCTTTTCACAACACACATTGTTTCAAAGCAGCTTTACAGGAAATCATGCATTAACAAAATAAATAAATAAAATAACGAAACTGTAATATCTATAAAGTCTTAGAGTGATCATTGTGAAGTCTGATTAAATATGATTGTAAATTGTGTATAGAAATTAAATAATAATTGTATTTAGAACCACTGTAAGCAAACTGAAGGCGACTGTGGCAAGGAACACAAAACTCCATAAGATGTTGGTTAATGGAGAAAAATAACCTTGGGAGAAACGTCCTGGTTACTTGCGTAACGTCCGTTCCCTGATGGAGGGAACGAGACGTTGTGTCGATGTAGTGACACTAGAGGTCACTCTTGGGAGCCCAATACACCTCTGGTCTTGATAAAAGGCCAACGAAAATTGGTGAGTGGTATTTGCATACCACTCCCCTGAACATACAGGTATAAAAGGAGCTGGTATGCAACCGCTCATTCAGGTTTTGTGCTGAGAAGCCAAGACAAGGTCCTGGCCATTTCAGCGGGTAGTCCAGCATTGTGGCAGGAGGGACACAATGTCTCGTTCCCTCCATCAGGGAACGGAGTTTACGCAAGTAACCAGGACGTTCCATTATCTGTCACTCACTCGACGTCGTGTCGATGTAGTGACACTAGGGGTCCCTCTATGAAACGCCACAACTGGCTGAACTGTGTTACGCAAACTGGCGGTGTGTGATGGGCAGACCTCTGTGTGCCTCGTAGCCAGCGCACCAGGCTTACACATAACCTCCCCCAATGCTGTTATGAGTGTCGAACTGCCCTTCGGGGACAAGTCAACTGCCTAAAAGATAGACAGGCTAGCCCATTCGTGGCCTCTTATCCTCTCTTTTTTTTTCCTCTCCCCAAAAAAAAGAGTTAACCGACTGGGGCCACCAGGTCTACGTCGGGGGGGTATTTGAGTGTAAATATGTCACATGGTCTTGCCGAGCTTTGTCGGAAGTATGTCATGTGGAGAAGCCCCATGGTAGGTCCTACCCTATGGGAGAGGAGTTTCTACAAACATGGTGACTGGGGCAGAGGGGCCTCTGCCCAAGGAAGACGCAGGGAAATTAATTAGGGGAAGATATATGTTGCATGGGGTTACCTTTGGGGGAACCAACACATGCGGAGCACCTACCCCAGTACAGGGCTTAGTTAGCACATGTACTGAGCCGGCAGTGAGTTTCTCCGCAAACTTGTCTGCCATAGGACTCGGAGGAAATCTTCCAGGGAACACAGTTTGTGAACACTACTGGGAATCAACAGCACACATCTTCAGCACAGGGGAAGTGAAAGGCGCTATGCACAAGCGATACACACAGCCAGCTGTCCCAGACTTACCTGCTTGTGCCTGCCACTACACGGGATGAAACCGGTTCCACCCGGAGATTGTAGAACCACACAAAGGTGTCAGGTATTGCCCAGCCTGCTGCTCTGCAAATGTCTGTTAGAGAGGCGCCACTGGTCAAGGTCCACTCCTGGTAGAATGGGCTCGTAGCCTTGCCGGGGGTGGCATGTCCTGGGTGTGATATGCTATTATTATGGTGTCAATGACCCAGTGGGTGATCCTCTGCTTGGAGACAGCGCTTCCTTTCCGCTGTCCACCAAAGCCGACAAAGAGCTGCTCAGAGACTCTAAAGCTCTGCGTGCGATCCAAATAGATGCGTAAAGCGTGTACCAGACACAGCAACATCAGGGCTAGGTCTGCCTCCTCCTGAGGCAGCGCTTGCAGGTTCACCACCTGATCCCTAAAAGGGGTCGTGGGAACCTTGGGCACATAGCCCGGTTGGGGTCTCAGGATCACGTGAGAGTAGCCCGGACCGAACTCCAGGCACGTTTTGCTGACAGAGGACACTTGCAGGTCTCCTACCCTCTTGATGGAAGTGAGCGCATTCAGGAGGGCAGTCTTTAAAGAGAGTGCCTTAAGCTCAGCTAACTGCAGGGGCTCAAAGGGGGCTCTCCGTAGACCCTGAAGAACTACAGAGAGGTCCCATGAGGGAATGAGGCGCGGTCTGAAGGGATTCAACCTCCTGGTGCCTCTCAGGAACCTGATGATCAGGTCGTGCTTCCCTAAGGACTTACCGTCCACTGTGTCGTGGTGTGCCGCTATAGCGGCTACATACACCTTCAAGGTGGAGGGAGACAGCTGCCATTCCATCCTCTCCTGCAGGAAGGAAAGCACCGATCTGACTGCGCATCTCTGGGGGTCTTCGCGTCGGGAAGAAAACCACTTAGCGAACAGACGCCACTTCAAGGCATACAGGCGTCTCGTAGAGGGGGCCCTAGCCTGAGTGATTGTGTCTACCACCGCGGGTGGTAGGCCACTTAAGTCTTCCACGTCCCGTCCAGGGGCCAGACATGGAGATTACAGAGGTCTGGTCGTGGGTGCCAGATGGCGCCCCGTCCCTGAGAAAGAAGGTCCATCCTCAGGGGAATTCGCCGGGGGGGCTGTCGGGAGGATCGTGAGGTCTGAGAACCACATCTGGGTGGGCCAGTAGGGTGCTACCAGGATGACCTGCTCCTCGTCCTCCCTGACCTTACACAGGGTCTGTGCAAGTAGGTTCACTGGGGGAAACGCATACTTGCGTAGTCCAGGGGGCCAGCTGTGTGCCAGCGCGTCTATACTGAGAGGTGCCTCGGTCAGGGTGTACCAGAGCGGGCAGTGGGAGGATTCTTGGGAAGCGAACAGGTCTACCTGTGCCTGCCCGAATCGACTCCAAATCAGCTGGACCACCTGAGGGTGGAGTCTCCACTCTCCCCTGAGGGTATCCTGCCATGACAGCACGTCCGCTGCAGTGTTGAGGTCTCCCGGGATGTGAGTGGCTCGCAGCGACTTGAGGTGCTGTTGACTCCAGAGGAGGAGACGGCGGGCGAGTTGTGACATACAACGGGAGCGCAAACCGCCTGATGACTGATATATGCTACCGTTGCCATGTTGTCTGTCCGAACGAACACATGCTTGCCCTGGATCAACGGCCGAAACCTCCGCAGTGCGAGCAGAATTGCCAGCAACTCGAGGCAGTTGATGTGCCAACGTAGCCGCGGGCCCGTCCAGGAGCCGGCGGCTGCATGCCTGTTGCATACAGCGCCTCAGCCCGTTTTGGAGGCGTCTGTCGTAACCACGACGCACCTGGAGACCTGCTCTAGGGGAACGCCTGCCCGTAGAAATGTGAGGTCGGTCCAAGGGTTGAAGATGCAGTGACAGACCAGCGTGATGGCCACACGATGTGTCCCACGGTGCCATGCCCATCTTGGGACTCGAGTCTGGAGCTAGTGCTGAAGCGGTCTCATATGCATCAACCCGAGCGGAGTGACCACCGCTGAGGATGCCATATTCCCCAGGAGCCTCTGAAACAGTTTCAGTGGAACCGCTGTCTTCTGTCTGAACATCTTCAAACAGGTCAGCACCAACTGTGCATGCTCGTTTGTGAGGCGCGCCGTCACCGAGACTGAGTCCAACTCCAAGCTGAGAAAAGAGATGCTCTGAACCGGGAGGAGCTTGCTCTTTCCCCAGTTGACCCGAAGCCCTAGTCGGCCTGAAGACAGGCCGAAAGGGATGACCTTGTACTGATACGCCCGACCCTCGAATGCAAACCGCAGGTTTGTGGGGTCTGTGTCGAGGTAGAATCGAGATGTGGAAGTACGCGTCCTTCAGGTCTACCGCTGCAAACCAATCTTGATGCCGGACGCTCACTAGAATGCGTTTTTGCATCAGCATCTTGAATGGGAGTCTGTGTAAAGCCCGGTTCAGTACTTGCAGGTCCAAGATTGGCCGCAACCCACCGCCTTTCTTCGGTACAATGAAGTAGGGGCTGTAAAACCCCTTCTTCATCTTGGCCGGAGGGACAGGCTCTATTGCACCCTTCCATAAGAGGGTAGCAATTTCCACGTGCAAGGTAGCGGCGTTCTCGCCCTTCACCGAGGTGAAGTGGACACCGCTGAACCTGGGTGGATGCCTGGTGAACTGAACCGTGTAGCCGAGTCGGATGGTCCGGACTAGCCATTGCGATGGGTTGGAAAGCGCAAACCACACGTACAAGCTCCAGGTGAGGGGGACCAATGGGCAATCTCATCGGATGTACCGGCGGGTGGGGTCTCGTGGCGGGGCAGAGCCTGAGGTGCCACGCCATGTTGTGGCTGTGCTGAGTTCAAGGACATCGAAGCACTTACCTGGCTCCTTATGACCACCCCCAGAACAGCCTGGGAAGGGGGAGAAAGAGGCCTGTCCTCATGACCCGTGGAGACCGTCACATCGGGAGCAGATGTGTGGCACAGCTGGGCGCAAAGGGGCTGAACTCTTGGGTACCACAGCCACTTGGGCATGCGGCGAAATTAAATGAAAAGACAACAAAAGATTCTCCTCCCGGCCCTCCACCGGGGGATGGAGTGGTCTGCTTACCAGCTCCAGAGCAGTGGGTTTCATCGTCCCTGGGTTGCCCGTCTCAGGGGCGCTTTGAAGCCTTTCGCAGGTTCTTGGTGGCCGGCCGTGAGACGGGTGGTGTCTGCTTCCTGTGGAGGGAGCCGCAGGGGCGGGCTGCAGCGGAGCTGGTGCAGTCACTGCAGTGGGACACCCTTGGTGACGAGCAGGCGGGGTGTGGGATCTTGAGCCGCGCCGGGGCAGGATATGCCAGATAGCCTCCGTCTGCTGCTTCACCGCTGAGAACTGCTGAGTAAAGTCCTCGACGGTGTCGCCAAACAGGCCAACCTGGGAAATGGGGGCACCAAGGAACCGTGCCTTGTCGGCCTCTCCCATCTCGACCAGGTTGAGCCAAAAGTGCCATTCCTGGACCACCAAGGTGGACATCGCCCACCCGAGAGACCGCGCCGTGACCTGCGTTGCCCGGAGAGTGAGGTCGGTCACTGAGCGCAGCTCCTGCATCAATCCCGGAGTGGAACTACCCTCGTGCAGTTCCTTTAACACCTTGGCTTGGTGGACTTGAAGGAGAGCCATGGCATGCAGGGCAGAGGAGGCTTGTCCAGTGGCACCGTAGGCTTTGGCCATCAGGGACGACGTAAGCCTACAGGCCTCTGCGGGCATAGGTGCACCGCGAGCGCCTTATCCACCGGGGGGATCGCCGAATAGCCCCTGGCTGCCCCACCATCGAGGGTAGTGAAGGCGGAGGAGCTGAAAGATCGGGACCGGGCAGTAAAAGGTACCTCCCATGACCTTGTCAGCTCCTCGTGCACTTCCGGGAAGAAAGGAACTGGGGCGGGGCATGGCTGTGAGTGGCGGCGCGAGCCCAGGAATCAATCATAGATCCGTGAGGGTTCAGGGGAGAGTGGAGGGTTCCACTCTAGTCCGATGCTCGTGGCTGCCCAGGAAAGCATGTCCATCATCTCCGCATCAGCCTGTGACTGGGTGACCGTACCCGAGGGGAGGAGCCCAGCTGAGGCTTCCGCGTCCGACTGGACGAGCCCGCTCTCCGATGCTGTGCTCGAGAGCTCATCACCTTCGCGGGCTCTGAACAAGAGGTCGAACTTGCTGTGAGACAAGCTGGCGGACTCATCTGGAAGCCTGATCGGGGCAGACGAGCATGCTGGGGAATTGGAGGTCCGCGGGGGGATACCTGACGGAGGTGGTCCCATTGGTGTCCCCAAATCGCCCCCAGTGTTAGCCGCACTGGCCTCATACACATAGGTAGAAGGACCGAGGCGGGGAGCTGCTGGGGTGGCTTGCTTTCTTACGAAGGCAAGACATGACCACAATGTTGCCATGGTCATGTTCTCGCAATGAGTACATGCTCCATCCACGAACGCTGTCTCCGCGTGGGTAGCGCCCAGACACGAAAGACAGCGATCGTGACCATCAGAAGGCGAGAGATAACGACCGCAACCAGGAATAACACACAAACGGAAAGGCATCTTTAAAAAGACGCATCTTTAAAAAGACATTCCGTGTGTGCCGCTCTTTTAGAGAAATATACTCTTTTATTTCTGCCGAAGTGCCCAGGGGCGTTCTCTGTAGTGCACCAGTGCAGAGGAGGGAGAAGCCGCTGAAATGTGCCGTCAGATCCAGCAAAAGTGAATGAACAGCCGAGGAATTCAGCTCAGTGAACATCGACTGTTCGGCTCCACAGAGAAAATCTGAATGAGTGGTTGCATACCAGCTCCTTTTATACCCGTATGTTCGGGGGAGTGGTATGCAAATACCACTCGCCAATTTTCATTGGCCTTTTATCAAGACCAGAAGTGTTTTGGGCTCCCAAGAGTGACCCCTAGTGTCACTATATCAGCACAACGTCGAATGAGTGACAGATAGGGAACCAGGCTCACTGTGGGGGCCAGTTCCCCACTGGCTAAACAACATGAATATAATGCCAATATTAGTTATTTGTGTGCAGTGCAGGTCCTGGTTTAAAATTTGTAAATTAAGCGTTAAGGTCCATTGTTTTTAAAATAAAAATAAAACATAAAAGCATAAAATATATTTTTTTTAACTTTCAGATGAATGTCTAAAGTTTTTGAAGTCCATCCTGGATTAACTGCAGAAGTTCACAATGATGCATTGTCCTTTGTTATTTGGTTGATGAAGGCTTTTGTTGGCAATTAAATGTTAGCCTATATATTCCATTTCAAGAGTGTAGTCCATCAATAGACAAAGGTGATGCAGGCAGAGATTAATAAGGTGCATCGCAGTTCAATCGGAAGGTCATTTTGGTGAGCTTCGGTGGGGTCCATCCTAAGTCCAAGGTTCAGGCAGTGGCATATGAAGTATCCCATGTCTTACAGTTGGAGCTGGCATCAGTTCATCCTCTGAAGTCAAAAGGCTGAAGTGATGTCTGGCTGGCACCGGCTGAAGTTTGTCATCATCTTTCAGCGACACATAGCAGTGGAGTCCAAAACCAAGCAGGAACAGAGCTGGATCTGGCTGGCTCTGAATCCTAAGGTTGAGACATGGAAACAAATAGAATAATATTAGCGTAGATGCCATTCAGTTTTATGCAGAGTTATAGATCATGATGGATGTTTCTGGTTCCGGCAGACCTAACTAAAGCAGCCTAATTGTGAGTTGAAAGATAAATTAGGTGAATGCCTGGCTAAATAGATGTCTTTAGTCTAGACTTAAACTGAGTGAGTGTGTCTGCATCCCAAACAGTGTTAGGGAGACTATTCCATAGTTTAGGAGCCAAGTATGAAAAGGATCTACCTGCTTTTGTGGATTCTGATATTCTTGGAATTATTAACAAGCCAGAATTTTGTGAACATGACAGCCTGGGTAGCTCAGTGGTAAAGATGCTGACTACCACCCCTGGAGTTCGCTAGTTCAAATCCCAGGATGTGCTGAGTGACTCCAGCCAGGTCTCCTAAGCAACCAAATTGGCCTGGTTGCTAGGGAGGGTAGAGTCACATGGGGTAACCTCCTCGTGATCGCTATAATGTGGTTCGTTCTCAGTGGGGCGCGTGGTGAGTTGATGGCACGAAGCCTCCACACACCCTATGTCTCCGTGGCAACGTGCTCAACAAGCCACGTGATAAGATGTGCGGATTGACAGTCTCAGACATGGAGGCAACTGGGATTCGTCCTCCACCACCTGGACTGAGGTGAATCACTACGTGACCATGAGGACTAAAAAGTATATTGGGAATTGGGCATTCCAAATTGGGAGAAAAAGGGGAGAAAAAAAATACAAATACTGTGGAGCTAGACCATTCAAAGATTTGTATGTAGTTAACACAGTGGCGGCCTGTGCATTTTAAGTCTAGGCCTTCAGTGCCATTAAAAAAACACAGTTTCACAATAAATAAGACACTGTATGCCTATCATACATTATGTGGCAGTCAACTAATAATATCAATTGACCGCATGTCCACGCACAAAAGCCAAAATCAAGAAGGTCTAATACCAAGAAAAAGCTCTCTAATAATATTTGCGATTTAAATTTTGCTTGCAATAAATTTTGTTTCGTCAGGGTACACAATTACTTTTCAAAACCTGAACTGACACTGAATGCTCCAGCAGCCTAATTTACACTTAGAATACTCCTGATGTTGCTAATAACAATGCAAAAAGCACTTACCAATTTGCTTGAAGTGAAAATCAGTCTTCCTTTCCTGTTTAATTAATCAATTGCATGAACATGCAGAACATCTCAGGTTTTGAAATCCATAAGGATCTGTTTCTCGATGGTGATGACAGCCGACTCGTCAGCAAGATCTCGCGCTCTTCGCTTTCAAATTACTTACATCACTTAAAGCGTGATTGCGTCACTCAAGGCCAGCTAGAAGTCCTGGACTGGGACATATCCTAAAGACCACACCAACCAAGAACAATCTGATTGGCTAATGAATCTGACAATCTGACTTTAGATGCCTATTCACTGCAGTGTTGAGGGACTCTGTGGAAATTCTGAAGGCCTGATTGGGTGGAGCTCAGACTCACGTGCTGCTTCGGCTAAGGAGCATAGCTTCGGGTATGCGATTTGTGAAACAGCTGTCACACTTTGCTTGTAAGCATCGATTGAATAAACTTTTTGTTTTTTGCTGTTCGTTTGTAGATGAATTAGGAGTGGAAAGCGATTGAAAATACATAGGCAAAAATGTGAATGAGAATGAAAGGATGAAAAAATATTTATTTATTAGGCATGTTATGCCAGCAGAGAAGGCTTTGCTGGCCCTGAGAAATTGCCACTGAGTTAACAAAATTTTAAAATTAATAAGAAATTTAACTGGTAGCCAGCGATGACAGAATGGGGCTAAAATGATCATATTTCTTGGTTCTAGTCAGCACTCTGGCAGCTGCATTTTGAACCAATGGAAGTTTATTTATTGAACTTACTGAACATCCTCCTAGTAATGCATTACAATAATTTAGTCTTGAGGTCGTGAACACATTAGTTTTTGGCATCGGCAACAGAGAGCATGTGTCATAATTTAGCAATATTTCTCAGGTGGATGAATACTGTTCTACAAACATTGGAAATTTGATATTCAAAGGACAGATTGGTATCAAATATAACACCTAAGTTCTTTGCTGTATAACATGACATAACAGTACATCTATCGAAAGTCAAATTATATTTTAGAATCTTATTTTTAAAGGGTTTTGGTCAAATCATTAGTACCTCTGTTTTGAAGGAATTGAGTAGAAGGATTTTTCTGGCCATCCAATCTTTGATTTAATTGATACACTCTGCTAATTTGGAGAATTGTGAATTTTCGTTGGATTTAGAAGAAAGGTAAAGTTGGGTATCATCGGCATAACAGTGGAAACTTATTCCATGATTCCTGAGAATATCTCCCAGAGGAAGCATGTACTGTATAAGGAGAAAAGCAGAGGTCCTAAAACTGATCCCTGTGGCACTCCATACTTTACTTTTGTTTGATTTGACAATTCCTTGTTTATACATACAAAGTGGAAGTGGTCTGATAAATAAAACCTAAACTATGCTAATGCAAGTCCACTAATGCCAACATAATTCTCCAGCCTATTCAAAAGAATGTCTGATCTATCGTGTCGAAGGCAGCAATAAGATCTAAAAGCACTAGAAGAGAAATGCAGCCACGATCAGATGATAAGAGCAAGTCATTTGTAACTCTGATAAGTGCAGTCTCTGTATTGTGATGGGGCCTAAATCCTGACTGAAATTCTTCAAATATTCCATTTGTCTGTAGAAATGAACATAGTTGGGAGGACACTACCTTTTCTAGTATTTTCAACATAAATAGTAGATTTGAAATGGGTCTGTAATTAGCCAATTCTCTAGGATCAAGCTGTGGCTTCTTAATAAGCGGTTTGATATCTACCATTTTAATGTTTCTTGGGAAATGTCCTAAGGATAGTGAGGAGTTAATAATATTAAGAAGAGGTTCTGAGATTACTGGGAATACCTCTTTCAAGAGCTTAGTTGGTATTGGATCTAACATACATATTGTGGCTTTTGATTTTTTGATAAGTTTTGTTATCTCTTCATGACCTATGACAGCAAAGGATTGAAGTTGCTCGAGAGCAAAATTATGAGACACTGTTTTCTGAGATGCTATTCCCAATGTGTCATTTTCATCATCTATGTGAATGTTAAAGTCATCAAAATTTAAAGCTTTATCTACATTAACTACTAGATCTGATAGAAAATTTGCTAATTCACCAGAGTAAGGCCTGGGTGATCTATATACTGTAGCAAGGACAAAAGATGACAGAGATTTTTTATTTATATCTGACGGTGTCATATTAAGCATTATTAGTTCAAAAGACTTAAACTTTTATCCTGTCCTCTGAGTAATACCAAAAACTGTCAATTGTAGCAATACCTCCTCCTCGACCCTTCAGATGAGGCTCATGTTTATAACAATAACCTAGGGGAGTAGATTCATTTAAACAAATGTATTAATCTGGTTAAAGCCAGGTTTCAGTCAAACAGAGCGCATTCAAACTATGATCTGTAATAATTTCCTTTACAATTAGTGCTTTGGTAGAAAGTGATCTAATGTTTAGTAGCCCTACCTTTATATGATGTTTATCTTTTTTTTTTTTTAGTTATTTTCAAGTTTGATCTTAATCAGATTTTTTCTAAATGATTTAGTGAGAGTTTTGTGTTTGGTAGTTCAAGGAACAGACACAGTCTCTATGTGATACCTAGGTGATACAGTCTCTATGTGTTGTAGTTTATGTGACCTGTGTGACATCTCAAGGCAGCTAGCAGATGATCGGATTAACCAGTTTGTCTGCTTCCTGACCTGGGCACCAGCTAGTCAAATACTATCATTATTTAGACTATGAGCAAACAACGAGGCTTATATATCATTTTACTAGTTTTAATTAAGTTACCTTAATTTTGGAATCATAACTCAAATATATATGTTCTTTAAAATTTAGCTTCAAATTTACTATCTCAGAATGATCAAGTACAAAACTGCAGCTGTGTGGAATACCCTTAAGCTCTTGCACTTGAATAAATTATGAGTGTTTGGTCAAAACAAGGGAACTTATGTAGAAAAATAATTATTATTATTATTTGAAAATGTATTTTTGGTAGTTGAGATTTTGTGAATTCACTATGAGGGTGATTAATGTTACCTCTGGTGAACTTGGAGTCTGTTAAGTTTAAGCCATTCTTCTTTACTCAACTGAACTTTACAAAAGTGCAGATTTATGTGGTCTAAGAAGTACTATCCAATGTGCCATATGGCTAACCAAGAGTCCAGTCATAATTTCACCCTTACTGTTATATGTGATAACACCATTTAAATATTTAAATATAAATAACAATTCTTTAATCACAGATGAGTTAAGTTTACTTGTAACTAGTTTATGTTACTTAAAAAAATAGTTCCGTTTACTTGAGCCAAATAAGTACATTTACTTAGAAAAGCATACACTGGGAGTCACATGACACCATGCGAGGTTTGGACATTTGAACGGCAAGCTCTGCGCACTTTTAACTGCTAGTTTTAACACTATTAATGACATAAACCGGTGAGATTCGATACACTCTGTTCCATAACTGTTCTAGGGGGACAATATGTCAAGGAATTCAGAAGCCTCGGGCTCTGGAGAAATTAAAAGACGCTTACATGCTCAAGCTGTTACCCCTGAGAAGGCCCTGAGCCCGGGAGCCGATTTGGTCGGAGAAATGAGGGAAATTCATCAAGAAATGTTGAACATGTCGGCAATGCTGACAAAGGGCAGTGGTGGCTCAGCAGTTAAGGCTCTGGGTTACTGATTAGAAGGTCAGGGGTTCAAGCCCCAGCACTGCCAAGATGCCACTGTTGGGCCCTTGAGCAAGGCCCTTGGCCCTATCTGTTCCAGGGGTGCTGTATCATGGCTGACCCTGCACTCTGACCCCAGCTTAGTTGGGATATGTGAAAAAAAGAATTTCACTGTATATGTGCAAATGTATAACATGTGATAAATAAATACAATTAATTATAATTATTACTATTAATTATTATAGGTCGTTACTGACTTGGAAGATCTTGCTGTAATATGTCGATCGATCACTGCCATGGAGACGAAGTTCTATGAGGTGGTTACAAGAGTGGGGGATGTCGAGAAACTGATCGATTATCTGGAGTCATCGGAGAGGGAATTAGCTGCTAATCCACTAGCGACCAAGGTGGAATTGGAGCATGTCTGGGAGAAATTGGAGGACATGGAGAACCGTAGCCGGCGGAATAACATCCGAATTATCAGAATTCCTGAAGCCGAAGAGGGTCAGGATATGGTGAAATTCCTGGACGGGCTCTTTCTGAATCTGCTTGACATAACAGGCCATAAGCTGGAAATCGAGTGAGCTCACAGGGTCCGGCTCGGCGATCCGCTGAGGGAGACAGGCCCCGATCAATTCTGGCCAAATTTCTTAGATCATCCGATAAAGATCTTGTGTTACGCGAGGCAAGGAGTAAAGAAAGGCTTTTTTGAAAGAACCACAGCATTTTCTTGTTCCCAGACATTGCAAATTTGACAAGAGAGAAACGTGATCGATTCAAGGAATGCAAGCAACTCTTACATCAACGGAAGGTCGCTTTTGCACTGATGTTCCCGGCCAAATTGAGAATAGATGCTAAGGATGGCCATAAAACATTCACATGTCTCCAGCAAGCGATGTCCTTCATAAATTCAGTGGAGTAAGTTATTTTGTGGTACTCACGTTGTAGCCGAATGGACCGACTTACACTTGACTGTTCGAGGAAACTGAGTGCCTTTTATGTTTCTTTTTGTGCTGGTTCCACCTAGTGGCTGGAGTTTGTTTTGTGGAGTAACACTCCATCAGGACTGTTTTGTGGATGAATCTGCACATTATTTGTGCTTATGCCTCCTATTAACTGGAGTTTATTTTGTGGAGTATTTCTTGCAAGACATTGGAGTGATTAGGTCATTTGTTGCACTCATGTAGCAGCCGAATGGGCTGGCTCACTGAACATTTGTTTGACTGTCCGAGGAAACTGAGCACCTTTTTTCTCCCTTTTGTGCTGGTTCCGTCTATTGGCTGGAGTTTGTTTTGTTGAATAACACACCTTCGGGACAGTTATGTGGATGAATCTACAAGTTCTTTGTGTTTATTCTGCCTATTGGCTGGAGTTTGTATTATAGATTATCTTTTGTTGTATAACTCTGTCTCACAAATATTTGTATAGAAACACCAGACTTGAGCAATCCGACTGCAAAGTTGTCGCGGGGGCTCTCGTAGGTGTGCGTGGACTGTTTGAGTTTAGAGGGATGGACGCCAGTTGGCGCTGTCATGCGTGGGGTTAATGCACACCTTTTTCTTTTTTCTGTTTGTTTGGTTCTGGGGGAAGTTCGGGGTTTGATTGTTGCACTTATGTTGGAATGTGGTCTTTATAATTTTGTTTTTGACACACAATCTATTTTCTCTCATATTTCAAAATGTCAGATGTTAATATGAGCAGATTGTCTCTCTCCACGTGGAATGTGAATGGGTTGTGGCACCCCATAAAAAGAAGGAAGGTTATTTCTCTTCTTTATCATATAAAAATATGATACAGTTTTTCTTCAAGAAACGCAACTTTCCCCACAGGGAGGTGAAAATTTTGGGAAGATATGGGATGGACATGTTTTGTTTAGAGCTGGCTCAAGTAAGAGCAGGGAGTAATTACATTGATAAGTAAGCATCTACAATCCAAATGTCTCAAACAGATTAAAGATAAATTAGGAAGAGTCATTATTGTTTTAGTAGAAATTCAGGGGCAAAGTCTTATTTTGGCTAATATTTACGCACCTAACGTTGATGATGAGGGCTTTTTTATAGATCTTGAAGGGATGTTGCAAGCTGCTGGCACCCCTCATGATATAATATTGGGAGGAGACTTTAATCTTTTGATTCACTCAGTCCTTGATCATAGTGAAGCAAAAGTGTTCAAGCCCCCTAGAGCAACATTGACGCTTCACAGGATGTGTAAAAATCTTGGTCTTACAGATATTTGGAGACTTTTGAACCCATCCGGTAGGGACTGTACATTTTTTCATCAGTCCATAAGATTTATTCTAGAATAGATTTTTTTTATTATTATATCTAAGTCCTCATTTCACCCATTGTTGATTGTTCAATTGGAAACATTTTAGTCTCAGATCATGCCCTGGTGAGTTTAGAGGTGTTGCCACATAGAAAAGGAAATCATATAGTTGGTGCTTTAATGTATTCCTTTTGCAAAATCCTGAATTCCAACAAATGTTAAAGGCTGAAATCAATGTTTATATGGAGATATAACATTATCATAATTTAGCCTCTGTATCCTCTGTGGGCATGGCTTGGGAGGCACTTAAGGCAGTTCTTAGGGGCCGGATCATACAGAATGCATCATTCACCAAAAATCCAAAGCACGAGAACTCGTGGAGTTGGAAGGAAATATTAAAAGTGCCGAGGCAGAGCTGAAGCACCGAATGTCGTCTGATGGCCTCAGAGAATTGACCCGATTGAAATACAGATATAATACTATTTAGTCACGGAAGGTGGAGTTTTGGCTATTCAGGGCAAGACAGTCATACAGTCATACATATCGGGGGACAAGGCAGGAAAACTTCTGGCTAGATATATAAAACAGAGAGAGTCTTTTTCTACCAAGCCCTCAGTGAAATCTGTGAGTGGTGATTATTGCTTTTGGAAAAGGTCATGAGGCATCAGTGTATTACTCCCTGCTAATTCAGAGTCTGGGGAATGGAGCTTTAACTTCTATCAAGATTTAAATTTGGTATTGGAGGAGGGAGTGTGGGCTAGGATTCTAAAAAAGGTCAAGTCTGTATCTAGAGATGCAAGGGTGCGCCTTATGCAATTAAATATTTTACATAGAGTCTGTTGGACCCCCTCTAGTTTGTGTAGGCTTAGTCTTAAAGACACACCCACCTGCTGGCGATGCCAATCAGAAGATGGAGACACAACCCATGTTTTTTGGTGGTGTGTTAAGATCCAAGCATTTTGGTTGAAGGTTCAGAGTTTTATGTGTGACGTATTGGGCACTCAAATTTCATTTTGCCCCAGACTCTGTATTTTAGGCGATGAGGTGGTCACCAGTATAGGGGATAAGCACATAAAAAAATTGGGTCCTAACCAGTGTTATGATCAGCAGACAAATTGTTTTAAGGGGATGGAAGTCAGCTGGAGTGGTTCATGGAGATGAGGAGGGTAGCGGCTTTCGAGGAAGTGTCATGTAGAAGGCTGGGGATCTGGGATTTGTTTGATGGGAAATGGGGCAGCTATTTGGTGTTTTTGCAGGGCTCTCGGGGAGGGGCAGTGGAGAGAGAAGCATAGTTTTAAATGTGTGTGATTATAATATATATATATATATATATATATATATATATATATATATATATATATATATATATATATATATATATTATTATTATTATTATTATTATTATTATTATTATTATTATTATTTTATTTTATTTTATTTTTTTGGTATACTTGGTATATGTGACCACAGGGATGTTTGTTGAGGGTCAGGGTGGGGGTGGGGTTGGGGATTGGGGAGGGGGAGGGGTAATTGTGGGGGTTAAATGTTGATTCTGTGTATATATGTTTTGCTTTTCTTTGTTATCTGTATGAATCAATAAAAAAAGTAATCAGAGAAACAGCATGAAAATCGATTGCCTTGAAATATCTAAGTAAGATCAACTAATTCGATTTTACAGTGTACATTAGTGTAACAGTGTAAGGACGGGCAAGGAGGAGGTGGGAACCAGCTGAACAGTCAACATAACATTTTATTATATAAATTAACTTACAACATAAAACATAAATAAACAGACACACATGCAGCATGGCCACGCTCTCTCTCTCTCGAACTGGTGCCTCCGGCTCATCTTTATCCCCCTCCCGGCTGATTAGCCCGATTCAGGTCCGGCCATGTGTCCTCACGGCCTGGCCTCGCCCTCCTCCTCGTCACACTCCTTCATCGCCTGACTCAGGCCGGGCAAACCCCCGGCATGACGCACTCCCCTCCCTTCCTGGAGGGAAAGGGGTGAGGGAAAAAGTGAGGCAGAGTGACGGTTATATGATAAGCTGTGATATATCTTTGCACTGTAAAAAGTGTAAACCTGCAACTGAGCTTTTTCTATTTTATTTGACCCTTAAAATGTGTTTTGTTGGTGTAACCTAATGTATTCATGTTGATTCAGTGATATTAAATATTTTTGACTTGAATCAAACCAGTTAATCCAGATGTTACCACACGAAGCACATTTATGTTTTTATTTATTTTGTGGTACTCATGCTGTATGTTTACTTTTTTTAGATGTTAACCTCTTGAGGGTGCACTTTAAAAAGATATTTTACTCAAAACATAAGATACATTTTTCTGACCTGGTCAAACATAAAAAATAAAATAAAATAAAAACTCTGCACTGTAAATAATAATAAAAAAAAAACACTGTTAAAGAATTGTTTATTCAGGTAACCTAAAGAAATGTACTTCATGTGATAACATCTTAATTAACTGGTTTTATTCTAGTCAAAAATTTTATTTAATCTCACTAAATCAACCTGACAAGTTAGGTTACGTCAACGAAAGTTATTTTTATGGGTTACATCAAATAGAAAGATACTTGAGCTAACATTCTCAGGTTACCATTTTTTTCAGTGTATTTTATAATGAACACATATGTCACAGTCTGTCTCCCTCACGTTCTTCAAGGGCTCTTATTTTGAAGTTTTCCTCCGGACTACATCTCCCATGTTTCACTGCCCTCATCACTGTTCCTTATTATCCTCACCTGATTTCCATTCCCTCATTTAGCTCCTTTTGTATAAATATCCTCTAGTTTTGCCCATTCATTTGTCAGTCCTTGAATCAGAATCAGAACGAGCTTTATTGCCAAGTATGCTTACACATACAAGGAACCCCATTCCTTTGTCAGTCCTTGAAGTGTTACGTTGTGTTTATGAAGTGTTATGTTGTGTTATAATGTTTAGCTTTATTGTTTTGTTCCACTCCAGCATATGTTCCACTCCAGCGTTTATTATTAAAAGACTTAAAGTATCTACTCCTGCATCTCCTCTCTTCCTCTTCCACTCCAAGAACCCAGCATTACAGAAGGACTGACTGAACAAAGAATACGGATCCACTTACCTGCTCATCCTAACGTCCTCCTCTACTCCAGCGATCCAGCACATCACAGAGCATGGAGCTAACAGGTGTATACATGGAACTGTTCTGGCAGGATCTTCCCCTCTTGGAATATTCCACCCAGTTCATCCAACTCACTGCTTCAACCCCCATATCGGACATGTACCTCAAAACCATTCGTGGTATGGGCACGCCTGCCACGGTCAACGAGCCAGCACCCATGCCTGCCACGGTCAACGAGCCAGCGCCCAAGCCTGTAGCCTCGACCGTCCCAGTGCCTGTAGCCTCGACCGTCACAGTGCCTGTAGCCTCAACCGTCCCTGAGCCAATTCTCACCAGGTTAATAGACCTGGACTTGCTCCCCGCCCTGGTTCCCACCCTGACTACCCTTCATCCTCCGCTGGTTCCAGCCAGCTTAATGGACACTCTGGTTCCGTCCAGTACCCTGGTCCTTCCTCCTCCACTGGCTCCACTCAAGACAGCTCCTCCTCCTCCTCCTCCTCCTGGTCAGCCGGTTCCCCCAAGTCACCGGCTCAACCATTGACCCCTGAGATTTCACAGGCAAGGGGATCTGTCAACCCTCCGACTCCGCCTTGGCCCTCATCAACACCTCGGCTCTACGTCCCCTCGTCTCCACCATGGGCCATCAGCCTATCAGCATCACTGCGGTCCCTCATCCCTCCAGCATCGCCTTGGTCCATTGGTCACCTGGCTCTGCCTTCGGCTCCACCAGTGACCTCCTCCCCTCCAGCTCTGCCCTGGTCCTCAGTCCCACCGGCTCCGCTTCAGTCCTCTGATCCCTCAGCTCCGCCTCGGACCTCCGAGCCTTTGTTGCTGCCTTGGTCCTCTGAGCCCCCGGCTCCACCATGGTCCTTCGAGCCTTCAGCTACGCTCTGGGCACTAAGATCCCCAGTTCCGCCCCTCGAGCCTCTCACGGCACCACCTTCCATTGCTCCGCCCCTCGAGCCTCTCATGGCTCCACATTCCATGGCTCTGCCCCTTGAGCCTCTCATGGCTCCGCCTTCCACGGCTCCATCCTTAGAGCCTTCCATGGCTCTGCCTGCCTTCGTCAAGCCTCTCAAGCTCCGCCCTCAGACTCTTCCATGACTCCACCCTGAGAGTCTAATATATATATATATATATATATACACACACACATACACATACATACACATACATATATATATGTATGTGTGTGTGTGTGTATGTGTGTGTATATATATATATATATATGTGTGTGTGTGTGTGTGTGTGTGTGTGTGTGTGTGTGTGTGTGTGTGTGTGATATATATATATATATATATATATATATATATATATATATATATATATATATATATATATATGTGTGTGTGTGTTTATGTGTATATATATATATACATATATGTATGTATATATATATATATATATATATATATACACATACACACATACATACATACACATACATAGTGCAAATCTAAATACAAATCTATTATATACAATACAAGAGAATGCAATGGCAGAAGAGGTTGGATGTGTTAGATAATATAAAAAGACTAAGCTGTGTATTGCACATTAATTATTGCTCAATGGGGCAGTTTTAACTGTTCATGAGATGGATAGCCTGAGGGAAAAAACTGTTCCTGTGCATGACGGTTCTGGTGTTCAGAGCTCTGAAGTGTCGGCCAGAAGGCAACAGTTCAAAAAGGTAGTGGGCAGGGTTGAGTGGGGTCCAGAGTGATTTTTCCAGCCTTTTTCCTCACTCTGGAAGTGTATAGTTCTTGAAGGGAGGGCAGGGGGCAACCAATAATCCTCTCAGCAGTCCGAACTGTCCTTTGTAGTCTTCTGATATCCGATTTCGTAGCTGAACCAAACCAGACAGATATTGAGTGCAGAGGACAGACTCAATGACTGCTGAGTAGAAGTGTATCAGCAGCGCCTGTGGCAGGTTGAACTTCCTCAACTGGCGAAGGAAGTATAACCTCTGCTGGGCCTTTTTCACAATGGAGTCAATGTGGGTCTCCCACTTCAGGTCCTGTGAGATGGTAGTGCCCAGGAACCTGAATGACTCCACTGCTGCCACAGTGCTGTTTAGAATGGTGAGGGAGGACAGTGTTGGGGTGTTCACAATCATCTCCACCATTTTGAGCGTGTTCAGCTCAAGGTTGTTTTGACTGCAACAGACAGACAGCTGTTTAACCTCCCTTCTGTATGCAGACTCATCGTCATCTAGGATGAGGCCGATAACAGTGGTGTCGTGCAAACTTCAGGAGCTTGACAGAGGGGTCCTTGGCGATGCAGTCGTTGGTGTAGAGGGAGAAGAGTAGTGGGGAGAGCACACATCCCTGGGGGGCACCAGTGCTGATTGTACAGGTTCTGGAAGTGAATTTTCCCTGTCTCACAAGCTGCTGCCTGTCTGTCAGAAAGCTGGTAATCCACTGACAGATAGACGTGGGAACAGAGAGTTGGTGTAATTTAGTCCGGAGTATAGCTGGGATGGTGTTGAAAGCCGAACTGAAATCCACAAAAAGCATCCTTGCATATGTCCATGGTCTGTCCAGATGTTGCAGGATATGATGCAATCCCATGTTGACTGCATCATCCACAGACCTGTTTGCTTGAAGTGTTACGTTCTGTTTATGAAGTATTACGTTGTGTTATAATGTTTAGCTTGATTGTTTTGTTCCACTCCAGCGTTTATTATTAAAAGTCTTAAAGTATCTACTCCTGCATCTCCTCTATTCCACTCCAAGAACCCAGCGTAATAACATAAACATCATAAATCAACATGTAACTGCAATGCACTGTACACTCCCGTCCTAGAGATACTGGAAATGAACTTGAGAGACCATATTTCAGTAGGCATAAGATATTACATGCAGACACAACATATCAATAAATTCACTGTAACGTTGTTATATAAACAAATGAAATATCCTTCTTTAAATAAGAAAGACAGCTTGAGTAGTACCAGAATAATGAACAAATTAATGGATTATTAAAATTCTATTTGATCAAGTCTAAATCACAATGTTCACAGAATCCTCAAAAAAGACAAAACACACATATTAAGAAAGGATTCCAAAACACTGCAAATCCCATAATTACCAACTATTATATAGAGTGTGAAAAACCTGCCAGTCTATTATAACAGCTGACTGAAAAGCCATTTAGCATAGGTCACCACCCCCCTGTCAATCGGGCCTATTCATCCAAATCCCAGAGGGGTAGAGCACGGCTATGCCCAGACCTGTGAGGAAGATGGAGTGCTGGTGTAGCCGCCCCCATGCTGTCCTTCACCGGGCAGGGCTGGAGTCTTCAGCATGGTGTTTCTCAGCAACACCACATGGGGCCACATGGGTCTATTGAAGGCACTAACAAGTGCCAAGCAGGGCCCTGACCCACACCATCCCTCTCCACTGTCTAGGCCATCCCTGCTGCCCTGGGAAAGCCACGTGTCTGAATTGGAGCCATCTGCTTCAATTTGCCTAACATATTTGGCTACAATGGCTGACCAGTTATCCCTTACAAAAGGGCCACAATAGGCCATCTTCAAACATGCAGAAGCGCCTGTAAAGGCAGTGGGCTCTATTCACCTATAGACCAACTGGACAGTGTGTCTCATGTCTGATGATTAGAACACACATCCTGCCACCAACATCTTGGAAGGGTCTCAAGAGACGTGGATAATTACCATCAACAGAAGAAAGGGAGTTTATCACTAGACACTTAAAATCCCATTCTCCCTCAGGCTAAAATGAGTAATATGCTCCAGGACCTCCTCTTCTGACACAGTGTTTGGTTTTTGGATTTCAAAAAAAAAGTTTTGGGTGTCAAAAGCGTCTATTAAAGACAACTACATATACTGTGTGTGAACCATGGTATCCTAGCGATTTTTACTAGGGAAATCATAGTGCATAATTCTTTAGAAACAATTATTAATTATAGAACAACTACAACTGACCAAACCATATTAATATTTAAAGGGATAGTTCACCCCAAAATGAAAATATTGTTATCACTTACTCAATCTCATGTTGTTCCAAACCTGTATAACTTTCTTACTTCCACACAACACAAAACACAAAAGGAGATGTTAGGCAGAATGTT
This sequence comes from Myxocyprinus asiaticus, assembly GCF_019703515.2. Taxonomy (NCBI): domain Eukaryota; kingdom Metazoa; phylum Chordata; class Actinopteri; order Cypriniformes; family Catostomidae; genus Myxocyprinus; species Myxocyprinus asiaticus. The sequence goes on from NC_059346.1 coordinate 44,244,284, forward strand.
AGCCTCAGTCATCTTTTATTTTCATTATATGGAAACAATAGTGGTGTCAACATTCTTAAATATTTATCCTGTTGTGTTCCACGGAAGAAAGAAAGTCATACGGGTTTGAAACAACATTAGGGTGAGTAAATGATGACAGAATTTGTATTTTTGGGTGAACTAACCCTTTAATGATATAGTAATGAGTTCAAACGTGTACCACGGTTAAAAAGTCATGTCTAAGCTCTTGGTATCTCATTTAACATTATGAAACAGGCAATTATTACATTGTAACTAAATTCATAACTCAGCACCTTAATCCTCTCAACATTAGTGAGAGACTTCATGGTGACCAGCAGCTGAGAAGGGAGAGCCATTCAGGCTTGCTTTCTTTTGACATGGAGTCCTCAATTAAAGTCTGCTGAAGCAGACACAATCCTATTAGGGAGCATTGAGTGAGAAAAGAGGGCTGGCCCCTCCATTTGTGCTGCCAGAATAATTATCACGAGTTGGTAAATTGTGTGGAGGCCCCACATAGATTGTACTAAATAGGTTGGAGAAAAATTATGTGGGTTTACGGCAACAAAACAGCAGGATAAGCCACTTAAGGATCATACTGATGTGTTTCTGGAGATATCAGACAAGAGAGAAAACATGTTAAATGTTTAGAATTATTTTGCTGCAAATTATTTCTGAAAAATTGAAAATATGAAGAAAATATCTTGTTCTAGATCTAAACACAATAAATCCACAGTGGTAACTATAAAAAATAGATACTGATATAAACAGCGCAATGGTTTGGGATATTCTGGGTTCAATACAAGTTAAGTTCAATTGACAGCATTTGTGGCATAATGTTGATCACCACAAAAATGTATTTCGACTCATCCCTCCTTTTCTTTAAAAAAGCAAAAATTGAGGTCACAGTGAGGCACTTACAATGGAAGTGAACGGGGACAATTTTTGGAGGGTTTAAAGGCAAAAATGTGAAGCTTATAATTTTATGAAAGCACTTACATTACTTCTTCTGTTAAAACTCATGTTGTAAAATTGTTTAAATCGTAATGTTTACAGTAATTTTAGGGTTTTAGGCAGGGGTGGACTGGGAACCACAATCGGCCAATGGGGTGGGGGGGGTGTTGGGGGTTTAGGCAATGTGTTTCCCCTTCTGCATATCGCGGCCCTCTTCGGCATATTGCGACACTATTTCGCAGCCCCCTTCAGTTTATCGCAGCCCCCTTTTGCAGCCGGCCCACCGGGAAAAGTCCCGGTTCTTCCGATGGCCTGTCAGCTCTGGTTTTATGGTTTGTTGACATTACAACAAATTTATTTGTTGTTTTATGCATTTTACTGTTGTAGTGGAATACTTTGTATAATAAAGATAGCCAGCTTAAAATATTTCTTAAATCTAAAGATAATAAAAAGTAATTATACTGTAGATTTTCTGATTATCATATGCATTGTTTCAGGTCCTTATTGTGTAATTAAAACTCTGTTTCATTGAGGGTTTGTAGTGTAGTATGTCTTGAAATATGGAGAAAATATGGGCACAAAAGACTATACAGTACTTCCACTTACAGTAAATGTAACATGTAGTTTGATTTCTCTTTTTCTCATTCTTATCCTTGGATTTTATTCTTTTCTTTTCAAAATTAATGTTTAACAAAGTAATACAGCTATGTATGTTAATGCTTAAAACCTGTTTTCCCCACCACCGGGAATAAATGGAGTGTTATTTAAAGCCAAGTACCTTTGTCAAGCTTCTGCAAATAGAATGATGGATGGCACTCGCAGCTTGTACAAGTGAATGTATTGCTTCCTATTTAACCTCAACATCCACATTGTTAATGATTTGTCTGACTTGGATTTCAAAAGACATGGTGCTGCTCCACTGAAGTAAAATTAAAACTCCAGTATTTCAGAGCACTCGTTACATTCTGCTAATGTATTGGCATAAAGCAAAGAAACATCAAGTCAAGTGCTGCAATTTGGCTTTTTTTATTATTATTATTATTATTCAGGCTGCTTTATTGCTATGGGCAATTTGTACCACTCAGCATGACAGTGTCAACTGAATCAAGATTAATTTACATGCAAAGGAACACTTAGCAGAGCAGTGTGGTAAGCAAACATATTGTCTCGATTGCTGAGCTGGAAAAGAGGCTTTGGAGGGGCAGACTGTGTCAGAATTAAGGAGCATCAAATGTAATTTGGCTCTAGGTAGCTGAAAGGCCAAAATGGCACAATTCTTTGCCGGGACTAAGAATATAAATTGGCACTGCATTGAAAGACTAAATGGAAAAGTATAGCCATCAGTTCCTTAATCCAAATAAATCAGGGAATGTTTGGATTAGTAAAAAATAAAAAAAATAAAAAATTTTTTTTAAAAAAAATCTATATTATAAATTATATAAATAGGTGTTTATTTAACTTCAGGCATTTTCATGTCCCAGTGGTTGATTTTTATCAAAACAAACAGATACTTTTTTCAGTAACACTTTACAATAAGGTCCATTTGTTAACATTAGTTAACAAGATAAGTTAACATAAACTAACAATGAACAATACGTTTACAGCATTTATTAATCTTGGTAAATGTTAATTTCAACATACAGTAATACATTTTTAAAAATCAAAAGTTGTATATGTTAACATTATTGAATGCACTATGAACTAAGATTAACTAACAATAAACAGTTTTATTTTTTATTAACTAACATTAAAAAAAGATGAATAAATGCTGTAAAAAATATATTGTTTATTGTTAGTTCATGATACCTAATGCATTAACTAATGTTAACAGATGGAACCTACACCATAAACTCTTTTTTCTTTCTGTTATATGAAGATTACATTAAAAATAATGTAGAAACTTTTTTTTACCATGCCGTCACCATTTATTTTTGGTACTTTATAAATATCTTTTAGGTGTAGATGTTACTGTTTTTAGCCTTTTCTCACACCCAAACTTTCAATATTAAACTATAAAAATCCATTCTAAAAATACAAGTTATTACATATTTAAAATTAGGTTTCTGTCAGTGATGATTTCTGTAAATTCAAAAACTACAAATATACCACAGTTGAGGCATCATTTCCACCTCACCATATATTTTTACCCTAATAATGTTTTTCCAAAAGTTATTATACTTGTAACAACAAGAGTGTCAGTGAAGAGCTTGCTTGAGTTGTGCTTTCAAATAATTTTGACTTGTTCCTCCTTTTCTTATAAAAAAGCAAAAATCGAAGTTACAGTGAGGCTCTTACAATGCAAGTGAATGGGGCCAATTGTTGGAGGTTTAAAGGCAGAAATGTGAAGCTTATAATTTTATAAAAGCTCTCACTTTTATTCTTCTGTTAAAACTCATGTATTATCTGAGCTGTAAAGTTGTTTAAATCGTTGTTTTTAACGGTCATTTTAGGGTTTTAGGGTTTGTTGACATTACATCATCACGGCAACGTAGTTGTAAAATTGCTATAACTTTACACAGAAAAGGTCAGTAAGTGATTTTATCACACTAAAATCATGTTAACATGCATACTGTTTAAGTCTTGTGAATTTTGTTTAATGTTTATGGATTGGCCCCATTCACTTTCATTGTAAGTGCCCCACTGGAATGCATATTCCTTTAATTATTTGGAATTTTAATTATCCTTTAACATTGTTATTATACATATTAAATAAACTCATGTGAGTGTTAGTTTTAACAAGACTTTACTTTCTAGAAGTTCACTGCTCTAAAAGTGCCTGAAGTTGAAGAAACACCCATATATTGCAAAATATTCCTTCTGGTATATTAGCTTACTGATCATTGAACATTGTGTTTATGACAGATTTTCCTTTGTTACACAAGTAGTTGATGTTTGCATACAGTAGCCCAAAAAGTATTTGGACTCTTAAGTAATACTTAAAGTATATGGATTTTATGGCATTAGATAACAAATACCAAATCAAGTGGCAAGCTGCAAACAAATTATGTTAGACATTTCTTTAGAAATAACTTATTTTTTACAATTCTTTTTAACCAACTGCTCTCAAGGTAATTTTAGTGGATGTATGAAGTCAGTTCCCCTCAAGTTAACACAGGTTTCCTAGCAGAGTAATAATACGGTGTAATTCAACACATTAACTATGGACATGTTCCACTAACAATTGACAACCATAAAGTCTCCAAATACTTTTAGTCTCAATTTTAAACATATCAGTTTTTTAATCATTTAAAATCTAACAAACTTATTATTAACTATATTATATAACTTATGTTTTTTGTTTGAAAAGTGTGCTATATTGTGCTCTTTTTAAAACAAATGCCACTTGGTTTGATATTAGCCAGTTATATTGTTGTTACATATTGCCAAGACATACCTTTTTAGTGTGGCTAAAATTTTCATATACTTTTTGGGGCTACAGTTTGTGTTACCCACCCTGAAAACAGATATCTTGAATCATATTCGCCTTTATACTATATAGTAATACAGTAAGATTCATGTTTGTGTTGCTCTGCACTATCAATAGAGCAAATATGACATTTACAGCTCCAAGAAACCAATGGGGAACTCTTGTACAATTACTGTGGCTCAGAGAAGACATCAGCAAACACCGCTGGCATGTGGAAAAGCACTAACATTGAGCTATGGCAGCCACTGAGGGGGAGCCAAGAGTCTTTGTAATCTGCTATAACATGTGCTCCATTTGCCAGCCTCAAATCCCCAATCAAATTCTGAATCCAGAATGACACCAGACTGTTTTGCAAAGGCGCCTGGAGGCCTGCTTCCATTTACAAATATTTCACATAAACAAATTTTCAAATAGCTTTATTCTGAGCAGCCTTTCTGCTATATTAGAGGTAACACACAGCTGCCACAAATGCTCAAATACATCATCAACAACCACAGATAAGAGATATATATTGAGAAGAAGCCTTCACCAAAATGTCCTTGGAGAATGTTGTTGCTTTTACGCACTGCGCTCTGACCAGTTCAAAGGGGTAATGCATTCAAACAAAGTAAACAAGACCTTATGTATCATCCCTCAATACAAAAGTTTTCACTTCATAATGGAAGACATCAAGAACAAATCAATTTGACCCACATATTCCAATCTGAAAGGGGAATCTGTTTGTATGACAAGTTCAGAAAGGAAATATTAGGAGAAATCAAAGATTATCATTCTCATGAATTCATGAATTCTCCATATATGTGGGACTGTACCAGTGTCAGAATAAAATTTTTTTGTTTTTAAGTAGCAATAAAATAATTATATTCATAAGGGCATTTTATTTAACATACAGAGTATCGTCCATTTATGTCTGAATCATCTATTTATAATTTAATCAGTTAATTGAAATAAATTGTCAATCTGAACAGTTATGTTAATATTAAAATAAACTGTAAATAATGTACAAGATATCACAACGCTCTGTTAGAAAATATTCCGAAAAACTATCGGATCCTTAAAGAGATAGTTCAACCAAAAATAAAAAATGCCTCTTCAAGCTTCAAAAGAACACAAAAGTATGATTCTGAAGTCTAATAAATTATTCCATGAGACTTATGATTGTTATGAAAGCATACAATAAAGTTTGGTGTGAAACAAACCAAAATCGAATGTATTATTTAGTAAAAATGTTCAATGACCGTTGATCTCCTGTGTGCATTCATGATAGCAGGGCTCGATAGCAACAGTTCACGCAGTCCTCTCGCGACATTAGGGCATTCACGCGAAAACTTGTTTTGTTTAACAGGTCCTCCACAGCGATTGCAACAACAGAACACAACACAGCTGCACACAAAACAGAGAACAGGACTGAAGAGTTTGTAGTCGAAGAATTGATGCATTTCTAAGCCCAGCCATATTTTTTGAAAATGTTTGGACCGGTGCCAGTTCACAGTGGACGGATACCTGCGCGATACCGAAAACAGAAAACAAGCAATCGATAGACTGTACCATCACTCATCATAGCTGGTTAGGACAAAAACTGTGATTAACATAGAAAATATACCTTTTATCGCGTGTCGTTTACCATCAGGTTAGGACACGGTGTGACTGTGGCTGCCTGTAAGCTCCTATATGTTTGTGTTTGATTTTCGAGTACTCCCTTCAAAAAAACAAGGCTGGGCATAGAAATGCATCAATTCTTCAACTGCAAACTCTTCAAACATGTTTAGTGAGTTCTGTTCTCTGTTTCATGTGCAGCTGTTTTGTGTTCTGTTATCGCTATCGCGGACCTGTTTTTAGATAAATAAAACAAGTTTTCGCTTGAATGCCCCAATGACATGAGGAGGCTGCACGTACTGTTGATCTCATGCCCTATCATGAATGTGCACAGGAGATCAACGGTCAGTCAACACTAAATAATACATTAAATTTCTGTTTGTTTCGCACCAAACCTTATCGTATGCTTTCATAACCGTCTCACAGAATAATTTATTAAACTTTTGATTTATACTTTTGCGTCTTTCTGGAGCTTGAAGAAGCAGTCACCATAAACTGCCATTATATGACATCACTGAGGAAAAAATGTTTCACAATTTCTCCTTTTGTGTTAAGAAAAAGAAAGTCATATAGGGTTATAACAGCACAGGGGTGAGTAAACAATGACTGAATTTTCATTTTCGGGTGAACTAATCATGTAAGTAATTTTATACAGCGTTGTAAGCCTAATTAGATTTCTATTTTAAGTTCCCTATCTGTCACTCACTCGACATTGTGTCGATGTAGTGACACTAGGGGTCGCTCTTGGGAGCTCCAAACACCTCTGATCTTAGAGAAAAGGCCAATGGGAATTGGCGAGTGGAATTTGCATGCCACTCCCCCGGACATATGGGTATAAAAAGAGCTGGCTCCCAACCACTCATTCAGATTTTTTCTTCAGAGCCAAGCAGTGTTCATTCATTGAATTCATTCATTGAATTCAACTGCTGTTCCATTCACCTCTGTGTGTGCTTTTGGATATACGGCGCATTTCAGCGGTTTCTCCCCCTCGTGCACGAATAAGTGCAGAGAATGCCTCTGGGCACTTCAACAGCTGAAACAGAGTATATATTCTAACAATAAAAAAGTATATTTTCCTCTAAAAGAGTGACACTGATGGAGAGCGTCTTTTTAAAGATGCCTTTCCATCTGTGTATATTTCCTGGTTGCAGTCGTTACCTCTCCGCCTCTGACAGCCACGATCGCTGCCTCATGTGTCTGGGCTACAGCCATGCTGAGACAGCATTCGTGGATGGCTCATGCTCTCTCTGCGAGAGTGTGACCATGGCAACATTGCAGTCGGCTTTCCTTCTTAAAGGGGAAAGCCACTCCAGCCACTCCCCTCACTGGTCCTTCTACCTATGGGTACGAGGCGGCATCGGTTAGCACTGGGAGCGATTTGGGGATCCCAATGGGAGTGGTTCCGCCGGGTAATCCCCCACGGACCTCCCATTTCCCAGTACGCTCGTTTGCCCCGGTAGAGTTCTGGGATGAGACAGGCGGCTCGCCCCAGGGCGAGTTTGATGTCTCATTTGGGGCTCGAGAGCAGGATGAGCTCTTGATCACAGCATCGGAGAGCGGGCTGATCCAGTTGGACGCGGAGGACTCGACTGGGCTCCCACCTTCGGGTGTGGTCGCCCAGTCTGAGGCTGACACAGAGCTGGCGGCCCTGCTTGCCCGGGCTTCCACGAGCGTCTGGCTTGAGTGGAACCCTCCACCCTGCCCTTAGCCCTCGCGGCTTGATGATTGGTTCCTGGGCTCAGTGCGCCACTCACGGCCGCACTCCACCCCAGTTCCATTCCTCCCAGAGGTGCACGAGGAGCTCACAAAGTTGTGGCAGGCACCTTTTACTTTTACCCGGACCTGACCTCTGAGCCTCTCCACTCTCACTACCCTTGACGGTGGGGCGGCCAGGGGTACACAGTGATTCCCCAGGTGGACAAGGTGGATGCGGTACACCTGTGACAGCAAAACGCCGCCACCTGGCGGAATTGCCCGAGACTCCCGTCCAAGGCCTGAAAGTCCATGTCGACCTTGGTGACTAAGGCTTACAGTGCCGCTGGACAGGCCACCTCCGCCCTGCACATCATGGCCCTCCTGCAAATGCATCAGGCCAAGGCGCTGAAAGAGCTGCACGAGGGTAGTTCCGACCCGGGAGTGATGCAGGAGCTGCACTCGGTGACCGATCTTGCCCTCCGGGCCACGAAAGTCACGGTGCGGGCTCTCGGGCAGGCAATGTCCACCTTGGTGGTCCAGGAGCACCACTTGTGGCTTAACCTGGTCGAGATGAAGTATGCAACAAGGTACACTTCCTCGATGCCCCCATCTCCCAGGCTGGCCTGTTTGGCAACACCGTCGTGGACTTTGCCCAGCAGTTCTCGACATTCAAGAAGCAGATGGAGGCTATCCAACACATCCTGCCCTGGTGTGGTTCAAGGTCCCGCACCCCATCTGCTCATCGCCAAGGGCATCCCCCTATGGTGACAACACTGGCTCCGCCACAGCCTGGGCTGACTGCCCGGCCCCGGTGTAGAGCCCCCTGGGACGCATACTTCCACATCTCGGTTTTACCTCGGCACAGACCCTTTCTGCGGTTTTCCTTCGAGGGCCGGGCGTATCAGTATAAGGTCCTCCCCTTCGGTCTGTACCTGTTGCCTCGCGTCTTTACGGAAGCCACAGAGGCAGCCCTTGCCCAGTACAGGGCATACTAGCACACGTACTGGACCCGGCTACGAATTCCTCTGCCAAATTCGCCTGCCACAGGGCTAGGGAGGAAAGACATCCAGGGTTCACCATCTCGTGAACTTGCATGGGGAAAAAGTACACATTTTCCCCTCCGGGAGGGGAAAGGCACTGTATGCAAGCGGTACACCCTGCCAGATGCCCCGCATACTTACCTGTTCGTACCTGACAACAGATGGGACAAAACTGGCTCAACCTGGAGATTATAAAATCTCACAAAGGTATTGGGTGTTGCCCAGCCCGCTGCTCTACAGATGTCTGCTAGAGAGGTGCTGTTGGCTAGTGCCCAGGAGGACGCCACACTCCTCGTGGAGTGTGCTCGTAATCCCAAAGGGGAGGGCCGTGGGAACCTTGGGCACATATCCCAGTCAGGGTCTCAAGACCACGTGAGAGTACTCTGGACCAAACTCCAGGCAGGTGGTGTCGCTGACAGAGAATGCCTGCAGGTCCCCAACCTTCTTGATGGACATGAGCGCAGTCAGGAGTCACTGACTCTAAGGGCTCAAACGGGGCTCTCCGCAGGCCCAGCAGGACCATGGAGAGATCCCACAAGAGAATGATGCATGGCCTAGGAGGATTCAGCCTCCTCACGCCTCTAAGGAACTTGATGACCAGGTCGTGCTTCCCTAGGGACTTACCGTCCACCGTGTTGTGGTGCGCAGCTATAGCGGCCACATACACCTGAAAGGTGGAGGGGGACAGCCGCCCCTCCAACCTCTTCTGCTGGAAAGAAAGCACCGACCCGAATGCGCATCTCTGGGGGTCTTCACCTCGGGAAAAACACCAATTTGCACAGAATGCAAGGTCCATCCAAGGGCTGAACATGTGGCGGCAGATTGGCGTGATGGCCATGCGATGCGTGCTACGGCGCCATGCCCATCTCGGGACTCGAGTCTGAAGCCAGTGCTGGAGCAGTCTCATATGCATTAACCGAACAGTGTGACCGCCGCCGAGGATGCCATATGCCCCAGGAGCCTCTGAAACTGTTTCAGTGGGACCACCGTTCTCCGCCTGAACGACTTCAGGCAGTTCAGCACTGACTGCACGTGCTCGTTCATGAGGCGCTCTATCACAGAGACTGAGTCTAACTCCATCCCGAGAAAAGAGATGCCCTGAACCGAGGAGAGCTTGCTCTTTTCCCAGTTGATCCGAAGTCCCAATTGGCTGAGGTGCCTGAGCACCAGGTCCTAGTGCGCACACAACAGGTCTTGAGAGTGAGCTAGAATCAGCCCGTCGTCGAGATAATTGAGGATGCGAATGCCCACTTCCCTTAGCGGGGGTAGGTGCTCCACATTTGCTGATTACCTGTGGTAACCCCTTGTGATGTATTTTCCGTGGTACAGTTTCCCTGTTGGTAAATCCGCATCTCCCTTGGGCAGAGCTCCCTCTGCCTCCAGTCGTCATGTTTGTAGAGCTCCTCCATGCTTGGTAGGACCTACCACGGGACTTCTTCCACATGCGTTACTGCCAGTTGGTAAGTCCATGTGATGTATTCTCCACACGTTATCTCCCCTTCAGGCAGGGTGTGGTCTCCGTGGTGTCTTTCCCCTTGGCACAGCCTGTCTCCACTATGAGTTTGTCTTATCCCTGGGGCGTGAGGGGCCGTACGACACACGTGGGGCATTGGGGGAGGTTACATGGGGGCCGGGTGCACTTGCTATGAGGCACGCAGTGGTCTGCCCGCACCTGCACCGCCAGTCCACCTAACATAGTTCAGCTGGTTGTGGTGTTTTGTATAGGGACCCCTAGTGTCACTACATCGACACAAAGTCAAGTGAGTGACAGATAGGGAACATCATGGTTACTGTTGTAACCTCCATTCCCTGATGGAGGGAACGAGACATTGTGTCCCTCTTGCCACAATGCTGAGCTACCCACTGAAATGGCCAGGACCCTGTCTCGGCTCCTCAGCACAAAACCTGAATGAGCCAGCTCCTTTTATACCCGTATGTCCGAGGGAGTGGCATGCAAATTCCACTCGCCAATTCCCATTGGCCTTTTCTCAAAGATTAGAGGTGTTTGGGGCTCCCAAGAGTGAACCCTAGTGTCACTACATCGACAACATCTCGTTCCCTCCATCAGGGAACGGAGGTTACGACAGTGACCAAGACGTTATTAGAGTTTTAAGAGTTATTAGAAGTGTTTTATTCATGTTCAGTGTTTTCATTTTAATTTTTTCTCTTCTTTTTATTTTATAAGAAAAAAAAACACTTGATATTACGTAGCTACACACTGAACCACATTTACTGGTCCTCTGAGAGAGTGAATACAGATATTTGAAACAGGTCACTACAGTGTCTTCAGAGGACAAACCCATCACTAAATAGGGATAGAATAGGATATAATTAAATAGATGAAATATTAGATATATAATTTTTGCCCCCACATTTTAGGCATCACATCATGGGCATTTTTGTCACTTTTGTTGGCATATTTGCCCCAAGCCTAGTTCATTTCTGGCCCTGTGAATTTTGAATTTTGCATTTTTTTCTGTTTTAGACAAAAGGTTGAAATAACAGTAAGATAATCATCAATTGCTCATCTCTCCACTAAGGTTCATCAACAGTTTGACCTTATATTGACATAAGATGCCACTGATATCCAGGAATGTTATGACAAGATGGGTCTTGCTCGTCATGCTACCAAACATTATCTCACATAACAGTGTAATTATCAATTTCACAGTAATTATTCCCCACAATACACATGCCCAGCCTCATTTATGAGGTCATTTGCATAGCTGAGAGGTTTGTTTGTCCTTTTAGGTTTGGTGTGTTTCATATTAGTGTTTGGGTTTAACATGAGAGCATCTGTCGAGATGCTGTTCTTCGCAGGTGAGTGAGTTTGTAGACATAGTACCTGCAACACACGGTGTCCAATTACTCACAGAACGTACCAGAATTCCTACTGTGAAACAAATATGTCTTTTTGTCTTGCGTTCTCTTGGCAACAAACCTGTAGCTGGAGGTTTGCTATTAAAAAGCACACATTCAGTAATCACTTCTGGCTGACTGATCAAACATTCGCTGTGCAGTCCCTACCTCCACAATCTTTCTGGTTAGTCCATTGATTCTTGCCCAAACCATTGGATTCCATTGTCTGCTGTAGAGCTGGCCAATTAAGACTGTGACTGCACTGCATCAAGATCAATTTCGTCTGTATGTGAAGTTAATAATGGATTGGATAAGGGAGCAGGAGAGAAAACAGCTATCTTGATGTCTGATGTCATTTCATATTTAGTGTATATTTACCTCTAATAGTTATACTCTATAATGATTCTATAAATGGTATATACATATACTGTGTGTATATATATATATATATATATATATATATATATATATATATATATATATATATATATATATATATATGTATACACTGATCAACCACAACATTAAAACCACCTGCCTAATATCGTGTAGGTCCCTTTTGTACTGCCAAAACAGCTCTGACCCATCGAGGCATGGATTCCACAAGACCTCTGAAGGTGTCCTGTGGTATCTGGCACCAAAACGTTAGCAGCAGATCCTTTAAGTCCTGTAAGTTGCGATGTGGGGCCTCCATGGATCGGACTTGTTGGTCCAGAACATCTCATAGATGCTCTATCAGATTGAGATCTGGGGAATTTGGAGGCCGAGTCAACACCTTGAACTCTTTGTCATGTTCCTCAAACCATTCCTGAACAATTTTTGCAGTGTGGCAGGGCACTGCCATCAGGGAATACCACTGCCATTATGTAAGTGGTCTGCAACAATCTTTAGGTAGGTGCTTTGTGTCAAAGTAACATCCACATGAATGCCAGGACCAAAGATTTCCCAGTAGAACATGGCAACAAATTTGTAAAATTGGCTATAATTTACAAAGAAAATGTTAGAGGTTCTATCACTCTAAAATCATGTTAACACACATATTGTTTATGTAGTGTGGCTATACATTTAAAACAGTGTGTATTTGAATGATTATGGATAGGCCCCATTCACTTCCATTGTAAGTGCCTCACTGTAACACAGATCTTTGCTTTTTTTTGTTTTTGTTTTAAAGAAAAGGAGGGACAGGTCAAAATTAATTTTTGTGGTAATCAATATTATGCCACAAATATTGTGAATTGAGCTTATCTTGTATTGAACCTAGAATATTCCTTTAATGTTAGTTCATCTTAACTGTTGCATTTGCTAATGTTAACAAATACAATCTTATTGTAGTGTTATCCATACAAATGCAAACATTTACAACTAATGCCTACAGTCCAACACAACGCTAAGCGACCTTATCATCTGCAATCGTATTAAATGGCTCTGAATGCCATTGAACTGACATTGTAGAAATCATTAAAACAATTTATCTCAAATGCTGGCAACAAATCTATAATTGTTGATGTTATTCATTGCCCTTTTTTCTAAATCATTGATCATCAGTGTTTGTCTAATTGGAAAATAATAAACAACTACTCAGAGGTATGTGTTTAGGTAATTGTTTTCTAATACTGTAAACATTAACAGCGCATCATACCTTCCAAAATGAATTGGTGATCAGCTGCATAAAATCAATAACACGGAACGCAATTTGTATGATAATGATGGAGTCTGTGATTATTAGAAGAGTTTGAACAGAATAACCCTCATCTTGGATAAATTTGAATAAATTAGTACTACTAAACATTATCACATTGGGCCCCATGTCTGTGTGATATGAGAGGAAGTTATTTGCTGATCAAAGATACAATATCAACATATTCCTCATTTTGAATGGAAAACAGCATTATATTGCACTTTAACAAATCTTTTTCGTGACATTTCTAGCATGTGTTACAAGGTTAGTTCACTACCAAATGAAAATTGTGTCATTATTTATTCACCCTCATTTTGCTCCAAACCTGTATGAATTTATTTCTTCTGTGGAACACAAAAGGAGATGTTAGCAGAATGTGTAGTCTCAGTCATCATTCACTTTCTTTGTATTGCCTTGCATCTCCTTTTGTGTTTCACAGAAGAAATAAAGTCATATATGTTTGGAACAGCATTAGGGTGAGTAAATGTTGACAATTTTTATTTTGGGGAGAATTAGACTGCAAAAACAAACTATTTTCTTAATTAGTATTTTGTCTTTTTTTTCAGTAAAAATATGTAAATATTCTTTAAATAAGATATTTTTACTTGACAAGCAAATTGGTGTAAGATAGTTTGTCTTGTTTTCAGAAAAATCTAACTAAATTTAGTGAGGTTTATGCTTAAAAGAAGAAAAAACTATTTGCCAAGGGGGTGAAAAAATAAGCTTAATTCAAAGGGAAAACAATTTTATTTTTCTTGCTCTATTTTTTTCTTTTCTTCTTGTATTAAGCATAAAATGGACTAAATTTTGTCAGATTTCTCTTAAAACAAAATTTTATATTTTATGCCATTTTGCTTGTCAAGTAAATATATCTTGTTTTAAGAATATTTATGTATTTTTACTGAAAAACAAGACAAAATACTAATTGAGAAAATAGTTTGTTGCAGTGTGCCCCTGTAAGGTATCTTTTCATTCTATCCTTGCTTCCTCTCTTCTTTTCAATATTTTTAATTCATGCCATTATTTTTAAAGGTCACTGAAGCCAATAAAAACTCTGCTTTCAAAAAGCAGACAAACATCCATGTTTATCAACAGGAAGTCTTTACCTCCACAGACCAGACACATATTAAATGCTCCTGCCCTGAGAAGGTTAACAAATTGGCCTATTACAAATTCCCAGTTTGAGGCTATTGCCCAAAGAAAAGGACAGAAAATAATTTGGGTTAAACCTATCAGCTGCCTGTGGGTGAATGCTTGACAGATACAATCACATAGCGAGCAATTCTCAACGCCATGACAAAGGTTCTAAGGGAAATGAAAAAGTCTAGGTTGAAATTGTATCGTTACACTGTTGTTTCGACATTCTTCTGGACCCAGATGGTTAAGACAGTTGCATTCTTTGGTATTCATTGAAAATCGCAAATTGATTCTACCTTAAGCCCGATGAAGACAATTGCTGTTTCAAGCTTTTAGTGTTATCAATTTCTCTGAGCAACGAAGAAAGAGTCTACGCAATTAAATGCATCTGAAGGAAAACCAAAAAGGCCTTTAAGATTTAAAGATATTTTTCTATTTAAAAATCTTGCCAGGTATGTGCTGTTAGACACCACAGCTAAGAGCATTGCTTGAGCGCAGCCAAAAGCACCCGAGTCGCTCAATAGAATTGTGACTGGCAAACAACATGGCATTTTCAATCTGGAAAACATTTGCTTAATTGAAGCATTGAGAATTCATATATGAATGGATGCATTGTCAAGATAGGACTAATTACTACTATGTGGGTGAATCCCTCAAGAAGAACCCTGGTGCAGGGTGACATTTTGCATCAGAAATGTTAAAAGCCTTTTCACCTATTTATGTTAATCATATCAAGAACTGTGGACAAATACATGTTAATGCACTGCTATGTCCATTATGCATATTATCAACAAGAGCAGGAGAGGAAAGAACAGCACAAATGAATGAGCCTGGCTACAAGACGACATATAAACAGCCATTTTAGGCATCCACTGCTTCAATTTTCCCTGAGGCACTCAGGCTATCTGGCTCGTGTCAATCAGGTGGTGAGTGACAGTCAAGGGGAGCTCAGGGTGTGTTTTGCTATTGCTTTGGATTTGCTGAGTCATAATTAAAACAGAACCAAATGGAATTGCGGAGGGGGAGGTCAACGGATTGGCAAGAAGAGGATGAGGCCAGACTGATAGGCACCAAATGAACAAATTATGATGGGCCCCATTCACTGTGATGAGGTCAAATGCTCGACTCCATTGGCTGACAGTTCAATTTCCTCCAAATGTCTCTCATTTCATGATAAGTTAATTATGAGTGAAAAGTTATCAGTTGCTCACCTATTGAAAAGAGGATTAAATGCATTTTTGTCGGCATTCTAATGTCAAACTGTTATTTCAGACCACATTCCAGCTGGATAGAGGGTCAAACACAATAACCGTGCTGTACGCAGCTGCTTTCAAGAATAGCCCATGATATGGAGCAGTTTGCCATGATAGAGGCAGAAGAGAGAAAGAGACCTACAAACCCTGCAATACTGCAATAAATATATGTTAATAAAACTCTCATCTTAGATATATTTTCACTCTTTTTTTTTTAATAATTTTTTATTTTTATATTTTGACTCTATGTATACATACTTAAAGACCAAAAATATTGTTAAAAGAGGTTCGATAGTTTAAGCCGGTGTTTGACCTCAAATGCCAGGCTGAGATTAAATTATGGCACTGCCAGCATAGCTAATATTTTATCATTAGTGTGACTACATTTCCTGATGGTATTAGGGGCTCAGTGAATGATCATGCATATCAGAGAAGGACTATTAGAATGTTGTAAGTGTGTCAAACATTTTGAGGATAAGACACTAATGATGGTTTCCAACTGGAGGTCACAGACTTGGTGTCTCTGTGGACATACAGTGCATTCAGAAAGTATTCATACCCCTTCAGTTTTTTTGTTTTTTTTGTTTGTTTGTTTTTCACATTTTGTTATGTTGCAGCCTTATGCTGAAATGCTTTAAATTATTATTTTATTTCTTTCACATCAATCTACACACCATACCCCATAATGACTAAGCAAAAAACAGGTTTTTGATAACTGCAAATTTATTTAAAAGAAAAAACTGAAATATCACACTGACATAAGTATTCAGACCCTTGCTATTACACTTTGACACTAAATGACAGTTTAGCTCAGGTGCATCCCATTCCTCTGGATCATCTTTGAGATGTTTCTACACTTTGATTGGAGTCCTCCTGTAGCAAAATGAATTGATTGGACATGATTTGGAAAGGCACACCCCTGCCTATATAAGGTCTCACAGCTGAAAATGCATACCAGAGCAAAAACCAAGCCATGAAGTCAAAGGAACTGCCTGCAGAGCTCAGAGACAGGATTGTGTCGAGGCACAGATCTGGGGAAGGCTACAAAAATATTTCGGCTGCATTGAAGGTTCCCAAGAGCACAGTGGCCTCCATAATACTTACATGGAAGAAGTTTGGAACGACCAGTACTCTTCCTTGAGCTGGCCACCCAGCCAAACTGAGCAATCTGGGGAGAAGGTCCTTTGTAAGAGAGGTGAACAAGAACCCGATGGTCACTCTGGTTGAGCTCCAGAGAGTATGTGGAGATGGAAGAAACTTGCAGAAGGACAACCATCACTGCAACACTCCACTGATCTGGACTTTATGGCAGATTGGACAGACGGAAGCCTCTCCTCAGTGCAGCACACATGAAAGCCCACTTGCAAAAAAGCACCTAAAGGACTCTCAGACTGTGAGAAACAAGATTCTCTGGTTGGACTCAATTCCAAGTGTCATGTCTGGAGGAAACCAGGCACCGCTCATCACCTGCGCAATACCATCCCATGCATGGTGGTGGTAGCATCATGCTGTGGGGTTGTTTTTCAGTTGAATGGACAGGGGGACTGGTCAGGGTTGAAGGAAAGCTGAATGCAGCAAAATACAGAGATATCCTTAATGAAAACCTGGTCCAGAGCGTTCAGGACCTCAGACTGGGCCGAAGGTTCACTTTCCAACAGTACAATGACCCTAAGCACACAGCCAAGACAATGCAAGTGTGGCTTAGGGACAACTCTGTGAATGTTCTTGAGTGGCCCAGCCAGAACCCGGACTTGAACCCAATCGAACATCTCTGGAGAGACCTGAAAATGGCTGTCCACTGACATTCTCCATCCAACTTGACAGAGCTTGAGAGGATCTGCAGAGAAGAATGGCAGAAAATCCCCCAATCCGCGTGTGCAAAGCTTGTCGCATCATACACAAAATGTCTTGAGGCTGTAATAGCTGCCAAAGGTGATTCAACTAAGTACTGAGTTAAGGGTCTGAATACTTAGGTCAATATGATATTTCAGTTTTTATCAAAGTTATCAAAAATCAGTTTTTTTTTCTCTTTGTCATTATGGGGAATGGAGTGTAGACTGATGTGAAATTTCTTTTAATAATTGAAAGCATTTTGCATAAGGCTGCAACATAACAAAATGTGAAAAAAATTAAGGGGTCTGAATACTTTATGAATGCACTGTATCAACTCATTTCCGTCTCCCTAAAAATTTTCATTTCAAACCAAACTATTCGTAGACTATTTAAATCAACAAATGTGTTTTTGTGTATTTTAGTTCATATGACTATGATGTGTTGTTTTTCCTGTCTCATAATTGTTCTTTTTTTCAGACAACAAAGCTTATGACTTTGCAATGGTATCACTTTAAAATAAGGTTGTTTTTGTTAACATTAGTGTGAACAATATTTTTACATTTATCAATGTTGGTTAAGGTCAATTTCTACATATACTGATCCATTTTATAGATTGAAAGTATACAGTGCATCCGGAAAGTATTCACAGCGCTTCACTTTTTCCACATTTTGTTATGTTACAGCCTTATTCCAAAATGGATTAAATTCATTATTTTCCTCAAAATTCTACAAACAATATCCCATAATGACAATGTGAAAGAAGTTTGTTTGAAATCTTTGCAAATTTATTAAAAATAAAAAATCACATACTTAAGAATTCACAGCCTTTGCCATGTCACTCAGAATTGAGCTCAGGTGCATCCTGTTTCCACTGATCATCCTTGAGATGTTTCTACAACTTGATTGGAGTCCACCTGTGGTAAATTCAGTTGACTGGACATGATCTGGAAAGGCACACACCTGTCTATATAAGGTCAAACAGTTAACAGTGCATGTCAGAGCACAAACCAAGCCATGAAGTCCAAGGAATTGTCTGTAGACCTCCAAGACAGGATTGTATCGAGGCACAGATCTGGGGAAGGGTACAGAAAAATATCTGCAGCATTGAAGGTCCCAATGAGCACAGTGGCCTCCATCATCCGTAAATGGAAGAAGTTTGGAACCACCAGGACTCTTCCTAGAGCTGGCCGCCCGGCCAAACTGAGCGATCGGGGGAGAAGGGCCTTAGTCAGGGAGGTGACCAAGAACCCGATGGTCACTCTGACAGAGCTCCAGCGTATCTCTGTGGAGAGAGGAGAACCTTCCAGAAGAACAACCATCTCTGCAGCACTCCACCAATCAGGCCTGTATGGTAGAGTGGCCAGACGGAAGCCACTCCTCAGTAAAAGGCACATGACAGCCCGCCTGGAGTTTGCCAAAAGGCACCTGAAAGCCCGCCTGGATTTGCCAAAAGGCACCTGAAGGACTCTCAGACCATGATAAACAAAGATTGAACACTTTGGCCTGAATGGCAAGTGTCATGTCTGGAGGAAACCAGGCACCGCTCATCACCTGGCCAATACCATCCCTACAGTGAAGCATGGTGGTGGCAGCATCATGCTGTGGGGATGTTTTTCAGCGGCAGGAACTGGGAGACTAGTCAGGATCGAGGGAAAGATGAATGCAGCAATGTACAGAGACATTCTTGATGAAAACCTGCTCCAGAGCGCTCTGGACCTCAGACTGGGGTGAAGGTTCATCTTCCAACAGGACAACGACCCTAAGCACACAGCCACGATAACAAAGGAGTGGCTATGGGACAACTCTGTGAATGTCCTTGAGTGGCCCAGCCAGAGCCCAGACTTGAATCCGGCTGAACATCTCTGGAGAGATCTGAAAATGGCTGTGCACCAATGCTCCCCATCCAACCTGATGGAGCTTGAGAGGTCCTGCAAAGAAGAATGGGAGAAACTGCCCAAAAATAGGTGTGCCAAGCTTGTAGCATCATACTCAAAAAGACTTGAGGCTGTAATTGGTGCCAAAGGTGCTTCAACAAAGTATTGAGCAAAGGCTGTGAATACTTATGTACATGTGATTTTTTTTTATTTATTTTTTTAATAAATTTGCAAAGATTTCAAACAAACTTCTTTCACGTTGTCATTATGTGGTATTGTTTGTAGAATTTTGAGGAAAATAATGAATTTAATCAATTTTGGAATAAGGCTGTAACATAAAATGTGGAAAAAGTGAAGCGCTGTGAACACTTTCTGGATGCACTGTATATGTTTACAACATTTATCAGTGTTGGTTAAGGTCAATTTCTACATATACTGATACATTTTATAAATTAAAAGTATATGTTAACATTAGTTAATGCATTATGATCAAACATGAACAAAAAATAGTAATTTGATAAATAAACATTAAAGGAATAATTCACCCAAAAATTAAAATTCTCTCATTAACTCACCCTCATGCCATCCCAGATATGTATGACTTTCTTCCTTCTGCTGAACACAAACGAAGGTTTTTAAAAGAATATCTCAGCTCTGTAGGTCCATACAATGTAAGTGAGTGGTGGCCAGAAACTTTGAAGGTCCAAAAATCACATAAAGGCAGCATAAAATAATCTATATGACTCTAGTGGTTAAATCCATCTCTTTTGAAGTGATATGATAAGTGTGGGTGAGAAACAGATAAATATTTCAGTCCTTTTTTTACTATAAATTATCCTCCCTGCCCAATAGGTGGCAATATGTAATAAGAATGTAAATCGCAAGAAGAATGTGGAAGTGAAAGTGGAAATTTATAGTAAAAAAGGTCTAAAAAATGTAACTGTTTCTCACCACACTTATCATATCGCTTCTGAAGACATGGATGTAACCACTAAAATAATATGGATTACTTTTATGCTGCCTTTATGTGCTTTTTTTTAGCTTCAAAGTTCTGGTCACCATTCACTTGCATTTTGTGGACCTACAGAGCTGAGATGTTCTCTTAAAAATCTTTGGCATAGGGGCCTGGGTAGCTCAGCGAGTATTGACGCTGACTACCACCCCTGGAGTCGCGAGTTCGAATCCAGGGTGTACTGAGTGACTCCAGACAGGTCTCCTAAGCAACCAAATTGGCCCGGTTGCTAGGGAGGGTAGAGTCACATGGGGTAACCTCCTCGTGGTCGCAATTAGTGGTTCACGCTCTAAATGGAGTGTGTGGTAAGTTGTGCGTGGATCGCGGAGAGTAGCATGAGACTCCACTTACTGTGAAAAGATCTGAAAAGATGCGCAGATTGACTGTCTCAGAAGCGGAGGCCACTGAGACTTGTCCTCCGCTACCCGGATTGAGGTGAGTAACCACGCCACCACAAGGACCTACTAAGTAGTGGGAATTGGGCATTCCAAATTTGGGAGAAAAAGGGGATAAAATAAAATTAAAAATAAAAACAATTCTTTGGCATGAGGTTGAGTAAACTATGAGAGAATTTTCATTTTTGGGTGAACTATCCCTTTAACCAAGATTAAGAAATGCTGTAAAAATAATTGTTTATTGTTATTTTATGATACCGAATGCATTAACTAATATTATTGTGAAGTTACCTGTGCAACATTCACAGTTAGTTAAAACCTATGTTCGTACACCTTGCTCTAGAATGACATGAGAGGCTTAATCCAAAGCACTGGTGTCAACACAACATTAATTTCAGTTTCAACCTGCTTTAAGCCATGAACACTCCCATAATTATTTTCACCCTCTAAAAAGCCATAAAATGTACCATTGTTTCAATAGACAAAAGAGACTCACACAAAATAGAGATTTTACACAGCAAACAAACAATGAAGTTGGAACCATAACCACTCAAAAATTCCCCATTCAGCAATTCATCTTGGTAATAGAGACAGAAGCAGGGTAATGCGTGGTGGTCCTGAAGCGTGAGATTGAGGATTTCTCTGGCACGATGCATAATTTATGGCCCTGGCCAGCAAAGTGTGTAAGATGAGAATTTCACAGTATGCTAAGAGTAATGGGGTTGTAAGAAGAGGTGGACTGTATTAAATTTTCCTTGGGCAGAGCAGTATTTCCAGGTATTCCAGAAAAAAACAGAAAGGCAAGCTGAGGTTTACTTCCCAAATTTTTGGTTAGAAAAAATTGTTACCTGCAACAATCGTTAGCTATCAACAATCTTGACATTTTGCATTTACAAGATTAGGAAGCTGCTATGTTTGTTATTTTGATTTAGTTCTGTACTACTATTGTCCATTTATACATTCAGTGTAATATAATGACTGTTTACGCTGCTTCTGGGGTGTTTCAGATGTGAAATTAAGGATGAAAAATGTAATGATAACAAGCTTTTAAACTCTGCAATGATGAAAAGCCTAAGTTAATTCAAGCTACAGATTTAATTTGTTCAGAACAGGAAAAACAATATAAATCATTTTTAAAACCATTAGATGTTGGCTTAAATTAATAAAGTCATAATTTGGGCATTATGTTGGGTTTGTTATGGAAGCAGCATGGTGTGCTAGCGCAATTAGCACCAGTAATGGGGAGTTCAGGGTGCAGAAGATAGCCGTCAAGGACATGGCTGAGCTGCGAGCTGGTCACAGAGGCCGATTTTAGTCTGTCTGCAGTGTAGTGTGCATGTTTGTTGTTTGTGTGAGCCGCTTTTGTTAATTAGATAAATTGATTGAATTAAAACATTTAATCAGACTCTGTTGTATTTCTAAAATGCCTGTTGGCATGGTATAAGTCTGATAGAAACCATCATTGATACTTGTTTTTTTTAGAGGTTGATGAAATTATCTCAGCAGCTTGAGTTGCAGAGCAGATACTTTAATGGTCATAATAAGACTGCCAAAGACAACCAGAGGGTGAACAACGTCTTTCTCTCTTTGTGGAAATGAGTACATCTGAAAATTGTAACATATATAATGTCACAGAACCCATACACACACAATTTCTTGTCTGTTTTCAATGTATATTAACATTAAAAAGTTATTGTACATTAATACTTTCCATGACTCAATACTATGGCAGAGTTTAGAATAGTATACTACCATAGCCTATTTTATGTACGTATACTGTGCACAAAATGTGCATTTTCTGTGTGCATAGAAAACATGAACATGATCTTTGACATTTGCAAACATGCCATGCCATGAACTGCAAGGTGAAAACATGCCAAGCCATGAACTGCAAGGTGAAAAAAAAATCACTTGGTGAACAATTTTTTTAGGTGTCTTGGTAAACATCTCTTTCTTTGATCAGACTGCCAAACGTTTTTACACAAAATTGAGTAAAAAAAAGAAAAAAAAGAAAAAGAAACATTTTTATTTCCAAAATGATACTGGACACTCAGACACTCACATGCAATATGATAAGACAACAATGTAGCATATAACTATATGAAACATTATTGTGGAATAATGACTACTATTTCGCATACTATTTTCTTATAAATAGCAGGCAGTATGCTGTGTATGCTACACTGTAAAAAGTGGTAACCTGCAATTGTTACCTTAAGTTACCTTAAAGGAATAGTTCACCCAAAAACAAAAATTCTCTCATCATTTACTCACCCTCATGCCATCCCAGATGTGTGTGACTTTCTTTCTTCTGCTGAACACAAAAAAATATTTTTAGAATAATATTTTAGCTCTGTTGGTCCATACAATGCAAATGAATTGTCCAAAAAGCACATAAAGGCAGCACAAAAGTAGTCGATATGACTTCAGTGGTTTAATCCATATCTTCAAAAGTGATATGATAGATGTGGGTGAGAAACAGATCAATATTTAAGTCCTTTTTTACTATAAATTTACCTCCCTGCCCAGTAGGTGGCGATATGCACGAAGAATGTGAATCGTCAAAAACAAAAGAAGAATGTGAAAGTAGAGATTTATAGTAAACAATGACATAAATATTGATCTGTTTCTCACCCACACCTATCATATCGCTTCTGAAGAAACAGATTTAGCCACTGGATTCATATGGATTACTTTTATGCTGCCTTTATGAGCTTTTTGGAGCCTCAATTTCTGGTTACCATTCACTTACATTGTGAGGACCTACAGAGCTGAAATATTCTTCTAAAAATCTTTAATTGTGTTCTGCAGAAGAAAAGAAATTCATACACATCTTGGATGCCATAAGGGTGAGTAAATGATGAGAGAAGTTTCATTTTTGGGTGAACTACCCCTTTAATTGTTATTAGCTATTTCTAACTGAAATAACCCTTAAAACTGGTTTTATTGGTGTACTGTAACCTAATGTATTCAGGTTGTTTAAGTGATGTTTAATAATATTTTTGACTTTTATAAAAACAGTTAATTTAGATGTAACCACAGTAAGTACATTTTTAGGTTAACATTTTTTTCAGTGTATGCAGTATTCCGTAAATATTCAGCTAGTTTCCCATGACAAATATGGCCTATATCTCTGCAGTGTTTAGAAAGCATACTTGCCATAGATACAGTAGACATGAACTCATTGTTTCCTACTCTGACTTTTTATTTTTTCCCCTTTGCAATACACTTGGACATAGAGCATGCAATGAGTTGCAGCACATTAAAGCTATGCTTGATAAGTCAGAATATGTTGCAGAACACTGGCCCTATCTACAGCACTTTCACAATGGTTTGGCGTCCATCAAACTCATTATGAAAAATAGAGGCTAGATGAATCTCCTCTGTGCACAACATTATCCACTTATGACTGATTTTTATGAACTCATCGCTTAAACTAGTGAGCAGTTCATATAGATCACACTGGATCAATTCCAGGTGTTAACAAGATTCTATAAGCATTCTTAATAAATGATCCAAATCATTTGAAAACCGTATATGTGATTTTATTGTGACTTTACTCAACCATGCAGATGTGTATATACAGGGGAAAAACATAAAGTATAGGAAGGGATTTCAGGGAACATTATGGGAGTATATTATAAAGACTAATAATTCATTTACAAATGCAGTATAAAGCACTGATATACGGTTATAACAACATGCATAAAAAAGAGTGACTTTCATGCAATACCTGCCAAATAGTGAGCCAATTTACCTCACATATTATAAGTGCTTAATAACACTTATTCAACATTAGTAACCTATGAAAATGTACCTTAATATCAAAGTGGACACCCATTAAGCATTTATTAATGAGATGCCATTAATTGAAACCCTTCTTTTGACATCAACATGACAAGGAAAATGACAACAATTGAGTTAATAAATATAAACACAACGCTGGCTGGTGCTAAATGAAATAATCTCTCCTTTTAATCACACTATAAAAGTCTATTCTGCTACACTGTGACAGAAATAAAGAATTAGGGCATTTTATGTTTGAATAAATGTTTTAATTAAGCATTTATAACATGTAATTTTTTTACATTTGGCAAGTATTGGATGAAAGTTGCCCTTTTTATGCATGTTGTTATAACCGCATATCAGTGCTTTATAATGCATTTGTAAATGACTTATTAGTCATTAATGGAACTCGTTTATAAACCCATAAAAAAAGGGAACATCATTGTAAAGTGTTACCGAATTGTCATAGATCATATCTTGAGCTTGGCTTTCTTGAAGAGACAAAGAGTAAATTCCGTTGAAGGTCATGAGAATCACACTTAGAGCAAACTTCCTCGAAAATGCAGCAATTCCACCAACAGTGACTGTCTCATTATCACTAATGCATGGAGTCACCCACCCTAATTTGAAAATGGAAATGCAAATAGTGTGATCTACCAAGGGGCCGTTCCATTTATTACCCTAAATAGGTTTTATTTAAAATTTGCATAGCATCAGCTTTATTTTGTATATGTCGCGCCCTATGAATGCTCTGTGTTCTCTATGGTAAGTTTGTGCTCTTTCTCATTAGTATGTAAATATAAAGTCAATCGGTCTTCTTCTTGACAGTAAACTGCACTTCTAGTGCAGTGTGTAATCAGCTTTGACTGCTATCCACCATTTATCATAAAATACCAAATAATAAATAATGGGAAAGACTGTACACTTTGATAGCCCTGTTAACAGGGGGATATCCATTTAATTACCATTTAATTGTATCTAAAGGTAAATATTACAATAGGGTGTGAGTTTAAATCATTAAAAGAGAATTTCCTGAGGTATTTAGGATAAAATCATTGAGTTTCTTCCTTTAATGGTAACAGTACTTTTGATAGATGTCACTTGCTAAAGCAACAGTTGAATATAACTACTACACTGTAAAAGAGTGGTAAACCTTCAGTTGTTGTCTTAAGGAGCTATTACTTGATCAAACCCTTAAGATAAGTTATGCTGGTGTAATCTTATGTATTCAGGTTTATTCAGTGATGTAAAATAATACTTTTAACTTGAACCAAACCACTTAATTTAGATGTTACAACATAAAGCACATTTTTAGGTTAACATTTTCCTGTACCAAAGCTCTTATTCAATACACTCTTTAAACCCCCTTAAAACTAATCTATCTATTAAGTTAACTGGTAAATTTGACTGTTAGAGTTTATTGCAACTGTAAAGAGGCCTGAACTTTAGCCCTTATTCAACACACTCTTTAAACCCCCTTAAATCCAATATATCTACTAAGTTTGTGAGCTAAAAATATTTGTTGACAGACTGGAAATAGAATATCACTCTTAGTAAAATGCTTGGCCAAATAACAATAATTTTACAGTGAAACAATGAGGGTTATAGGATGTTTCCTTGCATCTATTTCTCCATGAATCCTAATTAAGGTGGCATAAACCTGAGTGTGTGGTCATCCCACAAAAGTGATTGAGGCATGATTGATAACGTGGAAACACTGAGCCCAAGCTGCCAGGGTTTCTACTCTTTCTTAAATTAATGGCCATCCCAACAACTCTAATAATGCAGCTCGGATGATATCCCCACCCTCCCCCCAATTTCAATTTTCTGGCATGGAAAATAGGAGAGATCATTCATTTATCTTGTAATAGCTGGATAATAGATCCATCACAATGGAACATCTGCACATTGCGCCCCCACACACTACACACACACTACCACAAGCTTCATACACTACACTTACATGCACACTCACACACACACACACACACACGCACACCACAGTTCTACAGCTGCTGACACTAGACGTTAAACACAGCCTCCCTCTTCCTCTTCTCTTCCTCTCACAACTGCTGTCTGTCAAATCAATATCTTGAGAAGAATAGAGCCCACCTGAGATGAATGCAAAACCTCAAATGCTTTTCATTACAGATGTTCAAAATTAGAGTTTTAACATACAGTAGTCTCATGAGAATTCATCACATTAGTACGAGGTGGCGAATTTGTACCAATTCATTCATAGGAAACATTTTAGTACAAGTTAAGGGGCAGTCACAATAGGATTTGAGAATGCAATTTTTTTTCTTGTACAACACAACAGACCACAATACAATGTCATGTGGAAGGGCTTCTGGTGTAAGTAAATCAACATCACAAATAACAAAGAATATTATATTCAAAGTGTGAAAATATATTGTCTACTCACTTTCCTGCAACAATAAAACACACAGCTTTGAATATATGTACTCTTTGTATTGAGCCAAGAGGTCAGCGTCTGACATTTCGATCTTCTATTGGTCAAGCGTTCTCTTGTCATACGGATTCGCAGGTCAGAGTTCACCAAACTTGAACTTTCGAAATGCAGCGTAGTAAGACATTTCTTCGCATGAGGTTGTGTTTCCGGTCTCTCGCATTCGGATGCATTTCAATAGGAGTGAATAGAGTGCGAAGTTTAGTGTGACCACCCCTTTATACACTAAGAGAGATGCTTCCCTCGTGTCCTTGTAGTCCTGATGTTGCGTTTGTTTCCTGTTAGTCCAAAACTGTGTTTTCCCAACTTTAACCCCTAACCCAAACCCCATCCCTAAACCTAACCATAACACCTTACCATACCCAGAGTGTAAACATAATCATGATATTAATTTTAAAAGGCTTGGTTCCGGGGTTCTGAATGAGTTTTCGGGAAGCGTATGTGATTGGTTGATGTATATGTTGCACGTTTTCGTACGAATGGAGTAACAGTTGCCAATAAATTGCATCAAAAAACACTGATTTCTGATCACTGTGATTTAACAAATTTATAGCAACAACAACAAAAAAACATTGTATGTGTAAGCAGGTTAAATAAGTTTAAAATCATGATCATAGACGTTCAGTTGGTTTGATAGCTAGAATGTGGTTCTCCTGTAAAGTAAATGGTGCTGTCAGCAGACCTGCCGGTGAGGAGGAAAAGCATTACAGGTTCCCTCAACCTGTCAGACTGGCCCAGCTTTCCCCATCAGTCTGCTGAATTAGTACAGCTACAGAGCATAAAAACAATAGTGGTCTTCTTTCCTCAGCCTGCCAAGCAAAATATCCACTTAAAAACATACTGACAAATTACAGTTCAGCTTGCCGCTGAGAGAAATATAATCAATGCTAAATTACAGGCTAATATATAAGACTGTTAATTTGCTTCAGTGGTTGTTATTGAATAACAAATGAATTGAATGGAATAGTACAAGAATATGTGTCATTATTAAGGTATTTTTTTTAAAGGTCTTCAATAATAATAATGATAATAATAAACATAAAAGAGAATATTTATATATATATATATATATATATATATATATATATATATATATATATATATATATATATTAATAATTGACCACTTTTAGAATTATATGCAATTTTTTTGTTGCCAAGTTTGTTAATAATAGTGATTTTAGAAATCAATACGTTTTAATGTAATTTATTGTTAATTACTTTACCATCAGAAACTCTCATTTTAAACACCTGTAGTGAAAAGTAATTGCAGGTTTTGAATTTATTGTGTGTGTGTGTGTGTGTGTGTGTGTGTGTTATAAAAATTGCATTATTATTATTATTATTATTATGCCTATTTGTAGAAAAAAATAAAAGTGTAAAACCTTAAAACCCCATAATATCCCATTGAAATATAATCAAGTCTCCATCTCTGCTGATTATTTAATCTAATTAATCAATCAAAACAGATAATTGTGGGGTTGGCATTTAGCACTTGGCCTAATGTTTAACACCGCAGTCAACCTCATTCTGTCATGGTCCTGTCACCCTGTCAGTCTGGGTTTTTGTGTGACAGGACCGTGACATCATCGTCCCATGTCTGTCTTGTGTTTCGTTGTCTGTCTTTGTGTGAGCGCACGATTTTGGTTGTATTCCCTGCCGTGCACTCTTTGGTCTTGTTTCATGTCGGGAGCACGGTGTCTGGATCCTGACTTCCTGTCTGGTTCGGTTTTGGTCTGTGTTGGGATCCGGACACAGGGATCATGCTCCATGTCTGTCTGATTTTGACATGGGTGCATCGCGCTTATGTCATCTTAGCAGCATGCACTCGCGTCAAAAGTTTATGTCTGTTTTTCACGAACACAGGCACGCCTCGTGTCGCACTGCGTTGTGTTCCCGGGTCGCGAGCTGTCTTCATGTTGTGCTGAGGTTCGGTCACTTCAGTCTAAGGTGTTGGGTGTGTGTGTGGCCGAACTCTCGCACAGATGTCCTGTCTTGTTTTTGTCGCCTGTTGCATGCATCGCATGGCATTTGCATGCGATGTATGCTCAGGTTTCATTTAGTGTGAGAATGCGTGGCATCACTTTGTTTAGCATTGCTAAGCATTCTCTCGTCTTGTTTGTCAGTTGGCATGGGCGTATATTGCCTTATTGTCTTGCTGATGTGCGCTCATGCCATTCGGGTGTTTATTGTCTTGTTTCCAGTCTTGTGATCTAGTTGGTCTTATATGTGTTTTTGATCACATTCCTTGTCGGTCCTGTTCCCCTACCTTGTTCCTGTTCGGTCCGGTCGGTCCTGTGCCCCGTTTAACTTCTTCCTCAGCCCGGATTACTTCCTTTTTTGTTTTTCCCCCTTGTGGGACTTTTGGTTTGATTTTTGCCCTTTTTGTTTGTATTAATAAATTCATTTATTTTTTCCAAATTGGGAAAAAAAGGGAAAAAAAAATACAAAATACAAAAAATACAAAAAATAAAATAATAAATTCATTTTTTTTAATTCTGCGTTTGGGTCCTGAGCCTCTGCATTACTGACACATTCATTCAATTAAGCAGGAGTGAACTATCGCACCTTTTCACTCTGCACCAGTGGTTAATGAACATTTCCAAATGGCCATGACCAGGTGTTTAAGAAGACTAATGCACTAGACATTAGTCGTGAGCAGTTGTTTCCCGCAGATCGGCCAGCACTCACCTCAGGGAAATGACACTACTCTGTTTTTTTGTTTTTGTTTTTTGTCCCCTCCGTGTTTACCTTTCACATTCGGCAGCAAACAAACCATGTGATGGTCTGTACACCCAAGCGGAGCATTATTCCTAATTAAATCCCGGGGATGTGTGCCATTAGCTAGATTCATGCTCAGCTTCGGGAGAGTTCATTCCGGCTGTTGACTATCCATTGATTATTCATACAGAATCTGATTGGAGCCCATTAATGGAAGATAAAGTGGGAGGCAGATTCTCGTAGGGCAGGCAGCAGAATGATGGTGGTCCTATTGAAGACTCAGAAAGATGGAATAAGGCAGAATAGCTGCTTTAATATCAGTGTATTTACACAGCAGCATTATAAATAGAGTGTGTTTTGTTTTTTGCCATTTTTCTAAATACTCTTATTATACTGTAGCGTATAAAAAATGTCACCTAATTCAACTTAAAAACTTAAGTTTAACTGCTGCCTTAAAATTTTAAGTTAAATCAAAGTATCTGTTCAAGTAATTTCAACAAAAAAAAGTCTTCTCTAGCTTTGGATTGCTCTTTGTGAGTGGATATGACTTAAAAGTAATAGCTGTTTCAACTTAGCAAAGTAAGTTAAAAAAAGAGAGATGAATTACTAATGTGCATTATGTTAAATCTCAACATTTCATTTCTATTTATGATAACATAAACTTTTTTGTGTTTTAAAGTTATAGATAATAGTTATAAAAACAATAAAATTACCACTTTTTGATGCAACATCTAGATTTTATTTTCCTTTTAAAAGATCATACACAGGTTTTAAAAGGAATGGTACAAAGCCTGCCTGTGCATGTGTTAGTGAGTGAATGTATGTGTATGAGCAAGCATGTCAGTATGTGTGTTTAAGCGAGTATAAGGTGTATATGAGTGTTATTATATCTGTATATGCTTATAATTGTTGATAACAATAGCACAACAGTAGCAACTTTTATAAAATCAGGCATAAAAATCTCTTAGGGTGCCCAAATTTTTGCATGGTGCTCCTTTCACTTTTTTCACTCTAAAATTGTACAAAATAAAAATAATACACTAAGATTGCTTAAAATGTTGAAAAGAATGTTTAATCTTTAACTTTATGCCTTTTGGAGATCAGTTCATCTTCTACTCACTTAACTATTCACAGCAACAGAAATTTTGACCAGGAGTGCCCAAACTTTTGACAAGTTAAAAAAAATTCTAAAATGTCTGTGTTAGTCCTAGGATCTTTCTTGCAGGTTTTAATATGTAAATGTGCATCTGAGTAAGTGTGTTTAACTGAGTGTGTTTTTGTATGTATTTGAGTGAATGTGTTATATCTGTATCTCCTTATAATTGTTGATAACGATGGCACAACATAAGAAACTTTTTTTTCATAAGAAACAGTCATAAAAATGTGTCTGAACATATAAGTAAGACTTTCCTCATGGAAAATTGGAAACACACTTAAAAAACATTTAAGAAATGTATATTTTAGTCCTTTGGTCATTCTTGCAAATGTATGTGTTTGAATGTGTGCGAGTAACTGAGTTTAAAGGAATAGTTCACCCAAAAATGAACATTCTCTCATCATTTACTCACCCTCATGCCATCCCAGATGTGTATGACTTTCTTTCTTCTGTTGGAAAGAATATCTGAGCTCTGAAGCTAGCTTGTAGTCAGGAAGTGGGGTTTTTGAACTTATGATAAAAATAAGGTCTGTGGTACACATTACTTGACGATACATGGACGTTTTGTTCTACAACATAAATTACACACAGTCATACCTCAAACGTGAATTTTGAAGCCATACTGAATAACATACTTTTTTTTTAAAACACACGGCGGCTTCAAAATTCACGTTTGAGGTGTGACTGTACAAGTTATGTTGTAGAACATAACATCCACATTTCGTCAAGTAATGTGTACCACAGACCTTATTTTACTCATAAGTTCAAAAACCCCATTAAGAAAACCCATAGGAAAATCCAGAGGAAACCCATGGCGAATTAGACTTCCGGGTTCGCCTACAAATTGACGTCATGGCTGAACAGCTCTATGTAAGTGAATGGGTGCCAAGATAAAACTACTTCTGAAGTGATCCAATCAGTTTTGGGAGAGAACAGACCAAAATGTAACTCCTTTTTCACTGAACATTTTGCCATTGCAGTCTACAGGCACAATCATGATTTCAAGCTTGAACATACTGATATATAGAACGATAACCTGATTTTGAGTATGATATTCCTTAATTACATTTTCTCAGTTATATTTATAATATATTGACACCTCTAATGAAAACGTAACTTCAAAATGCATTTGAGTGCCGGCCTTCTCCCAGACACTACTGCTGCTTTGCACTCCTCCAGCAATCTTGGGTCCAGGCCATCAAGTTCATCAAGAAAAGACTGCAAAAGGTCTGTGGTGATGATCCTCTTGAACTTGGCGATAATCTAAAGAGACAGATGCATGACACAGATGAATATGATATTCAGTAAATTTCACACACAGTGTTGGGGAAGCTACTTTGAGACAGTAGACTTTCAAGCTATAACCTATTCATGATTTAAATTAGTTGAGCTACAGCCAAGCCACTCTCTTCAAAAAAGACTTCATCTACAATTGGGTCTAATGTGAATGACTACCTGTCTCTCATAAACAAAGCTGGCCATCTGGTAAGGACGTCAGCAATAAGTGGTTCATCACCAACAATTTTCTGACCACACAGAGAAATGCCAGTTTTGGAGTTTGTGCTTATTTACACGACCCCGCTACCTTATTATTTTAACTTTAATAAAGGATGCAATATAGATATAACATCGGGTGACCCCTTTTAGACGCTCTAACATGCAAGTTTTTCTCCAGCGGAGCTCCGCTTTGTTTCACAACGACACTGCTTCTGTATTTTGTATTTCTGTATAATTCCCTCATAATACCCTCATGATGTTTAGAAAGTTTGCAGTGTGTCTGGACTGTGAGCTGTGTCTTCTTCATTACTATCAGAAGTGCTCCTCTCAAGCATCATCTTTAGTTTTATACAACCTCATGTTGCAGTAAATGAGATTAAACGACTATTTGAAAATTTGTGTATACAATCGATAACTTTGACTATTCGTTTCAGCCCCACTACTGACTGGTGACGTCTAGCTAACTAATCTTAACCTAGCTAGGCAGCCAAACACAGTTGGTAGACTGGACAGGGGATGTTAAAATTACCTGAAATTCAGTACCAAGTCGATATTAAATGTCAAGGGTGTAGATTTGGCTTGAACGTTGGGTTGCAGCATGAAACATTTACTTTTAATTTCACTTTTGCATACTTCAAGTATGTTTGGCCACTACATGTTAAAATATACAAATAGAAATACTTCACCCCATGGCATTTATGTACAGAGGAGGAGATGTTAAAATGAGGAGCACATTATTGTGAGTAGTGTGAGTATATTGCTTAATTCATATATTTGTTTTCTGTGGGTGAAGAGGAAAAACAAGGAAAAGTCCGTTTAAAAAAAAAAAGCTATGCTAAAAAAAATGTCACAGTGTAATACTTTAATACTAAGTAATAATGTAGGCTACTCAGTGTAATGCATGAAAACCAAGCAATGGTGCAACACACTCTCACAGCGAAATCGTCAGTATTTGTACGACTTTTCTAAATTTGGCTAATTCCTGACTGCACTCATTTGAATTCAAAATCCACTGCAGAGGATTAGATCCACTATGTCATCGCGCTACAATCTGCAGCAGGACCCTCTCGGATAGTTTTGATCGAATTCACCACTTCCGGTCGGGCGGTCGTATATTGCACATGTTTAAATATTTCAAAGCAGCCAAAGCTCAAATCGGATCTGAAAATGTCATATCCGCAGACAGTCGGAGCTCAACGCAGCCTGGCACGACTCTCCATGTCTGATGCAGTGAAAATGCGGCTTTAACGCCAGTAGTTAGAACTTAAATTGTTAAGTTCATTACACTTTGTGTGTAATGAAGGGCCCCTTTAAATTTAAATTATATTAAACTGACTTTGAAAATCAAGTTGAATCTCGTAGCCTACACCTTATAAAATCAAGCTGAAATTGTTGAAATTATTTTAATAAGTTAAAGCAATGAAAACAAATAAGTTGACATGACTTATTGATCATATCATTTTTACAGACTACATGCCATAAAACCTATTTTATATATATATGTGTGTGTGTGTGTGTGTGTGTAAAGGTTGCTGTCATATATAATATATAATGCAGCTGTTCTCCACAAAAAATAAAATAAATAAATAAATAAATTGATAAACAAATCATTCTGATTTCAAATTATATTTGTGAATTTTAAATGCAGAAAAATTGTAACACTTCGTGTAACATTTAACGTAATGTTATGTTAAATCTCAGATTGCCTATACTAATTTTAAATAGTAGACTAACTGCATTTCATATCTTAAATATTAAAAATGTAAAAAATAATTATAATAAGCAAATCAGTAGAGCAAAAGCCTGTTTTGTTTGTAAACAACTTACCAGAAAAATAAAGATCAGAACCGAACATAAATTTAAAATACAAATGTAAATATTTACATTATATTTCCCCCACAAACAAGAAATATTCTAAATACATTTCCAAGAGATGGACAACAATTTCTTCTAAAGTTTAAGTTTTAAAGTCCAAAATATATTGATGTCTCATAAAATAGATTTAGTAGTACTATTGTATAGCTTTGTAACTAACTTTTCGCCGTTTTATCATTTGCATAATCAATAAACAAGTATTTTGCTGTTGAATATATCAGTTTATCAAAATGAATTAATTTAGATCCCACAACAATGTAAAAACTAAATATCAGGGAAAAAAAATGCAACCTCGCAGTACTACCTAAATGAATTCCCAAGCACGATTATGGGAGCATAATCCCAATAAAATGCTCATGGATTAGTTCAATTCTTGCAAGAGGAACGGATTTATTGTAAACTTACAATTCTGGATTGTACTTTCAAATTTAAATAGCTGCTTAACATTTAACTGAAACTAAGGTATAATAGCATATATGTGTCTGTTTGTATATTCTTGTACACTAAATTGTGTAAGCAGAAGTTGACAGACCACCAGGAACAGTTAGACAAGGGCTCCTCCAAGTGTTTATTAAATGCTACTACAGCATGTCATTTCAGCTGTGGTCACTGAATTCCTGTTCATTTGTTTCATAAAATGTATGGGTTGTTGCATCATGGTCTATCTAAAAAATAAAGATATATTCAGACAGAGCACTTTGTGTTACTCTTTTGAGTTAGGGTATTAGTTTAACTAATACCCTAATTCTACCCTAATTCTTAGTTTCTAAACAAAATATTGTTTAAGACTAAGAGTTACAGAGAAATACACTACTGAGGGTCCATGAGGGGTGGAAGCTGAAGTGTAAACACTGACTGATCAAACCAATAAAAGACGGCAGATTTTTTTCTTGATAATTAACTATGTGTTTTAATCTTTCCGATCACCAACCCAAAACTTGTCAATATAGCAGAAGCAGAATAGATCAAATCAAACATACAAGCCATCTACAGACTGACCAATTCCTCACCATGTGAAGAAGAGCAACTTCATCCTCCACTCCTTCTTTGAATAGAATATACAGTATTTCAGTCTTTCACTTTTGAGATCCTGCAGTCATTTGGATTTCTTTGGCTTAATGTCACTTTCTTCGCACCTGTCGCCTTAACCACATGCTTGAATTATGTAATACTGAA
Organism: Myxocyprinus asiaticus; assembly: GCF_019703515.2. NCBI lineage: Eukaryota > Metazoa > Chordata > Actinopteri > Cypriniformes > Catostomidae > Myxocyprinus > Myxocyprinus asiaticus. The sequence goes on from NC_059346.1 coordinate 44,279,714, forward strand.
AGCTGATTGGCTTAAAAGATAACCCAAGATAACTATAGGTTATTAATGCGGAAAGAGGCCAATTTTAATTTAGGAGTGTCCCAAACCGCACACTTCTGCACTATTCTATGTAATTTTGTTGTGTAGAATGTTAACACTGAAAATGCATCAAAAAGAAGTGTACTATGAGGACCCTAATGATGCATTCTTCAACCATCAAAACGGAGTGTGGAATGTTGGACACTTCAGGTCTGTTCCAAAACCTAGTGATCTTCCTTCAGAGGCAGCATTTTAAGACATCATAGGTGTGCCCCCAATGCGAAGGCATTCCAGAAGGAAGGTATCTTAATTATGCTGCCTCATAAGATATCTTGTTTTGGCCAAATTCGAAGGTATTGTCTGCATCTGAAAATGTAGGCAGCTGAATTGCAGTTAATGGCTTAAATGGCAGCGTTTTTGAATGAAAGGAACTCTTAATGAAACTTGTCTCAGAACAGTTTGAAAAGCACCTTATTTTCATCCTACCTCCGGATACAGCCTTGGAAGGCAGCATTTTCCAGTTTTCGGATGCAGCCATCATCGTATGTGTCCTTCCCCAGGCAGACGATCCCAGAATGCACTGTGATGGGATGAAGTGAGAGAAATTTGGATTATAAATATACTTATAATCTCTTTTGAAGCATCATTTCAGTAAGCATGCTGCTATAGAAGACAGTGGCCTATGTAGGCAGGAAACAGCAAGGCAGCTGACTGAGTTTTGGAACAGCCTCTTCATGCACTCAGCGCTCGCGGTTTTCTGTACGCAGCAGAAAGTGCGGAGTTACCTGGCTGCATTGCTGGTACTTAGTGCATAGTGTATAAATGCATCATTTGAGACACAGATTTTGCCTTTTTCGGCCAGATTTTGGGGCAGTGTCAACCTGCTCTAACTTTTTATGCAGTGATTAAAACTTGCCTGGGCTACAGCGTATGAGAAAAATACATACTTTCACATTATACGGATCTGAGTTATGCATATTAGTAGTCAAATTGAACAATACAACTGTTAATTTAATCACTATAGATGCCATTGTTCCGATTCTCTGTTGTTTGCCCTGTGTTTTGCCAATGTCATCTGTTTCCCCCTGGACTACACTTCCCATGATTCCCTGCCCTGATCGCTACCAGCTGTTCCCCATTGTTTTCACATGTTTTTCATTTACCTCGTTATCTATGTGTGCATATATTGCCCTGATGTCTGTTCTATCCTTGTCGGTTGTTAATGTTTCTCCCCTGTTCATGCTCCGGTTCCAGTCCTGTTTGTTTACTTTTGTTTTACTTCCTGGTTTCCTGTCTTGCCCTGTTTCTGCGTTTATCCTGCCTTGTGTTCTGTTTTACTGTTATTAAAGAAGCTGCGTTTAGATCATGCTCCTGTGACCTCCTTCCTTTCAACAGAAGAACCGACCAAATGAAATGGATCTAGCGACTCCCTTTATTCAGCTGACCCGAGCGAACTTACCCGTCCCGGAATATTCCCATCTGTTTTGTGTCCTTGCCAAATACACAGACTTTTCTGATTCAACCCTGAAGTCCATGTATTCAATCGGTCTCATTGCTCACCAGTGGAGGGAGTTGCCGGCGACCGGAGATTACACGTGGGAGGAATATGTTACGCTGGTATTAGAGACATTCACTTCAGCGGATCCTCCTCAATCAATCCCGATCCCGGCTTCCGAGTCAGCCACGCCTGAATCTGCTCCATGCCACATCTCAGCCGTGCCTGAGCTTGCTCCACGCCATGTCACAGCCACGCCTGAGTCTGCTCCACGCCACGTCACAGCCACGCCTCAGCCTGCTCCATGCCATGTCACAGCCACGCCTCAGCCTGCTCCATGCCATGTCACAGCCATGCCACAGCCTGCTCCATGCCATGTCACAGCCATGCCTCAGTCTGCTCCATGCCATGTCACAGCAATGCCTCAGCCTGCTCCGTGCCATGTCACAGCAATGCCTCAGCCTGCTCCATGTCACATTCAAGTCTGAGTCTGCTCCATGCCACATCACAGCCGTGCCTGAGCCTGCTCCACACCATGTCATAGCCACATCACAGTCGGCTCCACGTCATATGACAGTTAAATTTGAGTCTGCTCCACGCCATGTCCCAGTCAAGTCTGAGTCTGTTCCACGCCATGTTACAACCACGTCTGAGTCGGTTCCACACCATGTCTTAGCCTTGCTTTCCGTGACTCCCGGTTCGAAGCCCTTCTCAACCCTTGTTTCCAAGTTGAATTATCCGCCACTGAAGTCGGTGCCTAGGGTAATGAAGACCTTTCCTCACAGCTTGTCAGTACTTCTGCCAGCCACGACCAACGAGCCAACGCCCACGCCTGCCACGGCCAATGAGCCAACGCCCACGCCTGCCACGGCCAACGAACTGGAAGCTTTGTCCATCCCAGAGCCAACGTTGTCAATCTCATCTGTCCCAGAGCCAGCATTGCCAGCCTCGTCCGTACCAGAGCCTGCGTTGCCAACTTCGGCAAGTCTCTGCCCATGTACACGACCACGGAGGTCATTTCCAAGTCTCTGCCCATGTTCACGACCACAGAGGTCGTATCTGAGTCTCTGCCCATGTACACGACCACAGATGTCGTCTCTGAGTCTCTGCCTATGCCCACGACCACAGAGGTCATTCCCGAGTATCTGTCTATGCCCGCAACCACAGAGGTCGCTCCCGAGACTCTGCTCATGTTCGTGACCACTGAGGTCATTTCCCAGTCATCCTGGACTCTAAGTCTCAAGCCTACCACAGTTCTGCCTTCCACGGCTTCGCCCCTCGAGGCTCCGCGTTTATCCTACCTTGTGTTCTGTTTTATTGTTATTAAAGAAGCTGCGTTTAGATCCTGCTCCTGTGACCTCCTTCCTTGCAACAGCCATTTTGAATCATTTTTTGAGGAGGCTCAGCCGTCCTTGCCTCCTCTGACTGTATATAATGCCTTCAAAGTATATAATACGAAACAGTATTACTGTTAACACATGACTGCCTGTTGGTACTCTGTGTGAATATCACCAATGGATGAGAAAAGTCTGAAGTTCAAATCCCGAAGGAGCATTCTCCAATAAGCCAAGTAATATTTCAGATGTACAGCAGTGGATGTATATTAGGCACTGGGTGCATTTCATTTTAGGATTTGATTAACTTGACATGTACTGTATGGCACCATCATAATCCCTTATTATAATCATTTTCGTCTTTCAGCAGATAAAGACACTTTTTCCATGGGCAGACCATTTATCCTATTTTTGTGATGCAAACAGAGAGCAGTCGGAGTGAGATTGCATGGCTAAATAAAGCAGCACATCGAGCAGCTCAGAAAAGTTATTCACAAGATCACAATTAATTTAAAATGAGAGGGGTAAGCAGAACGGGGAGCTAAACTGTCCCGAATATGATGCATGTGTCAACAGTGGGAGCACCCCTCTCTGTGCGACTGCCTGTATCGCCTATGCCAGGATACCCCATTGATTGAAGCAAATAGTTTCTTATGGTTAATTTTTATGTTTTTAAGTTTCATTTTAGTTTATTTACTAATTTACTCATTGTATATAATAAGAGATGCACAGATCATGTCTATTAAGTGGAATAAAACACATGTGAAAGATATAACAATTTGGCAGCAAAGCAGCCCCAAATCATGATGCTCCCTCCACCATACTTCACTGTTGGGATTATGTTTTCAGGTTGGTTTGCAGTGCCCTTTTTACACGATGCGTAGTGCTGCATGTTCTTCCCAAGCAATTCAACCTTAGTTTCATCAGCCCATAAAACATTTTCACAGTAGCATTGTGGAGTGTCAAGGTGGTCTTTGGCAAACTTCAGGCATGCAGCAATTTATAATTTTTTTTTGGAAAGCAGGGGCTTCCTTCGTGGTGACCTGCCATGGACACCATGCCTGTTTAATGTTTTCTTTATAGTAGACTCATGAACATAGATGTTAACCAGTTCCAATGATTCCTTCAAGTCCTTAGCTGTCACTCTAGGGTTCTTTTTTTTACCTCATTGAGCATTCTGCGGTGTGCCCTTTGAGTAATTTGGCTGGGTGGCCACTTCTAGGGAGAGTAGCCACAGTACTAAATTGTCACTATTTATAGACAATTTGGGACAGATGAATATCTAAGCTCTTTGAGATAACTTTGTAACCCTTTTCAGCTTTATGCAAAACAACAATTCTTGATCATAGTTCTTTTGAGATCTCTTTCTTGCGAGGCATGGTCCGTGTGTCAGCAGGTGCGTCTTGTGAATATCATACTCAAAATGTCTGAGTGCTTTTTATAAGTCAAAGTAGCTCTAACCCACACCTCCAATCTCATTTCATTAATTGGATGCCAGGTTTGCTAACTCCTGACTCTAATTAGCTTTTGTTGACGTCATTAGCCTAGAGGTTCACAGACTTTTTACAACCTACACTGTGAATGTTTGAATGATGTATTCAGGGTGTACAAGAACAACACAATAATTTGTGTGTTATTAAACAGATTGTGTTTGTTCATTGTTGTAATTTAGATGAAGATCAAACCAGATTTTAAGACAAATGTATACATAAAGGGATGTAATTCCAAAGGGTTCACATCCTTTTTCTTGCCACTGTAGTTGACCCTTGCCATAATGTATGACAAAATGTGAATTTTAGTTTGGAGAATAGAATTTATAACAAAATATTTTAATTTAAGACTGGTGTCTGAAACTCGGACAAAACCACTGCCAGAGAAAACACATTTATATAATTTGACTTTTTAAATCAAAATCTTATAGTTACTGACATAAACTTCCGTGCCTGACAACTAGCCATAGTCTCCACCATTTTTTATCCCAAAAATGTACCATAAACTTGTTAATGTAAAAGGACAAACAAACATTCATAATTTATTACTTCAGAAACACAAACGTTCCACCAATAGATAGCAAAAGTAACTCTTGACCCTAAATAATCAGACCTCAGCCCCCATTTTCCAGAACATTCAGCTCTAATGAGATGAAACAGTGAGCCATGCTTGTTTGGACAGCAGTTTAGGTGGGATGGCCTGCATACATTCATCAGAGCAGAGGGTGCTTTATTGGGAATTCATTAATCACTACAGACCTAATTATAAATTGATCGCATGCTCATACAAGATGAAGAGGCCTGTCTTGCATTTCTGATCAGCAGGGGAGGACCAGAAGGACCTAAGGATAGTAACTGACAGAGAGACTCTGAGATCTGCTTTCATCCGCTAACACAGAACTGGATGAGAACCCTCCCCTCAGCACACCTGCCACATGCAGTCATTATAGAACAAACATCAGGAGTCCAGCCCTCACTGCAGTGTGTACTTTCCCCACACCAACTCATCTGATAAATCTTACAAGAATCAATGACTTTTCTAGGTCCTTTTATAATATCATTGAATTTGCTGTGTTTTTGTAAACTTCCCATTAACAACCTTTAAGCATAGTTTGCTACATATACAAAGTGTGCATTTGAAACAATTTATGCTCTTTTCAAACATGTGTTCTGGTAGTGGAGATAAGGGAAAGAACCAATCGAGTCCCATTTCCTGAGATCAATAACTTCCTGTTTCCATTATTTTCCTGTTTTGCCTCTTATTTACATTTATTCATTTGGCAGACACTTTTATCCAAAGTGACTTACAAAAGAGGAAAACATTAGCGAATCATCTTAAGAAGACAGTGGTATGAAAAGTGCCATATTACAAAGTTTCACTAGCATCAGAATAGCATTCAAAACAGATTAAAGTGAAACAAGGAATTTTTTTTTTTTTTTTAACTGGTTGAGTGCTCATGGAAAAGATGTGTTTTTAGCCATTTTCTGAAGACAGAAAGTGAGTCAGCTTCACAGATGGAGTTGGGAATGTCATTCAACCAATGTGGTATGATGAAGCCGAAAGTCCAGGAAACTGTTTTGGTGCCTCTTTGTGTTGGTACAACACAAAGAGGCTTCTAGTGGGCACGTAGCTTTGCAGAAATTATTTTAGGTATGCTGGAGCAGACCCAGTGACTGTTTTGTATGCCAGCATCAGAGCCTTGAACTTGATACGTGCATCAACCGGCAGCCAGTGAAGAGAGACAAAGAGTGGTGTAACATGTGTTCTCTTTGGTTGATTAAAGACCAGACGTGCTTCTGCATTCTGGATCATTTGCAGGGGTCTAATTGCACATGCAGGGAGGCCTGCAATGAGAGCGTTACAGTAGTCCAGTCTAGTTATGATAAGTGACTGAACAAGAGTTGTGTGGCATGTTTAGAGAGGAAGGGTCTTATCTTCCTGATATTGTAGAGTGTAAATCTACATGATCTTGCAGTCTTTGAGATATGGTCTGTGAAATTTCGTTTGTTATCGATGGTTACCCCTAGATTTCTGACCGTTTTGGAAGGCGTTACTGTAGTTGCACCCAGCTGCACGGTGATGTTGTGTTCAACAGCAGGGTTGGCTGGAAAGATAAGGAGTTCGGTCTTGGCTGGGTTAAGTTGCAGGTGGTGTTCCTTTATCCAGGCCGAGATGTCTGCCAGGCAGGCAGAGATTTGAGCAGTCACTGTGGTTTCGTTGGGCTGGAAAGACAAGTAGAGTTGCGTGTCATCAGCGTAGCAATGGTAAGAGAAACCATGGTCCTGAATGATGGGTCCCAGTGATGTTGTGTATATAGAGAAGAGAAGTGGCCCAACCACTGAACCCTGAGGTACCCCAGTAAGTAGCTGATGTGGCTTGGACACCTCACCTCTCCAGGCTACTTTGAAGGACCTACCTGAGAGATAGGAATTAAACCAGTCAAGCACAGTTCCTGTGATGCCCAGTGAAGAGAGGGTGGAGAGTAAGATCTGATGGTTGAGTTTCGAAGGCTGCAGAAAGGTCCAGTAAAATCAGGACGGATGATCTGGTTTCAGCTTTCACCTGTCTCAGCAACTCAGTGACAGACAGCAGGGCAGTCTCGGTGGAGTGTCCACTTTTGAAACCTGACTGATTGTAATCCAGCAGCTTGTTCTGTGAGAGACAGGCAGAGATTTGATTGAAAACTGCCCTTTCAAGTGTTTTTTGCCATGAATGGGATGAGAGAAACTGGTCTATATTGTTCTGTTTGTGTGGGGTTAAGTGCGGGTTTCTTCAGTAGCGGGGTTACTCGAGCCTGCTTAAATGTAGTGGGAAAAGTGCCTATAAGTAGAGATGTGTTAATTATGTGAGTGAGTGCAGGTAAGATGGATGGAGAGATGGCCTGGAGAAGGTGAGAAGGAATGGGGTCAAGGGAACAGGTGGTGGTGTGGTTGGAGAGGAGTTTAGAGACCTCAGTGTCAGTCAGAGGAGAGAACATAGAGACAGAGGAGTTGCATACAGGAGACGGGTGTTTGACAGGGTGTGGTGCTGAGAATGTATTGCTGATGGTTGTAACCTTATTAGTAAAAAATGTGGCCAAGACATCTGCTGTCAGTGATGTGTCAGGTGGTGGAGGAGGAGGGCAGAGAAATGTGTTGAATGTTCTAAACAAGCTGCGAGTGTCTGTGGTGCTGTTGATCTTGTTCTGGTAGTAGGAAGTTTTTGCAGATTTAACTTTATCTGAAAAAGTTGCAAGCAGAGATTGATACTTACCTAGAACTGCTGGATCTTTAGATTTCCACCATCTCCTCTCAGCTGCCCTGAGGTCAGTCCGATGTTTAAGAAGGACGTCAGAGAGCCAGGGGCTGGGTGGTGTAGTACGTGCTGGTCTTGAGGAGATAGGACAGATGTTGTCTAGACAGGTTGTTAAAGTAGAGCTTAGTGTGTCTGTGGCAGTGTTTATATCAAGGGTGGAAAATACATTTTGTGTGGGAAGAGAGGTAGAGACAGCAGTGGAAAGGCGTGAGGGTGAAAGAGAATGGAGGTTACGGCGAAAGGAAACCAAAGGTGGAGTCTGTTTTAATACAGATGGGAGAGTCATGTTGAATTGAACAAAGTAGTGATCAGAGACATGAATATGAACAAGAATATTTGAGTTGGTACAGTTACGTGTAAAAATGAGTTCCAGCTGGTTCCCCGAACGTGAGTTGCTGTGGTGCTTAGTCTTTCCAAGTCAAATGAAGCCAGAAGAGCATTCAGTTCAGTGGCCTGGGGCTTGTCTTGGTGTATGTTGAAATCACAAGTGGCTTACCATCCTCCAGGAAGGAGGACAGCAGGACATCCAACTCCTCAAGAAAGTTTGCCAGTTGATCTGGATGGATATAAATGACAACAACATGTATTTTTGTGGGTTGCATTGTAGTAATAGCACGGAATTAAAAATTAGTATTGTTACATTGAGAAGAGTGTGGTGAAAAAGTCCAGTTCTTATGAATGAGCAAACCTGTTCCCCCACCCGTACTGGTGTGTCAAGGGGTGTGAGAGAAGTTGTTAGAGAGCAGCAGGTGTTGTTGTATTCTCTGGATGTATCCATGTTTCTGTCAGTGCCAGGATGCTGAGGGTGGACTGTGTGGCAAAGGCTGGAATGAAGTCAGCTTTGTTCACAGCTGACTGGCAGTTCCAGAGTCCCACTGAGAAAGAAAGCGGAGCAGGTGCTTAGTGCAAAGTGGCCGTAGGTTGTGTGGGTTGCATTTTGTCTTGCATCTATATCATGTAAACGGTCTGTAACAGATAACAGGGATGTGCTGAAGGCATATGTTATTCGTGAAGTGGAAATGTTAGTATGTACAAGGAAAATAAGAAGAGTGTATTTTAAAAATTAAAAGATACTTAAGTGCTATGGTCGGTGTCCTTGCTCGGTGGACTCGCACAAGTAGACTCGCTGGTCTTTACACGAGGAGGGCTTTACCCGAGGGCTACCACTTCCGCTGCCGCTTCCGTGTCAGCATTCATGTCAAATATATACACGATGCTAACGAGCCGTACAGTTAAAAAAGCAGGACACGCCTTAATGCTACTTAGAACAAAGCTAGTCACGTGGGCAACCGAAAATACGGGTCGCGCGAGGTGAACAGCATGGGAACAAATGTGACTTCTGTACACCGCAAATAAATTATGCTACAATTTAGCAATAAATAATACTCTAAAACAAGTGAAGCACTGTTTATAGACACTAAAAACAACGATGGTTTTACACACACTGGACAAACAACTTTAAATCTAGCAGTGAATACCATGGGACAAGTCAAAACAATATAGCACACATACCAACACACGTTTAAGCGACGCGAGTTCAAGCCAGTAAACAAACAGCACAAGTCTAGCAATGAATACCACTCTACAACAAAGTAAAACAATGAAATAAACACACTTACATGCTTCTCCTGACATTATGCATGCTAATATTTTCAACACTGTGGTGAAAGACCATTTGTGAAACTTCTAAACTTTTATGAAGCAGAATATTTGTGTGACAAAACAACTGAAAATATTACAAGAATTTATTGAATACATCAACGTAATATTCACATTCAGGACTGTAAGGAATGGATGATTTGAACAGAAAAGGAAATCAGGTGAAGTGATTATGGTCCTGCAGACATTTCATGCATTGACTGATGCGAGACTTCATTAATCCACCATAAGGAAAAATGTTACACAAGAGTGATACACCCAGACCGTCTGGGACATTCAGAGGTAGGAAGAATGTATATTGTATGGATTACCCTAAATATGAAATTTGGTTACACTTTATTTTACAGTGTCCTTGTTACAGTGTAATTACACAAGTAATTCCTGATTATTACTAATTAAAAACATATACTTACTATAGGTTTAGGGTTAGGGTAAGGGTTTGGTTAGTTGCTTGTAATTTTGCATAACTGACTGTTATTACTATAGTCAGTATATGCAATATGTGTAACAAGGACACTGTAAAATAGTGTTACCTGAAATTTAATCTTTGGCAAACACCAAACCCCATAAAAAAAAATAAAAAAGCTGAAAGGACAGCAAGTCTGTACTTTTTGGAATTATGTATTTCTAAATAAGATTACATAAAGTACAGCTTTTACAATAAAAATGTTTCTTAATATGTAACAGTGTAACAACAGTTAATGTCACAAAATGAGAAAAGCTGAACTATTAAATGATAAATTCCTTTGAGACAATGTCCTTTTTAAATGTATTTTAGTATTGTATGGCAAAGTAGTTCTGTTCAATATATTGCAGTAACAAAATAAAAAAACTCCCTTGCATAATAGCAAAAATGTAAACATGTACAGTTTGTTATAAGCTGTAAATTGTGTACAAATGTAATAACATAGTAAAGTAAAAATATTGATAATATTGTTAATTAACAAAAAAATTATTTTGTGATGCATCTATTTTATAATGCAGACAGCGATAATTTGCCATGAGATAAAAATCAAAATGCATTTCTTAGGTCTTTAGTCGGTAAACCCATACAAGGTCAAAAGAACTACATTCCAATTATGGTGGAAATTTCAAGTGGAAAACATGGGACACATATTTTCTTTACTTTAAGTGGGTTATTTTTACAGCACACAAATGAGACTTCGGCCCTCTTCGATTTCATCCTGCACCTTATCACTGGAGGTGGCAATCTCAGCCTGGGCTGAAAACATAGCACAGATGAACGTGAGCACGGTGCCTCCTATGGCAGTGTAAAAGGCCCAGCCCAAAGAACACAGGCCAACTTTATATGGGGAAGCATCCTGACCGCAGTAGTCAACCACCTTCCTAGATCCCCAGCCTGCAGGATACAGCATCAGACCAAGGATGAGGAACAGACCTGGAAAAGGGAGGACAGGAATGCAGATATTATAAGGACAAGCAACTGCATTCCAAGCATTTAAAACAAACACACATAGCAAAGCATACGTGAATGTCTATCTCTGCCATGGCAAACTAGATTTGATCATTTTCTCTAAAAAAAAAAACATGATTACAAAACTCACCAACACAATGCTAGGATGTTGCTTTAAGAAAACCTTTAGTAAGTCTAGGGAATTTTATTTCACCTGTTTTGTCATCCGCCAGGCAAAAATGTACAGTATGATCACAAGAAAAGTAGGGTATGGAGCAAAAGACTACCACAGCAAGACTGTTTGTCACTATGCACTGCAAAAGTTTCTTGATCCATGAGGTCATCGCACACAATGTCTTAATGTTGATTCTGAGGTAATTTGATCTAATATTTAAAACATGGACTCACATTGATTGATCCAATCTAAATGGAAATGTAATGAAAATCCAAATGTGACTGAAATAAACCAGAAAATGATGCAACCTTTTCTGAAATGGTTACTCTGAATAAGCATTATCCTAATTTGTTACTCAAAAAAGCATTTTGTGGTCTTAAAGGTATTTGCATATGATGACAAATTTCACCCTGTAAATATTAACCCTACATCTACAGTCCATCACTATAACCCCCTTTGACCCCAAGAAGAATATACAAATTAAAATCAATGAACAATATACTAACTTGCGGCTGACTGTACTCTGCAATGCATTTTAAAGAAAAGAGCTAAACATGCCCACTCCAACTTATTATATTTGTTTGAAGAGTTTTAATATTCTTTTTTAAAACTGACTGTTACACACATTTTTCTCTTAAAGTTCCTCTTTCCTAGAAGACACACTCACTCAAAAATAGAACATGAGTCAACATCCTTGTTTTCATGACAACAACCCTGTGGCCTCTTTGAAATATATAACATCATCAAAAAGAATCTCTTTAAAACATGAACGCTTTCTCTGTTTTATAACTAGTGGTGAGTCATGAGTCACAGTGTCAATTCAATGCAATTTATCTGCCTTTAGAAAGCTATATGGTTATAATTTAAATAGATGTTTGCCTTAAAATCTGGGATTTAATTGTTCAAGAGGCAAAGCAAGAACTCTTGCTGATTTAATCTTCATACCAAACAGAACAGGTCATTGTGATCCCTCAACTTCATTCTGTGTGCTTACTCTAAATAGGCAAGTGAGATCCTGTCTCTAAAGTCATGCTGAAGTCATGCTCTGACTATTCAAAATTACTCAATTGCCATGTCGTAAATCTTTCAATGAAATTATACAAAAGCTACATGGATCGCTGGAACCTGTTGTTGGTCTTAATTCTATAAACTGAAACACAATATTTTTATTGTACTGCAATACTTCATTGTTTTACTGTTTCCAGACATGACTGCTGGTAAAATACATAATAAGCACTAGGGCTGGGTAAAAATACTGATTTTCTGATGCATCGAGATCTTCATTTGAACGATCTCGAAATCGATTCTTAAATCCCAAGATCGATCTTTCACTTTACGTGGCAACCCTCTATAATGCAAGTAAATCATTCGCATGTGCCAACCAAGTCTATGGCTGCGACCGAAACCAGGACAAATGCTGCCTCCAGAGGCTGTATATGGAGGTAGGAAGGGATCAAGGCACGTCTGAATCCAATGTTCATGTCACATCCTGTCTACTGATATACCTTCATCTGATCAGGTTTTGCAGGCAGCATAGATGTATCCTTCCCTGCCTACCAAATCCCACAATCCTGTGCACGCGGTTCCATAATGGTTGAGCTGAAGAAAAAAAATGGCGTCCTAAGAGGCAGTTGATAGACAATTTGTGTACAAATGTAAATTTGTATTCACTTTTTCCAACTTTTGATTCCATTTATAATGAGAAAGTAGTATTGTAGTTATTAAATGTACACTAGGTTATCGCCAAAACTCTTGATTTTGCTCTAGATTTTTGACCATTGAGGTTCAGTTGGACAAAACGAAGCAGACGCGTTACCTTTAGTGGACACCAGATGGCGATAATCAGTAGCTGGTATCCTACCAGCAGTGATGTGACATTATGCTGCCTCAGTAGCCTGTATGCCTTTGTATGCAAACGCTGTCTGTTGAGTCATTGACTGAAAGGGCAGCAAGGCAACAAGACAGCTACCTTTGGTTTCGGATGCAACCTATTCGACTAAAAATGACTATGATTAACCACTGGCTGGTAAATATTCAGATTTCACTCACCAGTGATTGAGTAGTATAGTGGAGAAGATGTTATTAACACAGAGGTCCTTTCACTGCGTGTTGAGAGTAAATGTTTGGTTTAACTCGTTCTGTGTGTCCAAAGACGTGATCCACGGATCGATATATCATTAAATAATGTTTGTAATTTAGAGTGAGTTGTTGATTAAAAACAACAAAAAAAGATACATTTAATTCCAATCACATATGGATGCGCTAAAGAAATGACGCACGTCTTCTCTCGTTAAATGCGCTTACTGGTAGATGCCGCTAGCCTTAAAGAGACGATACCAATTAAGCACGTGTTCTATATATCAATGAAAATACTTGTAAATAGTACAAATAATGCAAGTAAACAATAGAAATTTAACAAAAATATATGCAACATAATATATGCAATTTCAAGACATTAACTAATGGAATAGACTGCATTTTTCAAAAGCTAAAATGTGACCAATTTGATGAAAAACTAATGATAAAATATTATTTGTAAAATTAATATTTTCGAATTGTACCAAGAAGGGTTGCCAAGAAGGTTCCTTTATAATTAAGAGCATTAGCTGAGAGAGAATTTCTTTTAAATGTAAGCAAAATGGACATTGTAACAGAAATGTACCCATATGAATCAATATTGAATCAAATCAAGATAGGAATCAAAAGTTTGTAAATCGGAATCGAATTTGGAAGTTTGTACTCAGCCCTAATAAGGACTGATCTGTTAGTCCCTGGTATTTTGAGTGTTATTCAAAAAGCACTGCACTTTTGTTTTTACAGCACAATCTTTGTGTTCCACAAAAAAAAAGTTAAAAAAAGCCATTCAGGTTTGGAACAGCGTGAGGGTGAGTAAATGATGACATAATTTTTTGCATGAACCATCCCTTTAACAAGGTTTTATAAACATTATGCTTGGGATCTATGCCTTTTTCATGCATCGATAATCTTAAGATTTTCCCGATGATTATCGGCATATATAATTTTTTTACCTGATATAAATATTGCTGCTCATTGCACAATAGTCTTTGTCTCTTCAGAAATATTTCTCATAACAACTTTGGTAAACTGTGAGCGGCAGGGTAAATTAAAGGGGGTCGCACATCGTACGCATCTGGCGGACGACATGGTACATAATAAAATTCAAAACAATTATTTATTTCTACAAAGTTACGCACACACCGCCAAAGCTCAATGTCAACATTCTGTTGTGTCACGGAGCACGTCACATTGTTGTCCATTAAATTCGACCCGAATTATTATCAAAGTACAAAGATTATTTACTCTAGTATAACTGGATGATATATTGTGTATAAGTATCTTTCATAGAGCCTACACAATGTATTTTCAATAACAAGTATGTCTTTTTGTGGTTTGACAGCTTGAATGAAAGACCTATTCATGGCTACTTACAGAGAAATTGCATAATAAACACTGCGCAGTTACACTGGTTTCACTAACCTGCAAACTGCCATCTGTGCCGCTGCAGCTCGTCCTGTGTGTGTGTTTGTGTGTGTGTGTGTGTGTGTGTGTGTGTGTGAGTGATCGTGACCGCGACCGGCTTCAGTAAATGTTGTATCGCCATCTTGTGGTCTCCCAACGCTATTACGCCAGACTGTTAAACAGAGGCCAACTGAGTGAATTGGAAAGCACGCCAATTGGGCTTCTAATTTAAATGTCGACTCATTTTAATATATCGATGCCTCAAAGATATTGATAAAAATAACATGCGATCAATAATCAATATTTTATGGCATCCCTAATAAACATAGTAGACACCAGAGAGACAGTAAGTCATATTTCTAATGCCGTAATATTCAGACAGTCTTTTCTGTACAAGGATGAGAGTGATGTAATTAGACAGCACTGCTTTTGAGGTCACCAGAGGAATGTCAAACCCTGAACGCTATGAGCTCAAAGAATTCAGAGGGCATCTTCACTGAAAGACTTAAATATACTCCCTAATTTTCTGAGTTAAGTGCTGCTTGAGAAAAACAAGGCTAAAGATAACCACAAGAGACTGGCAAGACCCAGACCCTAAGAAAGCAGTGCTATACTTTCTTACCTGCTATTCCTTGAAGCAGGCCACACACATTGAATATGCTCTTCTTCAAGATACTTTGTAAACACATGCTGAAGACCGATAGTATGCCCACTATGCACAGGAGAGCGATTCCAATGACTAGAAATATAACTGTGGCTTGCCAGAATCCGCTGGCTATTTCCATGAATTCTGTGGCGTAGGGCCCACACTGGACCACCTTTTGGTTTGCCAACTTGAGGCAGCGGTTGAAAATACCCAGGGTGCGCTGGTTGGTGCGGAGTGAAGTGGAAACAGTGAAGTTGGATTCTGAACCATCTGCATATCCCACTAGCCAATCAGCACTCATAAATGCCACCACCTCGGCAAATGCCACTAAAATGCTCATCAAGGTCCATAACATAGACCGGCATGTGACTATGACGTGACACATTCTGCAAAATCTTTATGCCGGTACTTGAGGAAATGTTTTCTGCTCTGTTGAGGTGAAGAAGCTGAAGGCACATCAGTCAAGGTCCATTGGTAGTATTATCATAGCTGGCTCGTCAAAAACAGGCATTCTTAGGTATATTTATACGGCATCATTCATGTACGAATACATAGTCAGCAAATCTATAAAGAGAAAAGAGGTACACTTGTTTAAGGAAGTTATAATTAAGACCATTCTTCCCTATCATATCTAGATTGCTCAAGAGCAAACATCTGAATCAGCATGCTGACGTCCATACCAGGAACAATTGTTGAATCTGATTCAGTTATTAGATTTATCAACTTCTCTTTAAGTTTAACACAGTGACCTAACCAGATGCAAGACAATAATGTGACAAGTGATTAAAGGGATCTCTTCCATGTTAATCAGAGTTTTTGTCCTAACCATCTATGGCCACGACAAGTAAAGGGAGAACCTTGGAATTAAATTGTAAGTGACACGTTGGAGTTGGAACCAAAAACAACAAAGCTTTTGACACAATCTATAGGGGAAACAGGGCTACACATGGGCTCTATCTCAGTAACGAGAAGATTTGGAGTCAAAAGTCCAATTGTGCAAATGTGTGTTTCCCTTGTAGAGGTTTTGTTTGTTGGTTTCAAACACCTAGTTCAAAACCCTTTTAAATTAGAATCCTTTTTGTGATTTCTACCCTCCAAAATAAATGGTCACTATCATCATATTTTTGTTATAGCTCTAAGAAAAAGCAAACATAATCAAACCACACAGGCATACATTAAGGCAAGGGTCAACTATATTTTAAAAGGCAGATTTTCACCAAAAGTTTAAATGTGTTCTTTTGGGACCAAGGTGTTTTTCATGAATGTCAGGTCACATTTTTATCAAGGCAGATTGTCACATGTTTTAAATGTCATACATTTATAGAATTTATTGAAGGAATGTTCCGGGTTCAATGCAAGTGAAGCTCAATCGACAGCATTTGTAGCATAATATTGATTACCACAAAAATTAATTTAGACTTGCCCCTCCTTTTCTTTAAAAAACAAAATTCTGGATTACAGTGACGTACTTACAATAGGAGTGAATGGGGCCAATCAGTAAATGTTAAAATACTCACTGTTTTAAAATTATAGTCACAAGATTTAAAAAATGTGTGTGTTGACATGAATTTAGAGTGATATAACTGCTTCATAACCTTTTCTGTGTAAAGTTACAGCAATTTTACAACTTCGTTACCATGATGATGTAATGTCAACAAACCCTAAAATGACACAAAAAAAAAAAACGTTACAGCTCAAATAATACGAGTTTTAACAGAAGAATTAATGTAAGTGCTTTTATAAAATTATAAGCTTCACATTTCTGCCTTTAAACCCTCCAGAAATTGGCCACATTCACTTCCACTGTAAGTGCCTCACTGTAACTCCGATTTGAGCTTTTTTAAAGAAAAGGAGGAACTGTTCCAGATCTTTTTTTTTTGAGGTAATCAACATTATGCCACAAATGCTATTTTAACTTGTATTAAACCCGGAATATTCCTTCAATTACAATATTCGTTGGCCAAAACAATGTTTTGATATTTTTGTATGTTACCTTTTCCATTTTCGTTGTTTAATGAATCAACGATAATGATAGATAATGAATAGATATATAATGAAAATGACACATTGGGTTTAGCATTTATCGATATTCTCAACTCTCTTGGAGTCAGACAAAATGTGACAGGACCAACTCATTGCCATAATCATACACTAGATTTAATTCTGCCATATGGAGTTGATGTTGATACTATAGAAATTCTACCGCAGAGCGATGACATCTCAGATCATTACCTCATCTCGTTTGCTGCAATCAGCTAATGTTACTCAATCTACACGATGCTATCGTTCAGGTAGAACTATTCTTTCGGCCACTAAACACAGCTTCACTAATAATCTTCCAGAAATGTCTCACATACTCAGTAAGCCAAAAAGCCTAGAAGAACTTGATGAAATAACAGAAAATATAAATACAGTCTTCTCTAGCACTCTTGATAGTGTCGCCCCCTTCGATTAAAGAAAATTAAAGAAAAAAGCCCTGCACCGTGGTGCAATGATCACACTCATGCTCTCAAGAGAGCAGCTTGGAAAATGGAGCACAAGCGGAAGAATACAAAATTTAGAGGTATTTTCATATCCTTCACATGGAAGGATAGTGTCTGTAGCTACAGACAGGCACTAAAAGCTGCCAGGTCAGCATATTTTAGCAAACTCATAGAAAATAACCACAACAATCCTAGGTGTTTATTCAGTACTGTGGCTTAATTGAATAGGAATAAGCATCGACAGAACCAGATATTCCATTGCAGCACAACAGTAATGACTTCATGAATTTCTTTACTTATAAAATTGAAATAATCAGAAATAAAATTGGAACTATTCAATCAACTGTCACAGTACCTCAGAAAACAGTGTCTCATAATTTTCCTTCACGTGCAACTTCAATCCTTCGCTGTCATTGGTCATGAAGAGCTAAAACAACTTTTCAAAAAATCAAAAGCCACAACATGTTAGATCCAATACCAACAAAGCTTTTAAAAGAGGTATTCCCTGTAATCTCAGAACCTCTTCTTAATATTATTAACTCCTTGCTATCCTAAGACATGTCCTAAGAAACATTAAAATGGTAGTTATCAAATTGCTTATTAAGAAGCCACAGCTTGTTCCTGGAGAACAGGCTAATTACAGACCGATTTCAAATCTACCATTTATGTCGAAAATACTAGAAAAGGTAGTGTCCTCCCAGCTATGTTCATTTCTACAGAGAAATGGAATATATGAAGAATTTCAGTCAGGATTTAGGCCCCATCACAATACAGAGACTGCATTTATCAGAGTTACAAATGACTTCTTATCATCTGATCATGGCTACATTTCTCTTCTAGTGCTTTTAGATCTTAGTGCTGCCTTTGACATGATAGATCACGACATTCTCTTGAATAGGCTGGAGAATTATGTTGGCATTTGTGTACTTGCATTAGCATGGATTAGGTCCTATTTATCAGATGGCTACCACTTTGTCTGTGTAAACGAGGAATTGTCAAATCAAACAAAAGTTAAGTATGGAGTGCCACAGGGATCAGTTTTAGGGCCTCTGCTTTTCTCCTTATACATGCTTCCCCTGGGAGACATTATCAGGAATCATGGAATAAGTTTCCACTGTTAACTACATACAAAGCTTTGAATGGTCTAGCTCCACAGTACTTAAGTGACCTTCTGACACTCTATATTCCATCATGTTCATTATGATCGCAAAATTCTGGCCAGTTAATAGTTCCTAGAATATCAAAATCCACAAAAGGAGGTAGATGCTTTTCATATTTGGCTCCTAAACTATGGAATAGTCTCCCTAACACTGTTCGGGATGCAGACACACTCACTCAGTTTAAGTCTAGACTAAAGGCTCATCAATTTAGCCAGGCATACACCTAATTTATAATTCAACTCACAATTAGGCTGCTTTAGTTATGTCTGCCAAAACCAGAAACATATATCATGATCTATAACTCTGCATAAAATGTAATGGCATCTACGCTAATATTATTCTATTTGTTTCCATGTCTCAACCACATCCCGAGGTGAGCCGGCCAGATCCAGCTCCGTTCCTGCTTGGTGTCGGACTCCACTGCTACGCTGTGTGATGATGACAAACTACAGCCAGTGCTAGCCAGACATCATTTCAGTCTTCATTTTTATTTTTTTTTACCCTGGACTTCAACACTTACTTAATTTACAAATTTTAAACCATGACCTGCACTGCACACAAATAACTAATATTGGCACTATATTCATGTTGCTTAACCAGAGAGGAACTGGCCCCCGCAGTGAGCCTGGTTTCTCCCAAGGTTATTTTTCTCCATTAATCAACATCTTATGGAGTTTTGTGTTCCTTGCCACAGTCACCTTCAGCTTGCTCACAGTGGGTTCTAAATACATGTATTATATAATTTCTATACACAGTTTACAATCATATTTAATCAAACTTCACAATAATCACTCTAAGATTTTATAGATATTACAGTTTAATTAATTAATTTATTTTTTATGCACGATTTCCTGTAAAGCTGCTTTGAAACGATGTGTGTTGTGAAAAGCGCTATACAAATAAACTTGACTTGACTTGACAAAGATAATTATGAAATGAAAAGTTTGAGTCATCAGAAGATAATGCTGCAAGCTATCCAAAAACATTCATTAAGGTCTGTGTTATGACAAGTCCTCACTGTAATACCACAAGATTATGCAAGTAGCAAACCTTACAGCAGCCTGTTTGTACAGGCAAGCGAGTTGCTAAGAAAGAACAAATTTGAACCAATTCTAGTTACCAATACAGTCATAATCTAAACAAAAGACGTGGCATCTCCATTTTCAGACTGAAAGGTATCAAAACAAATTTTAAGTAATCTTAGGCTGAGTATATAATGAAAATTAAAGGCATTTTTTAAATAAAATCCTCAATGATAGTACTCTGAATGCAGTAACTCATTAGCATCAGAGTGTACTTTATTGAACAAAGGATTTTATTTATGCCTGGTTATAGCTGTTTTTATCATGATTTCATTAAAACGCAAATTACATTAAAACAGTTTTTCCAGTGGGGGGTTCTTGGCTACCAATAAATTACCAATTTTTTAGTTCTGCCCTTAAGGTCCTCAACATTGATTGTGTGATTATAAAGTTATATTGCGAGCTGCCCAACTGTGATCCAATAGCCGCTTTTCCACCATCGGGCCGGATGGTTCTCGTTGCAAAACAGTGTTGTTTTGTGCCGTTCCAGGACAGTTGGCACTACACTAGTTAACCCATCATCATAAAATCATTGATATATTCCAAAAACACTACTTTTTATTAAATTTAACTTCACTAAATACTAGCGAACTTGGCCAGCTACACCAGAGTTACATTGGCGTTGGCAAATTGACGATCTTGTGTTGACACATACTAAAGCCATTACACCAGCAGGGTTGAGAAGTTAGCTAACCCGTGCCGAGAAATCTGGGCCGAGAACGAGTTTGTAATCATACTACGCTGAACCATGCTCAAGTGGAAATAATACTGGAACGGTTCCTCACGTTCGGTCCGATGGTGGAAAAGCGGCCACTGTTTACCCTGAACCACCAGAATGTCTCTGAATTGAAAAACACAAAGAATGAGCTCACGCTTAATTTAATCACACCACATGATTTACCCAAAAAAGGAGGCACAAAAGCACAAAGAAAAGTGGCATGGGGCCTGAAGAATGTCAGAGCCTGTTGCTGTGAGATGAGGACACAAAGGTCTCTCCTGCTGAAAAATTAACACTCTTAAAAAGAGATGAAGTGGTTCTCCATCTCCAAATGAATACGAATCCAAAGTCCACAGAATTGTTGACAGATGGATTTTCAATGGGTAAAAGACCAAATGTTGCCAGCAAAACTGAGCAGACAGGAACCCTTGACTGTCTGTACTACTCTCGTACAATACCTACAGTACATACAAATTTTATAATTGTAATTATTTACTGGCTAATCTATTCAACCATATGAATATTAAATTGACACCAGTGACAAGTTTTAAAAGACAAACTCTGGACCTAACTTTTCATCATGTTTCCTTGGCAGAAAATGATCTGCAAAATAAAGGCATTGAGACATTTATTGAAAATATCACAGTAATGCCTATAAGTTTGAATGAAGACTTGGCTCAGCAATAATAAGGATATAATCAGGTATCCAAAACCATTAAAACTATTTTTAACTGTACCCACTCCCCAAATCTTGCCACAACCCACATTAAGAACTTTACTAAATTAAATGTGGTGGTACCATGGTACAGTGATGGTAGGAGATGGTACCAAGGTACTTAGCCTATCCATGATACCAGCCGTGGGCCGTACATTTTAAGTCTAAGCCTTCAGTGTGATTCATGCCATTAAGAAAACACAGTTTCACAATGAATAAGATGCCCTGTGCCTATCATACATTACGTGGCAATCAACTAGTAATACCAACTGACATTTTAAAAACACGTCCACACATGAAAGCCAGAACTTGAAATGAAACTTAATGCTCAAGCAAGCCTAATTTTAACTGCAGCACGACTGTTTTGTGAAATGAACATCAAAAATCATAATTTTTCATATGAATCTACCAAGGAGGTCTATAATACCTGGAAAAATCTATCTAATAAAATTTGTGATTTAAATGTTGCTTGCAATAAATTTCATTTCATCATGGTACACGGTTATGCTGCGTTACATTCAAGTTGGATGTGGGATATTCCTACTTGATATCTCCGACCATAAATGCATTCCATTCCCCGATATTCGGAACTGCAACGCTCCCGTTAGCTTAGCAGGGGTTTGACTCTCATTAGAGATGTCTCCTAGCAGCCCAGATAAACAATGCTGCAGCGCTAGCATTTGTGCTTCAGGTGTACGATTATCAAAAGAGATTATAATTTACCATGTTTTATACACCTCTTTCTGCAGGCGTTTGTTAAACAAGCTTTAATATCATGTAATGTGGAAACAAACTAATTTATTGATATTATTTAATAAAGTGAATGTTTATCACTTACTCTCCCTGAGTATAGACATGTTTGTGTGACATCATACAACAATGTGGGGTCCAAATCACTCTGGACCCCACTCACCCTGCCCACTACCTTTTTGAACGGTTGCCTTCTGGGCGATGCTTCAGAGCTCTGAGCACCAGAACCGTCAGGCTCAGGAACAGTTTTTTCCCTCAGGCTATCCATCTCATGAACAGTTAAATTGCCCCATTGAGCAATAACTATGTGCAATACA
Source organism: Myxocyprinus asiaticus (assembly GCF_019703515.2). Taxonomy (NCBI): domain Eukaryota; kingdom Metazoa; phylum Chordata; class Actinopteri; order Cypriniformes; family Catostomidae; genus Myxocyprinus; species Myxocyprinus asiaticus. Next base: position 44,301,945 of record NC_059346.1, read on the forward strand.
CAGTTTAGTCTTTCTTATATTTATCCAACACATGCAATCTCTTCTGCCATTTCATTCCTCTGAAGAAAAAAAACAAAACATTTGCACTGTACATAACAGATTTGTATTTACACTGTATATAACAGATTGTATTAGATTTGCACTACCCATATGTATGTGTGTATGTATGTGTGTGTGTGTGTCTGTACGTATGTGTATAATTAGTTTTTCTTTTTTCTTTTTTATTATACTTACTGCTGTTTTTGTATTGTTTTTGTATTGTTGTACACTGGAAGCTCCTGTCACCAAGACAAATTCCTTGTATGTGTAAGCATACTTGGCAATAAAACTGATTCTGATTCTGATCAAGTTGTAATTCTGACTTCAAGATGCATTCCACTGCACTTTTCCTAGAAGGAAGTTGTAAAATCCGACTTTCCGAGTTGAATGGAACGCAGCACTACTTTTCAAAACTTGATCCGACACTGAATGCTCAAGCAGTCTAATTTACACTTAGAAAACTCCTGATGTTGCTATAACATTGCAAAAAGCACTTACCAATTTACTTGAAGTGAAAATCAGTCCTTCTTACCTGTTTAATAAATTAAGCAATCACACGGTCATGCAGAACATCTCGTGTTTTTAAATCCATAAGGATCTCTTTCTCAATAGCGATAACGGTAATGATGACGATCTCGCGCTCTTCGCTTTCAAATTACGTACATCACTTAAAGCGTGGTTGCGTCACTCAAGGCCAGCTAGAAGGCCTCGACCGGGACATATACTAAAGATCACACCCACCAAGAACAAATAAATCAATCTGATTGGCTGATGAATCTGACAATCTGACTTTAGTTGCTCATTCATTTGCACTGTTGAGGGATTCTGAAGGCCTGAAGCTCAAACTCACGCGCTGCTTTGGGCATACGATTTGTGAAACAGTTGTCACACTTCACTTGTAAGCATCAAGGAATAAATTCTGACTGGATAAACTTTTCGTTTTTCTCTGTTTGTTTGTAGATTAAGAGTGGAAAGCGATTAAAAATGCATAGACAAAAAGGTGATTGAGAATGAAAGGACGAAAAATATTTATTTATTTGGCATGTTAGGCCAGCAGGGAAGGCTTTGCTGGCCCTGAGAATTCGCCAATGCATGATACTGAATGATTACCCTATTCATGCGCTATAGTATTTTTAAGGTACTTAAATGAATTGGGTAAAACAGAGCTAAAGGCCCCCTGGTGTAAAAGGCACTTTTGATTTTATTTTTGCAATGTAAACTACACAGTATTTTCCTTAACACCTGTCACTCTTTCCTGTCACTATGAGCAGCAAAATATTTCTGATCCATGAGATCATTGCATACAGTGTCTAAAGTTTGATTTTGATGTAATTTGATGTAATTTTTTATAATTTTTAAAATGTTGCAAATTTATACCGCTAATGAAAATGCCTGAAATTATCACATTTATTTTTAGACAAAATACTTTTTTTGTCATTTTAAGTTTTGTTCATGGTGATTAACCACTTTAACAAAAGTTTTTTAATAATTGTCCAATAAGTGAAAAGATAGTAATTTGATGTAAAAAGTCCCCCTGTTGCAAGAACTAAAGGCCCCCATAAAACACATTGTTTTTCTTAAGTGGGGCGAATAGATTTGTTCTGAAAAATGTTCAAAGTGGGCTCAAATTGACTGATCCAATCACAATGGAGATTAATTTGTTTATAAAATACCTGAGATGTTATGAAATGCCAAATGTGATTAAAATGAACATAAAATGGTTAACTCTTTTCTGAAGTGTTTTTTAATTTTTTATTTATTTATTTTTCTCCCCAATTTGGCATGGCCAATTCCCAATTCGCTCTAAGTCCTCGTGGTGGCATAGTGACTAAGATGTGCGGGTTGACGGTCTCAGACGTGGAGGCAGCTGGGATTCGTCCTCCTCCACCCAGATTGAGGCGAATCTCTACGCGACCACGAGGACTTAAAAGCGCATTGGGAATTGGGCATTCCAAATTGGGTGAAAAAGGGGAAAAAATCCCAAAAAATCCCCCCCCAAAAAAGTGACTGACTAAATATAATTTTGATATGATTAAATCTCTGGGAGGAGTTTGTTAAAGTACAAGACATGGAATTGGCTGTTGCCAGTAGGTGGCACTATGACTATAACTGAATATTGGCACGTAGATGTATTCAGGCCGGGACTATTATCAAACGTGAAGTTTGGGGCAGATTGGTCATTGTACGTATGAGTTACAACAACTTCCTGTTTTATGGCGAAACATCGAATTTTGTCAGGCCGTCACAGCCACGCCGTGCAGTGAAAACTCAAAAGCTTCGCAATTTAGCATCGCCAAGGCCTTTAGATTAGAATAACCAAATATAAAGTAGATCTGATGAAATCTCTAGGAGGAGTTCGTTAAAGTACGAGGCCTGGAAATGGCAAAAACTGAGCAAAAATTGAAGAGAAAAATAAAAATAGCCGACTTCCTGTTGAGTTTAGGGCAGGGGTCCAAGAGACTTTTTTTGTAGGTATTGGCATGTTACACGCGTACCAATTTCCGTACGTGTAGGTCAAACGTAAAGCGCACATCGTTGAATGATTGTAGGTGGCGCTATCGAGCCATTTTGCCACACCTAATTCTGAAACCCATATCAGATGTAAATGTTCGCCACTTCTGATGCGTGTGCAAAGTTTCATGTGTTTTCGAGTATGTTTAGGCCCTCAAAAATTTGAAACAATTTGAAAAAAAAAAATAAATAAATAAATAAAAAAAAAATATATATATATATATAGCTGCAAGCAGCGATGACGGGCCCAAGCACTAAGGCGCCATAACCACCTAGTGGCTCTAGGAAAACAAAGCATGGTGGCCTCATGCATTTGGGAGAGTAAATATAAGAGGACTTTTTCAAAGTCACACAAAGTGTCACACTTCCTGTTGTCAGTTAGTGGTGCTATGGCCGTGACCCATAATAGCCGTATAAATGTGATCAGCCCCCATTACCAAATATACAGCTGAATTTTCATCAAAATCATACAATTCACACAGAAGATATAAGGAAATTTCTGTTTCACATTTTTACCCTTAATTTATTGCAGCACCATGGCAAAACTGTTCGATATATCAAAACTCAGTTCGCAATTTAGCATCTTCAATGTCTTGGCATAATATTGCCTAAATTTGGTGACAGTAACATGATTCCCCTAGGAGGAGTATTCAAAAGTTCAGGGCCTGCAATTTTCAAAAAATGCACATTCAATCCAAAATGAGCGGAGCTAATGACTGTAATTTTGAAAGTCGTACGGCTTGACGAGAACAATATATGTAGCAAGTTTGGTGATCGTAGAAGAAACTGACCCACACGACTTTTGTCAAAAGGTGGTGCTACAGAGCTCCCCAGCCATGCCCATGTGTTAACTTTTTCCCAGGCCTTATGGTGACAACTCTGATGTGTGTGCAAAATATAATGAAAATTTCAAGCATGCCAAGTTCCTCAAAAACATGTGAATATACACAAAAAGGAATAATGACATTTAATACGTTGCCATGGCAACACTATTTAAGATATCACAAATCCCTTCAGAATTTTAAATCTGCACTGTCTTGACAGTATTCTAAAAAACTTTGAAGCAATTCAGGTTAACATAATAGGGATATTTCAAAGTCTGTTAAAAGTGACACACTTCCTTCTGCCAGTTGGTGGCGCTACGGCCGTGACCCATAATAGCCACATCAATGTGATCAGCCTGTAAGGACAAACATTTGGCTCAGTTTTTATGTAAAATCACACCATGCATGCAGAAGATATGAGACATTTCCTTATTCCGTTTTTTTTTACATTATTTTATCGCTTCGCCATGGCAACACCATTCGATATATCAAAATCCCTTCGCAATTTAGCATCGTCAATGTCTTGGCATGATGTCGCCCACATTTGGTACCTGTAACATGAAATCCCTGGGAGGAGTATATCAAATTCCTTAACATGCATTTTTCAAACAATCCAAAATGGCCAACTTCCTTTTGGGCAGAGCTTATGACTGTCAGCTCGAAAGTTGTCCGGCTTGATGAGCTCTATATGTGTACAAAGTTTGGTGACTGTAGCTCAAAAGGGATGTGCTACATAGCCCCCGAACATGCCCATGTTCTAGGTGGTGCCGCAGAGCCCCTCCTGCACCCCCCACCTGTAACTCTGTCACAACCTAATGGCCAGCGACTCTGATGTGTGTGTGCAAACTTTCAAGAGTTTTCACGCATTTTTTGTACCCCAAAAGTTTTGAAAACCTTGAAAAGAATAATAATAATAAAAATAAAAATCCTTAGATAAACAATAGGGCCTACACACTTTCAGTGCTTGGGCCCTAATAATAAACGCCTAGAAGAACAACAGGGTCCTCGCACTATCAGTGCTCAGGTCCTAATTACGATTTTGGCTTCCAACGATTATGAAAACAAGATAATTGAGATAAAACGATTATTGTGCCACATTCCGTTTCGCAATGAAACACCCCGGCGTTATATCTTTAAAGCATCCTTTATTAAAGTTCAGATAATAAGGAAGCGGGTTATGAAAATAAACTCAGAAACTGGCTCTGTGTGGTCAGCGCCGCGTCAATGAGTGACCAGGGAAGAGACTGAATCTTCTCCCCGCTGATGAACACTCTGGCGCGGGGATGCATTTGCTGCAGATAGATTTTAACATAGTGAATCATAATATATGTGTCACATTCACTGTGTATATCTTATCATGAAGAAAATGGCGATACGCAGCTCTATTATGAAAATAAAGGTTTTTTTTTTTAGTTAAATATGGATCGATGTGAACATAAAGGTGAAAGAGTCTTAGCCCATTATACACTGGAACAAAATACATTTGTGATTAGTCTTTTTTGGCTTGTTTTCCAAAATAATATCTAAAACTCCTTTAAAACAATGTACCACTGTGGCAACCACGCTCAACTCACCACGCGCCCCACTGAGAACAAACCACATTATAGTGACCACAAGGAGGATACCCCAAGTGAATCTACCCACCCTAGCAACCAGGCCAATTTGGTTGCTTAGGAGACCTGGCTGGAGTCACTCAGCACGCCCTGGGATTCGAACTAGCGAACTCCAGGGGTGGTAGCCAGTGCATTTTACCACTGAGCTACCCAGGCCCCCTGGGACAAGTGTATTTTTGAAGGGGCAAGTGATCGAGAATTTTACTTGCCCAACTGGACAAGTAGTCTGATTAAAACGTCAATAACAAAAAAATAACTGGCTATATTTGTGATAGCCTAGGCCTGTGTCACTTATTAGAAAGTTAATATTCTTATTCTGCTTTTGAAAGTAATCAAGAGCACGTAATAATTCGCAAGTGATCTAGTAACAGCTGCGCCCTGTTTGATTGAAAGGCGGCGTATGTGTGTGTGCTGAACATGTGCGTGTGTTCCGAAAATGCTCGCGCTAATGCGCACCTGAACACAGAGAGTGATGTCTAAAGTGAACGTAAACAGCAGAGAAAAAAGCAGATTTGTATTAAGATGTCGGACTTGTAGTGTAAATGTAAGCTAATAGACCTGCTGCCGTCTAGTGTGTCATTATAATAATCAAACAACCATAACAAGAAAATGAGAAAACACTCACTGCTCTTGACTGCGTAAATTCAGCAGCTTTAAAAAGTATTAATGTGTTATAATCACACAGTAAAGACCAGAAGTAGTTTTATGTTGCATTTCATTTTGAATGTTTACTTGAATGCTTGATAGCCTACTGCTGTTAAAAACTTTTAAAGCTGTTAAAAAAGCACTACATTTTCTTAATTTGTATTTTTTGTTCTATTATTTTTAATCTATTTCTATTTATTGCTGTTTTTTATTGTTATTTTATTACTGACTGTTTACTAGTCTTGAATAATTACTTAAGAACTTGAAACCATTCTTCCATAATTAACATATTATTTAGTGTTATTATTTGTGGTGGTTTTGAAGCTGGTATTGAGAATCATACATTTTCACAACCGACTACTGTAATTTTGGTACTGTGATAATGTATAGACTTTATTGTACATGGTAGATCTTGCTGCAATAACATGGTGAAAAAGTAGATCTCATTCCTTAAAACTATGAGCATCCCTGCTGTTAATGATGGCGATGGAGGCTTTTCTTTATTTGACCACCATACGTAACATAATATAATTATCATATGACAACAGCCTCCTCCTCTACCCAGTGCAGTTTACATTTCAAGTTCAAGGAAGTCCGCAGTTAAAAAGACAAGTTTTTTTTGTACCCTACTGTGGCACTACCATGTCCAAACAAACATGGTACTTTCTATTTTGTGGAAGACCAAGCCAATTTTAACTTACTAAAACAACTGTGAATTCTGACTAAATTGACCGGCGCCTCATGTTATTGTCTGGGAACTTTCTCTCATGTCAAAGTTTGAACAAAATAACAACTTAGGAAAGGGGTTTAATTGATATTTAGGAGACGGCCTGGATTACAGTTCTTTGAATTATTGTTTTAAATAGTGATAAATTGAATAATTCCTCAGTAGCTATAGCAAAGTATCTCCCTTGTTCATTGTGACTATTTGCGACGCTATCAAAACGTAGATTTAAAACAGTGCAAACTAATAACACACAGCCCCAAACGCAAACACAGAAAAGTGTGTCCCTCTTACCGTGATGTTCGTGAATGAACGGGATGTTGAGCGGTAAGTGTTAAACTTCCTTATGAAGCTGAACTCTTGTGACGCTACTTCTCATTAATAGAGCCACAGCGGACACATGCTTCTCCACAATCAGAGCTGTCGAACACATGGAAAAACATCGTTTTACAGATTACTTATTGTACGTTCGACACTCAAAATGATGCCAGTGTTGCCTGAATCAGCTACCTTTCCCTTGTTTCTTTCCCCCTCACCACCCCCTTCGTCCAGGGTCCAGCCCTTCGGTACGTTATGGCTCTCGGAACGCGCCTATGGTGCACAACATGCTGCTCACTAGATTTTAAGATTCTTGCACTGTCTTTCTCTAATTCTCATTGATTTGTTACATTTTAGATGTTTTTTTTTTACAGAATCCTTTCAGCCCTTATTCAGCTCATGCTAGTTTAAGAGACACCCACTTTGGGGTGGGTGGTAGTAACCAAGTCTAAAATTACATTGATCTTATATCTCTTATTCATCACAGCTATATAACTAAATTAATTTTGATAGGACAGGGTAGTAAAAAGATTCTATATAACGAACAATATTGACGTTTGAAACAGTTGAATTGAGTTTGTTGTAGTATTTACATGGCAACTCTATAGAGGGGACCATTGTGTCTGTTTGGTGAGAAACTAAGTTTAAAGGGATAGTTCACCCATAAATTAAAGTTCGCTCATCATTTACTCACCCTCATGCCATCCCAGATGTGTATGACTTTCTTTCTTCTGCAGAACACAAACAAAGATTTTAAGAAGAATATCTCAGCTCTGTTGGTGCTCACAATGCAAGTGAATGGTGACCAGAACTTTGAAGCTTAAAAAGCATATAAACGCAGCATAAAAGTAATCCATATGACCCCAGTGGTTTAATCCATGTCTTCAGAAGTGATATGATAGGTGTGGGTGAGAAACAGATCAATATTTAAGTCCTTTTTTACTATCAATCTCCACTTTCACTTTCTCAATCGACAGCATTTGTGGCATAATGTTGATTACCACAAAAATTAATTTAGACTTGTCCCTCTTTAGAAAAAAAAAAAAAAAAGCACAAATCTGGTCTACAATGAGGCACTTACAATGGAAGTGAATGGGGCAAATCCGTAAATGTAAAAACACTGTTTCACAAGATTAACCATAAGACGTAACAATATGTGTGTTAAAATGATTTCAATGTGATAAATATGCATACTAAAAGTTTCTGTGTAAAGTTATAGCAATTTTACAACTTTATTGCCATGATGATGTAACTCTTTACCCTAAAACCCTAAAACGAGGATTTAAACAACTTTACAGCTCAGATAATACACAAGTTTAACAGAAGAATGAATGTAAGTGCTTTTATAATATTATATTGCCACTTTTCCACTGCACGTTATGGTTCGACTCGACATTTTTCTGAGCTTGCTTTTCCACTGCAGTCTCAACATGGGTGGGATTATAGGCTGATCTTCATAGCTGCGCCGCCCCTTCACCCCATCCAGCTCTCATTGGATCCTCTCCTCGGCTACTAATGAGAGGAACATCTGTACCTCGTTTGTTGACCACAGTGTGGTTTTGCGCACAGCCATTGCTTTTTACAATTCGAAAGTCGCGTGAACAAATGATACTGCTGTCGCTGTTGCTAACTTTAAAACTAGCGGGTTGATGTCGCGTGTCGCAAATCCAGTAAGGCTGGTAGTGACGATTCCCTCTGTCACATTTAGTATCGGCTCGGCTCGCTTGGAACCTCGACCGAGGTGGTACTAAAAAAAGTACCAGGTACCAGGTACTATCCACAGTGGAAAACCCCCAAAAAGCGAGCAGAGTCGAGTCGAGCCATACTGTGCAGTGGAAAAGCCCCATAAGCTTCATATTTCTTTTTTACTATTCAAGTGAGTAGATCTTCAATGTGGGTAGAGAGACACCTTGTGGTTTGAAGCAGCATTGCCTTTAAATTCTCAAAAAATTGGCCCCATCACTTAATTTGTAAGTCTCTCACTGTAATCTAGTTTAAAAAAGAAAAAACAAGAAAAAGAAAAGGACATTTTTAAAGAGTCTAAATTAATTTGTTGTGGTAATCAACATTAAGCCACAAGTGCTGCTGATTGAGCTTAACTTGTATTGAACCTGGAACATTTCTTTAATTTGCATGAGGGTTGGCTTGCATGAGGCTTTGTAAGTTCAACTGTGTTGAGGGAATCATAGTTTGTCTGGAATCTAGATAAAATCCAATTGTATTGCAAAAACTATCTACTGAGTCAAAAAAAAAAAAAAAAAAAAAAAAATCCAAAAAGTAGATAGTAATACATTAAGTTTTCTTTAATGTTTTAGAAAGAACTTAGTTTGTTTGTTATCGACTGACAGACAACCTCAGTGTTAGCAGTGTAAACGGCATTTACTGTAGATCAACACTTTGTGGTTGCTGTTGCAAATAACTTTGTGCTGCATCTGAAATAGGGAAAGGTAGAACCTGTCAAGAAGGTGTGATTTCACCCAACTCTGTATTCAATTTTTTATATATATATATATCTGTTTATATCACATGTTTTTGCAGCAGTTAACAGACTACTTTATTTTGTGCTCATTTTCTTTAAACATAAAAACAAAAATTTATTTTGTAGGCTGTAATATATTGCAAACTGTTAAAATTATGTTTTCACTGTACAAAGACAGCCCAATATTTTATAATTTTTTGTTTGTTTATTCCTGTTACTAATCCTGTTACTTACACGTGAATCTCTCCTGGTTTGTTTTGTATAAGCTGACTGACTGTATCTGTCCAGGCTGCACCATTCAAAAAAAGCGGACTGGAGCAATTTAATCTTGAGAGAAACAGAGGCTTGGACTGGCCAAAGGGCTCATCAGTGTCCTTGAATTGAGTTGGTTAGACATATTGTCAATGCCTACAACAGCTTTACTGCAGGGTAATGCATTTCAGTTCCAATAACCTACATAGAAAAGGGAAGAATCTATATCCAATACAAAGCAATTCTTGCCGTTAACATTCTGCATGTAATCTATAGGGTATTCCTGAGCGTCTGATTGCAGGCAAGATAGTGATTGATGATGAAGTGTTTGGTTTTACACAGGAGAAGAAAGGTTTTGAGAAGGCGAACAGGTCACAGAAATCCATTGCTGCCTTCACTCATCTTGGTGGTTAGAGATATATTGCTAAACAGAGTTACTGTTTATTACTAAACATTGTTGCATTTCTGTCTCTTTATAGAGCTATTTAGGAGAACACTCTGATGTCATGTTGGAAAAGAAGGCTTCCATTCCATAGTGACCCTACATGCTTGAGCACAATAGTAGCTGGGAAAAGCTCACCGGATCCATGGGGTATGGCTTGCTGCAGCAGTTTTAATAGTAATGTGATGTTTAATGGTATTTCAGCAATCTCATTAAATGTATTTTAAAGTGCCAGACCAGACCTCATCAAATTTGTCATAGGTCCTCAAAATTAAGTCCTGCAAATCCATCCATCTTCTATAGCCGCTTGTCCTATGCAGGGCTGCGGGTAGTACTGGAGCCTATCCCAGCTGTCTCGGGCCAAAGGCAGGGAAACACCATGGATAGGTGGCCAGTCCGTCACAGGGCTAACACACACAGACATGCACATTCACACTCTCACCTATGGACAATTTAGAGTTTCCAGTTTACTTGACCCTGCATCTTTTTGGGCTGTGGGGGAAACTGGAGCACCCAGAAGAAACCCATGCAAACACGGGGAGAACATGAAAACTTCACACAGAAAGGCCCTGGGTGAGCCAGGACTCAAACCGGGGAACTTCTTGCTATGAGGCATCAGTGCTACCCACTGAGCCACTGTGCCACCTATGTCTTGCAAATGTGAATCAAATTTCATGAGAAGCTGTTTTCCTTATTAAACAGTCATTTGAGTAAATTAGGCTGTGGGAATACTTCTCATTGTCCTGGGGGAGCCAGTTTCTCTGGTTATTTGCACAACCATAAGCAGAGACTGCTGTGCCATTATATGAATGTGATATTATTGTGGTACAGACTGATCTCACAGTGAAATCGAAAACAATAGTAGGTTGACTTTTCTTTAATTTAAAGTCTAAAATCAGTCTTTGCTTACCAAAATTCAAAACACTGCCCTCAGTGGCCAAAGGGGTAAGTGTTGTTGGGCTTATGGGCATGTGTGAGCTCCATTTTCCGGGTTATGTGTCCACAGAGGGGTGCCAAAAGCAAGTTGTGAAGCGAGTTTTTTCAGCTGTACAGGCTGTAATATAGTGAAGAGCTTATAGCATATTTTATAAACTGTACCCCCCCAACCCAAACCCCAAACCTAAACTTAACCATCAGTGAGGTAAAAATGTAATGTTAGAGGAAAAAATGAAACATCCTACTCGTGCTCGTCACTGATTATACGAACTTGATTACTTCCTGCCTTGATAGCACATCAACCAGATGTCTATTTGATGTGTGTGTTTACATCTGGAAGACTTATTTTTTTACATTGTTTGCTCATCTGCAATATGTCTATAAGATGTATGTAAATAAGTGTGTCTCATATGTCCATAAGAGACATTGATGCAGTGGTGGTGGTATAGTGGGCTAAAGCATAGAAGGTTGGTGGTTCGATACCACAGCCACCACCATTGTGTCCTTGAGCAAGGCACTTAACTCCAGGTTGCTCTGGGGGGATTGTCCCTATAATAAATGCACTTTAAGTCGCTTTGGAATAAAGCGTCTGCCAAATGCGTAAATGTAAGGCATTCAGCAGATCTCTTTGAGATGTTTATGGTTTAGAATGTTTGTAAATCTGATCTTTTTAAGATGTTTAGTAGATGTTAATTAGATTGTGATGCTTTCTAGATGAAAATATCTAAAACAAACATCTCGGAGATGTATGTGTGCTATCTGGGTGGTTTAATGTGGGATCCAAACCCAAGTCAAAGATTCTTTTAAACCTCTGCGGCTTTACCATAGGAGAGAGCATAATGGTCAACTTGCATGTTACTGCAGTAAATCACAGTTTGCGGATATCATACAGTTGAATAGGGAGGGCCGTAAAGTGACACCTACCTATTGCAAAATTGTCTGCGATTTCTCTTATAGAACAGCAATTTTATTGTAGTAAACTCCACACATTTGTTTGTTTAAAACTTGTTTAGCAAGTTAAGCGTACAGGCGGTCAATTAATTAAATAATGAGCAGCTCGCAAAAGCAGTTTATTTGGCATACTGAAGCATCACCTCCATTAACATCCATTGAAAAAGAACAGCCTCTGGTCTCCTCTCCAGTGTACCTCCGCGTTACGATAATTTTTGCTAACCTTGAAGGTTCACCTTGGTAGAGGCGGTTCTGCCCGGGTCTCCTACGTTCCTGACACAACAATCTATCGCTCGCACCACAAGGGAAGGTAAACACGCTGGAGCCTATGCAAAAATGCCTGATAGGAGACGGAGCTTGTGAGCCAGCATGTGGCTGATCCTTGGGTATTGAACTCTCGGAAACAAGTCGACATTTTACCCCTAATATTCGCATAAAAACAAAAACTGTGGTCTGTTGCTTTACATGCACATTTACATACATAATTATTGTTTAAATATAATTAATGGCACTACTATAGGATATACTGTATATCTGTCTTCATCTTAAACCTGAATTTTATGTCTACAGTGTTTATCAAGCATTTACAGTGTTTAAATGTTTGCAAACAGACCAACTGAGGGTGTTTTTCCAGCTCCTTTTGGAAAATAGATTGTGGTCTATTGTATACTGCTACTACTATTATTTTTATACTATTATTATAATTATAACCTGTTAGGCCATGTTAAAATGTGTATACAGCCATATTCAGCTATTATTATAAGGACAAAGAACATATATTTTATTTTAATGCTGCTTCAAACCACAAGGTGTCTCTCTACCCACATTGAAGATCTACTCACCTGAATAGTAAAAAAGGGTTTTGGCTTTACTGCACTCTGACATTCTGATCTAAACATGTTTGTGGAAAGTCCGAGTAGATTTCATGGGAATGGCAGGGCTTCAGTTTCATGCCCACTGGAACAGATTCAAGTTGTTCTGAGGATTCTTTATCTCTCTATCTTTTTTCTTTGCTTTCTGGTCCCCCACCTCTTCCTTTACACAGTATAATGTGTGGTGGGGGGGGGGGGTGGAATCACATGTGACAAATACACCTGTGAATAGGGTGTTCCTACAATGGCATCAGTAACCAAACCCTTTCCTTTTGTTACTTTATTCTGCATTCACATTGATATGAGATGGGATGTCAGTATAAAGTTCAAGAACCCTGTCCTATTGGCCAGTGAAACATAAACAGAAAGTTATTTACTGCACCTGTTAGCTCAGCTCAAAATAAGGGTTCAGTTTTCCAACACATTGTAGGTCTGAATGTTAAAACATTGCTGTGTCATACTAGTATTCTTTCTTTTAATTTCTAAAGAACTATAATGTGAAATATCTTTAAATAATTTTTATTAACATTGGGAAATTTAAAACAGAATTTTCCCCACATATAAATACAATCATACTGACAGTGATCTATGTATCTTAATATCCATCAGCAGGATGGATTTATTTAAATATTACAATAATATTGTTATTGAAAATTGTAAGGAATCGAGTACATAATTGCATTTGGTAAGTCAACAAACAAAGGAAGATTCTCGTCTTCAATAAAATACTGAGTCCTGAAAAATTTATAGATACGGGTTAATATAAGGCCAATATGATCCAAAAGCATTACACTGGTCAAATCCAGAGAGCTGACCTGTTACAAGCCACATTCTTTCCTTTAGACTGTTTGATTTCCTGACAGATGAATTGAAGTGGCTCACACTAATCTGTCTTAGAGACGCTCACACTAATATTGCTCAGTGTTTATTACAAGCCTAAATCATATGCCACATCTACATCTCATTTAGTTTGATAAACATCTAGAGATTTTAGGTCAGTGGTTGAGTATCCTGAAACTTTAACTTAACATTGAGGCAGTTTCCATGAAGGGGAAGAGGCAAGCCAATTACTTTTGGCTACAGCATATGGCTCTGAATATCCAGTCTTAAAATACAACTGAAGATCCAGTTAGTGTTATTAATGTAGTGTCCTCAGCAGCATAATAAACGCCCATCAACGGCAACAGCCAGGCACACAAAACCAGCACCTTAAAAGAGGAGGAGCCTATATACAGCCATCTTTGTAGGCTGCCTAATTCAGGGAAACAACGGAAAAAAAATAGTACAGGAGAATTCTTAACAATTAAACTTGGAAGGTAGCAGTGGCACTGAAGAGAGCTAACCCACTTTAAAATACAAAATCAAGTGCAACCAAATGGTAATCATTCCATGTACGTGTTTACTGTGAGGAGAGTCCGTCAGTCAAGGCTTGGCTTGAAAGTATATCAGACTCTCTCTGCCTGAATCAGACGTTGTGTATTTCATTAAGGAGGACAGTGGCTAAGCACTAAAGTCTTGTTTTGTGGCAGAGAGGAGGAGCAGTCTAGCTGTCCTCTATGAGCTTAGCCAGGTTGTCTCTCAGCTCTGTTAACTCAAATATCTTTCCATCCAGAATCTCCAGCAGGGTTTTGAGGTTCTTGCGGAGGTTCTCCTGATCCACTTGACTTGACTCCAGACGTTGCTCTAGATCAGCTAACTGTTCTTCCAGCTCTTTGTTCCTCATGTCTGTCTCCTATAAAACACATCAGGTAGACATTTATTACACTACAGCTACATTATGTTGATGAAAAATTGATAAGACTTTAAAGGTCCACTTAAAAGAATAGTTCACCCAAAAATAAAAATGTCATTATTTACTCATCCTCATGTCATTTCAAACCTGTATGGTGTTTTTTTTTTTTTTTTTTAAACACAAAAGCAGAATTTTGAGAATCGACAGGTTATAATGACTATGTTCATAAAATCAAAATAAAAGTAGTCTATATGACTTTTGAGGCAAATGGGCTACAACAGCAGAAGACCATGTCGGGTTCCACTTCTGTCAGCCAAGAACAGAAAACTAAGGCTGCAGTGGACACAGGCTCACCAAAACTGGATAGTTAAAGATGGGGAAAACATAGCCTGGTCTGATGACCCTCGATTTCTGAGGTACACAGATGGTAAGCCCACTGCAGCCTTAGCTTTCTGTTCTTGGCTGACAGAAGTAGAACCCGACGTGGTCTTCTGCTGTTGCAGCCCATCCGCCTCAAGGTTTGACATGTTGTGCATTCTGAGATGAGATCACTACAATTGTACAGAGTGGTTATCTGAGTTACCGTAGCCTTTCTGTCAGCTCAAACCAGTCTGGCAATTCTCTGTTGACCTCTCTCATCAACAAGGAGTTTCCATCAGCAGAACTGACACTCACTGGATGTTTTTTGTTTCTGGCACCATTCTGAGTCTTTTGTGGTTGAAAATCCCAGGAGATCAGCAGTTATAGAAATATTCAGTGTGCCTGGTGCCAACAATCATGCCACAGTCGAAATCACTGAAATCACATTTATTCCACATTCTGATGGTTGATGTGAACATTAACTGAAGCTCCTGACCCATATCGGAATGATTTTATGCATTGCACTGCTGCCACACGATTGGCTGATTAGATATTCACATGTAGGGTGGCCAGACATTCCATTTTTCCTGGGACAGTCCCGTATTTAAGCACTTTTTATAGTGTCTCAAGATGGCACCGAGTATGACTGCTGCGTTGCGAGCTCTGACACAACACTGCAGTTTTTTGTTTGTTTTGTTCACAATTCTATGTTTTTTTGTCTTGGATGTTGTCTGCCTTATTGTCTACGACAGACAAACACTTTTGGACATTGGTTCTGCAATAGCACACTGAAAACCGGACTTCAAATTCCTCAATGCCGACCTGCTGTTTACAAACATGCCAGTGGAGCCCTTTGTCTGGGCAGCCCAGCTGTGGAAACGCAGAAGGAAAAGGGGAAATAGAGCCGGCGTTCTCATCAGAGTAAGACATTGCGCAAATCGACCCCCGCTACCCAGTATGTTGTTCAGTCTCTGGACAACAAGCTCTGCGAGCTGAGAGCACGGATCTCTTTCCAACGAGGGACTGCTGCATTATCTGCCTTACGGAAACTTGGATGTCTGCTGAGACTCTAGATTCAGCCATCGAACCCGCAGGGTTCTCCGTGCACCGAGCGGACAGAGAGAAAGACCTCTCTGGTAAAAGCAGAGGTGGTGGTGTATGTTTTATGGTCAACAAATTCTGGTGTGATCAGAGGAACGTACATTCTATCAAGTCTTTCTGCTCTCCTGATCTGGAATTTCTCATGCTTCTGGGTCGACCATTCTGGCTACCGAGGGAATTCACAGCGGTCATTATCACAGCTGTGTACATCCCCCCACAAGCCGACACAGACCGGGCACTCAAGGAACTGTATGGGATTATAAGCAAGCAGGAAACCGCGCACCCTGAGGCCACGTTCATTGTGACCGGGGACTTTAACATAGCCAATTTTAAATCAATCGCACCAAAATACCACCAACACATCAGTTTTAACACACGAGGGGACCGGGTTTTGGACCATTGCTACTCTCCCTTCCGGGATGGCTACAAATCCCTCCTCCACCCACCATCTGGCAAATCAGACCACTCTTCCATTCTGCTTCTGCCCACTTACAGGCAGAAACTGAAACAGGAAGCACCCACCCTCAGAACGATCCAGTACTGGTCGGACCAATCAGATTCTACGCTACAAGACTGTTTTGATCACGCGGACTGGGAGATGTTCCGGTCCACCTCTAATGACAACATCGAGGTGTACGCTGATAGCATAACGTGTTTCATCAGAAAGTGCGTAGAGGATGTTGTTCCGACCAAAACAATATGGATCTACCCCAACCAGAAGCCATGGATAAATAGCGATGTTCACGCTGCACTTGATGCGCGGACCTCCGCTTTTAATTCCGGGAATGCGGAGGAGCATAAACAAGCCAGTTATGCACTCCGAAAAACTATCAGAGCAGCCAAACGCCAGTACAGGGACAAGATTGAAGGACAGTTTAACACCACCAACTCTAGAAGCATGTGGCAGGGAATTAATATCATCACGGACTTTAAAGGGAATAAAAACTCCGCCATGAACACCGCTGCCTCTCTCCCGGGTGAGCTAAATACTTTTTATGCTCGTTTCAATGGAAATAACACCGCCCTCACAGAGAGAGCTCTCGCGGCCGAAGCTACAGAGGTTAGTTCATTCTCCGTCTCTGTAGCGGATGTAACCCGATCCTTCCGACGGGTGAATATCCGTAAAGCCACAGGTCCAGACAGCATTCCGGGCCGCGTCATCAGAGCGTGCGCGAACCAACTGGCTGGTGTTTTTATGGACATTTTCAACCTTTCTCTCTCCTTGTCTGTAGTCCCCACATGCTTTAAAACGTCCACCATTGTGCATGTATCAAAGCAATCCAAAATCACTTGCTTAAATGACTGGCGTCCTGTTGCTCTGACCCCCATCATCAGCAAATGCTTTGAGAGACTAATCAGAGATTACATCAGCTCTGTGCTGCCTCCATCACTGGACCCATTGCAGTTTGCTTACCACAACAACCGCTCCACTGATGATGCCATTGCATCTACAATACACACTGCTCTCTCCCACCTGGAAAAAAGGAACACTTATGTGAGAATGCTGTTTGTAGACTACAGCTCAGCATTCAACACCATAGTGCCCTCCAAGCTTTATGTGAAACTCCAGGCTCTGGGCTTAAACAGCTTGCTGTGCAGCTGGATCCTGGACTTCCTGTCAAGCAGACGCCAGGTGGTTAGAATGGGTAGCAACATCTCCTCATCACTGACCCTCAACACTGGAGCCCCGCAGGGCTGTGTTCTCAGCCCACTCCAGTATTCCCTGTACACACATGACTGTGTGGCAACACATAGCTCCACTGCCATCATTAAGTTTGCTGATGATATTACGGTGGTAGGTCTGATCACTGACAATGATGAAACGGCCTACAGAGAGGAGGTGCTCACTCTGACACGCTGGTGTCAGGAGCACAACCTCTCCCTCAACGTCAGTAAGACAAAGGAGCTTGTGGTGGACTTCAGGAGAAAAGTCCCATCACCATCAATGGAGCACCGGCGGAGAGAGTCAGCAGCTTCAAGTTCCTCGGTGTCCACATCACTGAGGAACTCACATGGTCCATCCACACTGAGGCCGTTGTGAAGAAGACTCATCAGCACCTCTTCTTCCTGAGATGGCTGAGGAAGTTTGGAATGAACTGCCACATCCTCACACGGTTCTACACCTGCACTGTAGAGAGCATCCTGACTGGCTGCATCTCTGCCTGGTACAGCAATAGCACCGCCCACAACCACAAAGCACTACAAAGGGTGGTGCGAACTGCCCTCCAGGAAATATATACCAGGCGGTGTGTGAAGAAAGCTCGGAGAATCATCAGAGACTCTAGCCACCCGAGCCATGGGCTGTTCTCACTGCTACCATCAGACAGGCGGTATCGCAGCATCAGGACCCGCACCAGCCGACTCCATGATAGCTTCTTCCCCCAAGCAATCAGACTTTTGAACTCTTGATCTCCCACGATCAAAATACATCAGCACTGCACTTTATTACTCTTACTCTATATCTCACACCGGACTGTCATAAATTATATTATTATTATATTATATTCTCTCTTAACAACTTACTATCAACCGACAGCCTGAATGTCAATACAATAAAATACAACCTACTGTACATTCTATATATACTACTATATATACTTTTTTTTTATTATTGAATAATGTGTATCTATATTGTGTGTATTGTATACTGTACAGTGTATGTTATTATTTGTATATTGTTGTGTGTAATTATGTGTATATTAGACTTTAAATTGTGCTGTGTTAATCTGATGTTATTGTAAATTGGTATATGTCTCATCACTGTCACGACTGCTATGTTGATCGGAACTGCACCCAAGAATTTCACACACCATTGCACTTGTGTATATGGCTGTGTGACAATAAAAGTGATTTGATTTTGATTTGACTGCTGTGTTGCTCGGAACTGCACCCAAGACTTTTACCCACTATTGCACTTTTGTATATGGTTGTGTGACAATAAAAGCGAAGTGAAGTGTTCCGACTTATTCTGAAAAAATAGTGTTTTGTCCCATATTTCCCCTCTCCTAAAATTTCTCTATCGCCTGTACAGCTTTCTCAGTCACGTGAGAATTCTAATCAAAGGTAGCCAAGGATATGGCTTGTAAAACCAATAAAATCATCAAGATATTTGAAGTACACGATTGGATTCAACTATCTAATCACAATCCCATATCTATAGACGTCCAGTTAGAGAACTGATAGAAGAGTCCGTTTGAAAGAGCACACAGATGAAATTGCGGCTGGAAAAATGTCAAGGAAGTGTGCATGTACATTTAATGAGGATCTTCAAAAAGAGTTTACTTTTCTAAAAAAGGAGTCACAGACAGAACCTGGTAAAGTGAGATGTGAGATTTGCTTATTCTGTTGTGCATGGCCATAGTTTTTGGTCGGCTGACTGCACTGCGAAATTGATCAAGAAATTGTATGATCTGAAATTTTCTTCTGCCTGCACCAAATCGGAAGCTGTCACATGCAACATACTCACTTTTGTGCAACTGGACTATCAGAAATTACTGCAGCATGGCAACACACGTTTCCTCTCTCTTGGTCCATCTCTTGAAAGAATACTACACATTTTCAATGGTCTGTGTGCATACTTTCTTTCTCAAGAAAAATACCCAAGGTTTCTAAGAGACATTTTCAGCAATCCTTGCACTAAACTTTGGATTGGCTTCGCGCTCAAGCAAACAGCCACTTTTAACCATGCACAGGTGATAGCAGAGCAAGACCACATAGCCACAGGCTTTGCACATTCATGACCTGAGAAAAGTCTGGCAGGCAAGGCTGGAAGAATCATTCATACCCTTTGACATTAAAAGCAGTAGGATGCCCTGGTTGAAGCTGGTGACATGCGAGCAGATTATTTCTTTTGTGCAGTCAGAAACTTTTATTCAGCATCGGTGGATTACCTCCAAAATAGGAGCCGCTCATTGGAGAACACAGAAAAACTAGAGTGGGCCCGACTGAGAGACATCCCAGAGAGGAAAGACATTCAGAGCAGCCTCGAACACTTCTACTCCAGAATCCCCGCTCTAAGTTTGACTGACGAAACCACGCTCTTTGATGAGTGGGCTTGCGCGAAAAACATTGTCACTCGTCGCATCACTAAGTGGACCATGAACAAGACAGACGGTTTTCCACAAGCAGGAATCTGGTCACCCTATCTGAAGCCATTCAATAGCTTTATGTGCAGAACAGACTGAAATTTAAGTAATTATTCTCTGATAATGTTCACCCTCACTGAAGCTTGCATCCAGCCCATGGTCACATCCAGAATTCAAAATGGCGAATTCAATATGTACTACTTTTTAAAGGTTTTTTTTTTTGTTTTTGTTTTTTGTCTATTTTGTCTATTACAGCTATGACAATTTCTCCATTTGTGCTCCATGGAAGGGGGTTGTAACTATTCATTGACAGACCTTACCTTTAATTTTCGGGTAAGTTCATCTTTCTGAGATTGAAGCTGCTTAGCATTTTCTATTTCTTCTTTCAATCGCACCATTTCCTATGATGAACACACAGAAAGGAGGTTTTGGATGACATAAAAGCATAAGGCAAAGCTAATAAAACATACGAATGAAAAAAAGCACTTCACTGAGAAAATGATCATAATGTTTAACAAACAGTACCTCTTCTTTTGACTTCAGTGTACACTCCAGCTCCTCTATTGTTTGGTTCAGCTCAGTTTTCTGGGATTTGATCACATTGGTTTGACTACTCTGACTTTCCAGTTCTGACACCTGCAGACCCCCCCCCCCCCCCCAAAAAAAAACAAAAAAAACAAAAAAAACAACAACAACAAATTGGTGGTCACATATTAGTTGAAATCACAAAATAATACAACCCTAAAGCAAAAAAACAAAGTTATTAAACTAAAGAGGTGTTCACACAGAGTGATTTGCAGTGACAAAGTGACCAGAAGTCTAATTTTCAACTAGATAGATACGGTAAAGCTTGTCTAGACAAACTTTGATGTTGGCTTGACGAAGCAATATCTGAAAGTTTAAAACTGTTTTAAAAGTTTGTAATTTGAAGGTTTTACAGGCCCAAGACAGACAGAAAGAATATGAGATAGATATATAGAAAAAGAGAGAAAAAGAAAGATAAAGAAATGGAGCTTAAAGGTGCTGTACAATTGTTTTATGGAAAGGTATGCAGAAAGTGTTCCTTCTCCCTGAAAGATATCACTGAAATAAGTTTCTTGAGATATCTCACTGGTCTCTGTGACAGCACTAGACTGTGTAAACACCAAACAAAAATGTGACCACAGGCCATGGACACATTATTTGATCAGCCAATCAGACTTTGATGTGCTTTCTGCCTGTCAATCATTTTGCATGTTCTCATAGTGTAGTAGTTGAAGATGTTCATTCAGGATTAATGTCTTCATATTCATATTCATAACAGCTATTTTGCTAGTTTGTGTTTGAAAACCTTGAGGACGCACTGCTCTACTGTTCAGTGTTGGTCTCAATGCTATCTTTGGAGGGCGTGTTTTGGAACGAGGGGCGTGTCTTATTCAACAGTTCAGTCTCATGGAAGTTCCAGAAAGGCTAAAATCGCTTACAGATTAAAGGCCTTGTGTGTGTTTGTTAATATTTGAATTTTTGACAGTTGGAGTTTGAATAGTCTTGGCCTGTCTGAAAATTCCGTCAATGTATTTTTTGCAGATTTGATCATCTGGTGTGTGAAAACCGTAATTCTTATCAAGTAGAAAGCAAGTCAGAACAGTCTTAAAGGAATATTCCAGGTTCATTACAAATTAAGCTCAATCGACAGCATTTGTAGCATAATGTTGATTATTGTCCCTTCTTTTCTTTTAAAATAGCAAAATTCTAAGTTTCAACCTGTCTACACCGGGCGCGACGACACGAATGTTCTAGACCATTTATTTGTGCTGTTGGCAGTAGTAGCGCCAGCACGTGCAGCGCAAAATGGAACGGGTCACCTGTTCACCTTCGGCGCGACGCCACAACAGACGCTTCCAGTGTAGACATCATCATTGATTATAATGGGTTATATTGCTTTTGGTGCACGTCTGGTGTAGACAGGGTGTTACAGTGAGGCACTTCTAATGGAAGTGAATGGGGCCAATTTTTTTAGGTATAAAGGCAGAAATGTGAAGCTTATAATTTTATAAAAGCACTTACAATAATTCTTCTGTTAAAACTCATGTATTGTTTGAGCTGTTAAGTTGTTTAAATCATAATTTTTACAGTCATTATAGGGTTATAGGGTTTGTTGATATTACATCGTCATGGCAACTAAGTTGTAAAATTTTAAATAACTTTAGTAACTTTAAGTTAGTAAGTGATTTTATCACTAAAATCATTTTAACATATATTTTGTTTATGTCTTGTGGCTATAATTTTGAAACAGTGAGTATTTTAATGTTTACAGATTGTCCCCATCCACTTCCATTGTAAGTGCCTCACTGGAATCCAGATTTTGGCTTTTTTAAAGAAAAGGAGGGGAAAGTCAAAATAAATGTTTGTGGTAATCAATATTATGCCACAAATGCTGTCGATTGAGCTTAAATTATATCGAACCCGAAATATTCCTTAAAGGTCTGTGCCAAGGAGTTACAATTGATCATTTTGATCTTGGTTTAGGGATTTTGTAAAAACCCTAAACAAAGTCTGTAGAATAACAGTATATTGGCTTGACAAAGATGAGAGTTGTCAATTTGAGGCAACATCAGTTGAGCAGAGTTTTAAGTTTTCAGCAGAGTTTTAAGTTTTATTTTATGTTACCCACGCCTATGGAGATTGGAGAGACTGCCGACATGGACATTAGAAAATAAGGGTTACACCATCATCCTTGTCATCTGCTCACTAGAGAATTTACCAACTAGTGTCAGTTTATTCCAAGACAAGACTCGTTCAACTAAAAATCCCAGGTTATGGTATCTTCATTATCAGGGAATACAAATTTGAATGGTCAACCTTCCTTTCCTCACCCGTTTGTGTAGCCTTTCGGCCTCATCTTGGTAGGCAGCTAGCTGCTGTTTCCATTGTTTGACGTTGGCTGTGGACTCCAGCAGTGCAGCTGTAAGCTTGGCATTGTTGCTCTTTAGTGCTGCAAGCTCTGCTTCCCAATGTTTGTTGGTAGTCGGGCTGTAGCAAAAAAACAATAAAATGAAACATGAATGAAATAGTCTTAGCTGTTTGAATCTAAGGCCCTTTTTATACCTGGCATTAACATGTATTTTATTTTGGAAAGTGTGTGGATTTAGCTGCATTTACACCTGGCATTCCAGTACGAACGAACAGAAATCTGGTCGCACATACCCGCGCAAAAACAGCAGTTCTATAATACATATTACTCAGGTTGTTGTATGCAATTAGAATCCCTGAATATCTCCTAATGTGGTTTCAGTGATCAAATGACAATCCGATCACAATGTGTCTTGGGTGAATTTACACCTGATCAAATGCTATCCGGTTGTGATCTGATCACCGAAACAATATATACCAGGTGTAAAAGCCTAAAAGCATTCATTCTACACCATCGTAATGACCATAATGCTGAAATACATTGGACAGAGTAAGAAAGGCAGTTTGAAACACTGACTGTAATTAAAGTTGTATTTTGGGCGAGTACAAAGGATTTTAATTTGACCTTTCTGTCCAAACAGCTGTGTTTTACCAGCACTTGGATGCAGTTCAAAAGCAATTAACAAGTATCGTTACCAACTCAGAGATCCAAATTCCTTACCATTTGCATAAATATTCAAGGAAAAAGATTGATAGAATGTGACAAGCTGAAACAGATCAATGTTCTCACGAAATATGAGACAGACTTAACTGAAAAAAAAGGACAAAGCTAATTCTTTGGTTATGTAATGACAGAAAATGCAACCAACCCCCATTCATCCATTTGTGTTCTCATGTACTGGAAAAGAAAATCAAGCATAAATTTACAGTGCTCGATATGTGCAATGTTCCTTATGTACTGACAAAGAAAACGTCATGGTTACTGGTGTAACCTCCGTTCCCTGATGGAGGGAACGAGACGTTGGTGTCGATGTAGTGACACTAGGGGTCACTCTTGGGAGCCAGAGACACCTCTGGTCTTTGATAAAAGGCCAATGAAAATTGGCGAGTGGTATTTGCATGCCACTCCCCCGAACATACGGGTATAAAAGGAGCTGGTATGCAACCACTCATTCAGGTCTTACGCTGAGGAGCCGATAAAAGGTCCGGCCATTTCAGCGGGTAGTTCGGCGTTGTGGCAGGAGGGACCAACGTCTCGTTCCCTCCATCAGGGAACGGAGGTTACACCAGTAATCATGACATTCCCTATCTGTCACTTACTCGACGTTGGTGTCGATGTAGTGACACTAGGGGTCCCTATACAAAACGCCACAAGGCTGAACTGTGTTACGTGAACTGGCGGTGTGTGGTGGGCAGACTTGCTGTGTGCCTCATAGCCAGCACACCAGGTCGACACGTAACCTCCCCCAACACAGTTATGAGTGTCGAACGGCCCTTTTTGGGGACAAGTCGACTACCCAGAGATAGAGACAGGCTTAACCCAGTCGTGGCCTCTTTCCCCTTCTCTTTTTCCATTCCCTAAAAGAGAAGGGGGATTATCCGACTGGGCCGCCAGGTCTAGTCTGGGGGTGTCCCTCCCAAGGGGAGGGCACCGCGGAGACCACACCTCGCCTCAAGAGAGGGGGGGATATTTAAGTGGAAGAATACATCACATGGTCTTTCCAACCATGTGGAGAGCCTTCAAGGTAGATCCTGCCCAATGGGGGAGGAGTTACTACAACATGGAGACTGGGGCAGAGGGGCTCTGCCCAAGGAAGACGCAGTTTGCCAGCAGGGAAATGAATTAGCTGAAGATATAGATCGCATGGGGTTAGCCTTACCGCCACATGCGGAGCACCTACCCCAGAACCGGGCTCTTAGTTAGCGCGTGTACTGGGCCGGCAGCGAGTCTCTCCGAAAACTCGACTGCCACAGGGCTCGGAGGAAGTCAACCAGGGAACAACTTTTGTGAACACTACTGGGAATTAACAGCGCACGTCTTCAGCTCAAAAGGAGGTGGAAGGCGCTATGTGCAAGCGATACACCCGGCCGGCTATCCCGGGCTTATCCGCTTGTGTTGCGTGCCACTACCTGGGACAAAACCGGTTCCACCCGGAGGTTGTAGAACCTTGCAAAGGTGTTGGGTGTTGCCCAGCCTGCTGCTCTGCAAATGTCTGTTAGAGAGGCACCTCTGGCCAGGGCCCAAGAAGCCGCTACACCATGGGTAGAATGGGCTCGTAGCCCTACCGGGGGCGGCATGTTTTGGGCGAGATATGCCATAGTTATGGCATCAATGAGCCAGTGGGCGATCCTCTGCTTGGAGACAGCGCTTCCTTTCCGCTGTGCACCAAAGCAGACAAAGAGCTGCTCAGAGACCCTAAAGTTCTGCGTGCGATCCAAGTAGATGCGTAAAGCGCGCACCGGACACAGCAATGACAGGGCTGGGTCTGCCTCCTCCTGGGGCAGCGCTTGCAGGTTCACCACCTGGTCCCTAAAAGGAGTGGTGGGAACCTTGGGCACATAGCCCGGTTGGGGTCTCAGGATCACGTAAGAATAGCCCGGACCGAACTCCAGGCACGTTTCGCTGACAGAGAACGCTTGCAGGTCACCTACCCTCTTGATGGAAGTAAGCGCAGTCAGGAGGGCAGTCTTCAAGGAGAGTGCCTTAAGCTCGGCTGACTGCAAAGCTCAAAGGGGGCTCTCTGTAGACCCTGAAAAACTACAGAGGTCCGATGAGGGAACGAGGCGCGGCCTGGAGGGATTCAGCCTCCTGGCGCCTCTTAGGAACCTGATGATCAGATCATGCTTCCCTAAGGACTTACCGTCGACTGCGTCGTGGTGTGCTGCTATGGCAGCAACGTACACCTTCAAGGTGGAAGGGGACAGCCTCCCTTCCAACCTCTCTTGCAGGAAGGAAAGCACTGATCTGACTGCGCATCTCTGGGGGTCTTCCCGATGGGAAGAACACCACTTAGCGAACAGACACCACTTAAAGGCATACAGGCGCCTCGTAGAGGGAGCCCTAGCCTGAGTGAACGTGTCTACCATCGAAGGTGGGAGACAGCTTAGGTCTTCCGCGTCCCGTCCAGGGGCCAGACATGGAGATTCCAGAGGTCTGGGCGCGGGTGCCGGATGGTGCCCCTTCCCTGAGAAAGAAGGTCCTTCCTCAGGGGAATTTGCCCGGGGGGAGCTGTCGCGAGGAGCGTGAGGTCCGAGCACCACGTCTGGGCGGGCCAGTAGGGTGCTTACCAGGACGACCTTCTCCTCATCCTCCCTGACCTTGCACAGGGTCTGTGCAAGCAGGCTCACTGGGGGAAAACGCATATTTGCGAATGCCAGAGGACCAGCTGTGTGCCAGCGCGTCTATGCCGAGGAAGGCCTCAGTCAGGGCGTACCAGAGTGGGCAGTGGGGAGGATTCTTGGGAGGTGAACAGGTGCACCTGTGCCTGTCGAATCGACTCCAAATCAGCTGGACCACCTGAAGGTGGAGTCTCCACTCTCCCTTGAGGGTAACCTGTTGTGACGGCGCATCCGCCGAAGTGTTGAGGTTGCCCGGGATGTGAGTGGCTTGCAGCGACTTGAGGTGCTGCTGACTCCGTTGGAGGGAACGGCGGGCGAGTTGTGACATACAGCGGGAGCGCATACCGCCTTGGCGGTTGACATATGCTACCGCTGCCGTGCTGTCTATCCGAACTAGCACGTGCTTGCCCTGGATCAACGACCGGAACCTCCACAGGGCAAGCAGAATTGCCAGTAACTCGAGGCAGTTGATGTGCCAACGCAGCCGCGGACCCGTCCAGAGGCCGGCGGCTGCGTGCCCGTTGCCAACAGCGCCCCAGCCCGTTTTGGAGGCGTCTGGTGTGACCACGACGCGCCTGGAGACCAGTTCTAGGGGAACACCTGCTCGTAGAAACGAGAGGTCAGTCCAAGGGCTGAAAAGACGGTGACAGACCGACGTAATGGCCACGCGGTGTGTCCCGTGGTGCCATGCCCATCTCGGGACTCGAGTCTGGAGCCAGTGCTGAAGCGGCCTCATATGCATCAACCCGAGCGGGGTGGCCACCGCCGAGGATGCCATATGCCCCAGGAGCCTCTGAAAGAGTTTCAGTGGAACCGCTGTTTTCTGTTTGAATGCCTTCAAACAGGCCAGCACCGACTGGGTGCGCTCGTTCGTAAGGTGCACCATCAAGGAGACTGAGTCCAACTCCAAACCGAGAAAAGAGATGCTCTGAACCGGGAGGAGCTTGCTCTTTTCCTAGTTGACCCGAAGCCCTAGTCGGCTGAGGTGTGAGAGCACCAGGTCCCTGTGTGCGCATAACACGTCTTGAGAGTGAGCTAAGATTAGCCAGTCATCGAAATAGTTGAGAATGCGAATGCCCACCTCCCTTAACGGGGCAAGGGCAGCCTCTGAGATCTTCGTAAAGATGCGAGGAGACAGGGACAGGCCGAAAGGGAGGACTTGTACTGATACGCCTGATCCTCGAACGCGAACCGCAGGAAGGGTCTGTGTCGAGGAAGGATCGAGACGTGAAAGTACGCATCCTTCGGGTCTACCGCCATGAACCAATCTTGATGCCGGACGCTCGCTAGAATGCGTCTTTGCGTCAGCATCTTGAACGGGAGTCTGTGTAAAGCCCGTTCAGTACTCGCAGGTCCAAGATTGGCCGCAACCCACCGCCTTTTTTCGGTACAATGAAGTAGGGGCTGTAAAACCCTTTCTTCATCTCGGCTGGAGGGACAGGTTCTATCGCGTCCTTCCGTAGGAGGGTAGTGATCTCCGCGCAAGGTAGCAGCGTTTTCGTCTTTCACCAAGGTGAAGTGGACACCGCTGAACCTAGGCGGATGCCCGGCGAAATGAATCGCGCAGCCCAGTCAGACGGTCCGGACCAGCCCTCGTGACGGACTGGAAGGCGCAAGCCATGAGTCCAAGTACCGCCAAGGGGGACCAAAGGGACAACGTCATCGGATGTACCGGCAGGTGGGGCCTCGCGGCGGGGCGGAGCTCAAGGTGCCACACCACGTCGTGGCCGTGCTGAGTCCGAGGACATCAAAGCACTTACCTGGCTCCTTGTGACCACCCCCAGAACAGCCTGGGATGGGGGAGGAAGAGGCCTGTCCTCGTGACCCGTGGAGACTGTCACATCGGGGGCGGATTTGTGCCACAGCTGGGTGCTCAGGGCGGGAGACCACCGCTGGAGCGCCAACCTGCCAAATGGAGTGGTGGACGGTGGTCGTGATGCCAGCCGTACACACCGGATGCGTGACCCAGGGAACAAGGAAACCACTCTTGCTGAGCTCTTGAGTACTGCAGCCACTTGGGCATGCAGCGCAATTAAATGCAAAAGGTAACAAAAAGATGAAGATCTGCTTACCAGCTCCAGAGCAGCGGGTTTCGTTGTCCCTGGGTCGCCCGTCTCAAGGGCGCTTTGAAGCCTTTCACGGGTTCTGGGCAGCCGCGAGATGGGTGGCGTCGGGCTCCACGCCGGGGCCAGGCCGAAGGGGCGGGCTGCGGCGGAGCCGGTGCAGTCACCGCAGGGGGATGCCCTTGGCGATGAGTAGATGGGGTGCGGGATCTTGAGCTGCGCCGGGGCAGGATATGCCGGCTAGCATCCATCTACTGCTCTACCATCGAGAACTGCTGGGCAAAGTCCTCGACGGTGTCAACGAATAGGCCCGCCTGGGAAATGGGGGCAGCAAGGAATCATGTCTTGTCGGCCTCACCCATCTCGACCAGGTTGAGCCAAAGGTGGCGCTCCTGGACCACTAGTGTGGCCATCGTCCGCCCGAGAGACCGCGCCGTGACCTCCGTCGCTCTGAGAGCGAGGTCGGTCGCCGAGCGCAGTTCCTGCATCAATCCCGGGGCGGAACTACCCTCGTGCAATTCCTTTAGCGCCTTGGCGGACTTGCAGGAGAGCCATGGCGTGCAGGGCGGAGGCGGCTTGTCAAGTGGCACCGTAGGCCTTGGCCGTCAGAGACGACGTAAACCTACAGGCCTTGGACGGGGGCTTTGGGCACCCGCGCCAGGTAGCGGTGCTCTGCGGGCATAGGTGCACCGCGAGCGCCTTTATCCACCGGGGGATTGCCGAATAACCCTTGGCCGCCCCACCATCAAGGGTAGTGAGAGCGGGGAAGCTGAAAAGATCGGGACCGGGCAGTAAAAGTGCCTCCCGCGACCTTGTCAGCTCTTCATGCACTTCCAGGAAGAAAGGAACGGGGCGGGCCGTGGCTTTGAGCGGCGCTGCGAGCCCAGGAACCAATCACCGAGCCGCGAGGGTTCAGGGAAGAGCGGTGAAATCCACTCTAACCGACGCTCGCGGCTGCCCGGGAAAGCATGTCGTCATCTCCGCGTCAGCCTGTGACTGGGCGATCGACCCCGTAGGGAGGAGCCCAGCTGAGGCTTCCGACTGGACGAGCCTGCTCTCCGATGCTGCGCTCAAGAGCTCATCACTTTTGCGGGCTCCGAATAAGAGGTCGAACTCGCCGTGAGACGAGCCGGCGGACTCACCCGGAAGCCCGATCGGGGCAGACGAGTGTGCTGGGGAATGGGAGGTCCGCGGAGGGATACCCGGTGGAGGCAGTCCCATTGGGGTCCCCAAATCGCCCCCAGTGCTAGCCACGCTGGCCTCAATCCCGTGGGTAAAAGGACCGAGGCGGGAGCCTCTGGGGTGGCTCGCTTTCTTACGAAGGCGAGCCGTGACCGCAACGTTGCCATGGACATATTCTCGCAATGAAAACATGACCATCCACGAACGCTGTCTCCGCGTGAGCAGTGCCCAGACACGAAAGACAGTGATCGTGACCGTTAGAAGGCGAGAGATAACGAGCGCAACCAGGAATAACACACAATCAGAAAAGCATCTTTAAAAAGACACGTCTTTAATAAGACGTTCCATGTGTGCGCTCTTTTAGAGAAATATATACTCTTTTAGAGGGGAAAAATGCTCTTTCAGAAAATATACTCTCTAGTTTTTCTGCCGAAGCGCCCAGGGGCATTCTCTGCAGTGCACCAGTGCAGAGGAGGGAGAAGCTGCTGAATTGCACCGTCAGATCCAGCAGAGGTGAATGAACAGTAGTATTCAGCTCAGTGAGCATGACCGTTCGGCTCCGAAGAGAAAATCTGAATGAGTGGTTGTATACCAGCTCCTTTTATACCCGTATGTTCGGGGGAGTGGCATGCAAATACCACTTGCCAATTTTCATTGGCCTTTTATCAAAGACCAGAGGTGTCTCGGGCTCCCAAGAGTGACCCCTAGTGTCACTACATCGACACCAACGTCGAGTGAGTGACAGATAGGGAATCATATTTTCAAGTTAGATAATTTTCAGTACTAGAGTACAGTAAGTTATTTAACTCATTATTAGGAGCCCGAGCACCGATGGTGCGAGGACCCTATTGTTCTTCTAGGTGTTTATTATTTTCCCAAATGAATCGCAATTTTGAAGGCCTAAACATACTCGAAAACACATGAAACCCATATCAGATGTAAATTTTTGCCACATCTGATGCGTGTGCAGAGTCATCAGATGTGGCAAAAATTTACATCTGATATGGGTTTCAGAATTAGGTGTGGCAAAATGGCTCGATAGCGCCACCTACAAATTTTCAACGATGTGCGCTTTATGCTACATTTCACCTACATGTACGAAAATCGGTGTACGTGTAACATGCCAATACCTACAAAAAGTCTCTTGGACCCATGCCAACATAAAATCAACAGAAAGTCAGCCATTTTTATTTTTCTCTTCAATTTTTGCTCAGTTTTTGCCATTGCCAGGCTTCGTACTTTAACAAACTCCTCCTAGAGATTTTATCAGATCTACTTCATATTTGGTTATTCTAATGTAAAGGCCTTGGCGATGCTAAATTGCGAAGCTTTAGAGTTTTCACTGCACGGCGTGGCCATGACGGTCTGACAAATTTCGATGTTTCGCCATGAAACAGGAAGTTGTTATAACTCAAACATACAATGTCCAATCTGCCCCAAACTTCACATGTTTTAAAATAGTCCCGGCCTGAATACATCTACGTGCCAATATTCAGTTATAGTCATAGCGCCACCTACTGGCAACAGCCAATTCCAGGTCTTGTACTTTAACAAACTCCTCCCAGAGATTTAATCAGATCAACATTATATTTAGTCAGTCTTAATCTAAAGGCCTTGGTGATGTTAAATTGTGAAACTTTTGAGTTTTCGTTGAAGGGCGTGTCCGTGGCTTCCTGACAAAGTGCAGTGTTTCACCATGAAACAGGAAGTTGTTATAACTCGAACATAAAACGTCCAATCTGCTCCAAACTTTACATGTTTTATAAGAGTCCCGGCCTGAATACACCTACGTGCCAATATACAGTTATAGTCATAGCACCACCTACTGGCAACAGGAAATGACATGTTTTACACTGTGATACACTCTTAACATTTAAGTGCTAAAAAATACCAAAAACAATTAAGTGACATTCCCCTGGCACAGGAGCCCCTACGTGCACCAGGGTGCGAGGGCCCTTTCATCGCTGCTTGCAGCTTTAATTTATGATTACATTTTACATTTACATTTATTCTTTTGGCAGATGCTTTTATACAAAGCAACTTACAAAAGAGGAATAATACAGCATACTGTAAGCAATTCGTCTTAAGGAGACAGTTGTACGAAAAGTGCTTACAAAGTTTCAACTGCATCAGAAAAATACTATCCAAGACAGAGAATAATATATCCAAGAAAAAAAAAAAGAAAAGAAAATATATATATATATATATATATATATATGTATACTTAGTTTGTATGAATGATTTTAGGTAAGCTGGTGCAGACTCGGTGGTCGTGATGCCAGCCGTACACACCGGATGCGTGACCCAGGGAACAAGGAAACCACTCTTGCTGAGCTCTTGAGTACTGCAGCCACTTGGGCATGCAGCGCAATTAAATGCAAAAGGTAACAAAAAGATGAAGATCTGCTTACCAGCTCCAGAGCAGCGGGTTTCGTTGTCCCTGGGTCGCCCGTCTCAAGGGCGCTTTGAAGCCTTTCACGGGTTCTGGGCAGCCGCGAGATGGGTGGCGTCGGGCTCCACGCCGGGGCCAGGCCGAAGGGGCGGGCTGCGGCGGAGCCGGTGCAGTCACCGCAGGGGGATGCCCTTGGCGATGAGTAGATGGGGTGCGGGATCTTGAGCTGCGCCGGGGCAGGATATGCCGGCTAGCATCCATCTACTGCTCTACCATCGAGAACTGCTGGGCAAAGTCCTCGACGGTGTCAACGAATAGGCCCGCCTGGGAAATGGGGGCAGCAAGGAATCATGTCTTGTCGGCCTCACCCATCTCGACCAGGTTGAGCCAAAGGTGGCGCTCCTGGACCACTAGTGTGGCCATCGTCCGCCCGAGAGACCGCGCCGTGACCTCCGTCGCTCTGAGAGCGAGGTCGGTCGCCGAGCGCAGTTCCTGCATCAATCCCGGGGCGGAACTACCCTCGTGCAATTCCTTTAGCGCCTTGGCGGACTTGCAGGAGAGCCATGGCGTGCAGGGCGGAGGCGGCTTGTCAAGTGGCACCGTAGGCCTTGGCCGTCAGAGACGACGTAAACCTACAGGCCTTGGACGGGGGCTTTGGGCACCCGCGCCAGGTAGCGGTGCTCTGCGGGCATAGGTGCACCGCGAGCGCCTTTATCCACCGGGGGATTGCCGAATAACCCTTGGCCGCCCCACCATCAAGGGTAGTGAGAGCGGGGAAGCTGAAAAGATCGGGACCGGGCAGTAAAAGTGCCTCCCGCGACCTTGTCAGCTCTTCATGCACTTCCAGGAAGAAAGGAACGGGGCGGGCCGTGGCTTTGAGCGGCGCTGCGAGCCCAGGAACCAATCACCGAGCCGCGAGGGTTCAGGGAAGAGCGGTGAAATCCACTCTAACCGACGCTCGCGGCTGCCCGGGAAAGCATGTCGTCATCTCCGCGTCAGCCTGTGACTGGGCGATCGACCCCGTAGGGAGGAGCCCAGCTGAGGCTTCCGACTGGACGAGCCTGCTCTCCGATGCTGCGCTCAAGAGCTCATCACTTTTGCGGGCTCCGAATAAGAGGTCGAACTCGCCGTGAGACGAGCCGGCGGACTCACCCGGAAGCCCGATCGGGGCAGACGAGTGTGCTGGGGAATGGGAGGTCCGCGGAGGGATACCCGGTGGAGGCAGTCCCATTGGGGTCCCCAAATCGCCCCCAGTGCTAGCCACGCTGGCCTCAATCCCGTGGGTAAAAGGACCGAGGCGGGAGCCTCTGGGGTGGCTCGCTTTCTTACGAAGGCGAGCCGTGACCGCAACGTTGCCATGGACATATTCTCGCAATGAAAACATGACCATCCACGAACGCTGTCTCCGCGTGAGCAGTGCCCAGACACGAAAGACAGTGATCGTGACCGTTAGAAGGCGAGAGATAACGAGCGCAACCAGGAATAACACACAATCAGAAAAGCATCTTTAAAAAGACACGTCTTTAATAAGACGTTCCATGTGTGCGCTCTTTTAGAGAAATATATACTCTTTTAGAGGGGAAAAATGCTCTTTCAGAAAATATACTCTCTAGTTTTTCTGCCGAAGCGCCCAGGGGCATTCTCTGCAGTGCACCAGTGCAGAGGAGGGAGAAGCTGCTGAATTGCACCGTCAGATCCAGCAGAGGTGAATGAACAGTAGTATTCAGCTCAGTGAGCATGACCGTTCGGCTCCGAAGAGAAAATCTGAATGAGTGGTTGTATACCAGCTCCTTTTATACCCGTATGTTCGGGGGAGTGGCATGCAAATACCACTTGCCAATTTTCATTGGCCTTTTATCAAAGACCAGAGGTGTCTCGGGCTCCCAAGAGTGACCCCTAGTGTCACTACATCGACACCAACGTCGAGTGAGTGACAGATAGGGAATCATATTTTCAAGTTAGATAATTTTCAGTACTAGAGTACAGTAAGTTATTTAACTCATTATTAGGGCCCGAGCACCGATGGTGCGAGGACCCTATTGTTCTTCTAGGTGTTTATTATTTTCCCAAATGAATCGCAATTTTGAAGGCCTAAACATACTCGAAAACACATGAAACCCATATCAGATGTAAATTTTTGCCACATCTGATGCGTGTGCAGAGTCATCAGATGTGGCAAAAATTTACATCTGATATGGGTTTCAGAATTAGGTGTGGCAAAATGGCTCGATAGCGCCACCTACAAATTTTCAACGATGTGCGCTTTATGCTACATTTCACCTACATGTACGAAAATCGGTGTACGTGTAACATGCCAATACCTACAAAAAGTCTCTTGGACCCATGCCAACATAAAATCAACAGAAAGTCAGCCATTTTTATTTTTCTCTTCAATTTTTGCTCAGTTTTTGCCATTGCCAGGCTTCGTACTTTAACAAACTCCTCCTAGAGATTTTATCAGATCTACTTCATATTTGGTTATTCTAATGTAAAGGCCTTGGCGATGCTAAATTGCGAAGCTTTAGAGTTTTCACTGCACGGCGTGGCCATGACGGTCTGACAAATTTCGATGTTTCGCCATGAAACAGGAAGTTGTTATAACTCAAACATACAATGTCCAATCTGCCCCAAACTTCACATGTTTTAAAATAGTCCCGGCCTGAATACATCTACGTGCCAATATTCAGTTATAGTCATAGCGCCACCTACTGGCAACAGCCAATTCCAGGTCTTGTACTTTAACAAACTCCTCCCAGAGATTTAATCAGATCAACATTATATTTAGTCAGTCTTAATCTAAAGGCCTTGGTGATGTTAAATTGTGAAACTTTTGAGTTTTCGTTGAAGGGCGTGTCCGTGGCTTCCTGACAAAGTGCAGTGTTTCACCATGAAACAGGAAGTTGTTATAACTCGAACATAAAACGTCCAATCTGCTCCAAACTTTACATGTTTTATAAGAGTCCCGGCCTGAATACACCTACGTGCCAATATACAGTTATAGTCATAGCACCACCTACTGGCAACAGGAAATGACATGTTTTACACTGTGATACACTCTTAACATTTAAGTGCTAAAAAATACCAAAAACAATTAAGTGACATTCCCCTGGCACAGGAGCCCCTACGTGCACCAGGGTGCGAGGGCCCTTTCATCGCTGCTTGCAGCTTTAATTTATGATTACATTTTACATTTACATTTATTCTTTTGGCAGATGCTTTTATACAAAGCAACTTACAAAAGAGGAATAATACAGCATACTGTAAGCAATTCGTCTTAAGGAGACAGTTGTACGAAAAGTGCTTACAAAGTTTCAACTGCATCAGAAAAATACTATCCAAGACAGAGAATAATATATCCAAGAAAAAAAAAAAGAAAAGAAAATATATATATATATATATATATATATATGTATACTTAGTTTGTATGAATGATTTTAGGTAAGCTGGTGCAGACTCAGTGACTGTTCTTTATGTCAGCATCAGAGCCTTGATCTTGATAAGTGCAGCAACTGGCAGCCAGTGTAGAGGCCTAATTGCCCATGCAGGAAGGCCGGCTAAGAGAGCATTACAGTAATCCAGTCTAGATATAACAATAAAATGAACAAGGAGTTGTGTGGCATGTTTAGAGTGGAAGGGAGATGTCAGTGGTGTGCTTCATTCAGATCAGAAATACTGCAGAACTTTCTCATTCAGCCAGAATTAGCTACCTAGTCTCATGGAATGAACATTCCTATAACTACATTTCTGCAAACTCAGTTTTACATGCCGCATTCTACATTTCGCCACAGTTTCTTGGTGGAATTAACAGTAGAGGCACTACAGCAAATGTGCATGCTATGCATTGTTATTCACACAAATCACGAGTACAAGGCTGATTATGACTTTATAAACACTTATTTTTTGCTCTATTGATCACACTCTGTGTTACTATGTAATGTTGCTATGTAAACACTTTTACTCTTACACATAATTTGAAAAATGCTACATTTTAACACTTGTAAAAAAAAAGCTGACATGTGAGCCAAAAGCGTCATAGAAGCAACACAAAATGACATGATTGCTTCAGAAAATGTGCTATTCATGCCACATTTGCTTTCAGAACATTATCGGTTAGGTTTAGATGATGGTTTAGGGGTAGGATGTGTGTTTTGTTTAAATCTAATTTGCTTTTAAGACACTTTTGGTTAGGTTTAGGTAATTTTTTTTAAGTTAGAGAGGTACGATTTACTCATTAAAACCTCCATCTAACATTTACCTTAAAACTTTGTCTGAGTACGACACCATTTCACTCGCTATAGGTGTCCCTCGCTGGCCATTTCACTGGGAAACTGCAGTGGGGGTTTTTTGCATCAAAAATGGGGGATCTCTCATCAGACATTTTTGCATCAAATCAATTGTGTTCACCTTTTCCTGTGGCGCTATTGATGCCGCTTTGCTAAAGTGGTTCAGATTTTGGTAAGCACAGACCAATTTCAGCAGTAGAACTTTTCGACCTACTGTCACCAAATTCACAGTGAGATCACATGTGAGACTTGATACAACAACTATTATAAAACGAAGTTCGCAAAAGATGCACAGATTCTCCCAAAAATTACAGGCAAGGTCTGTCTGTTATTGCATATTTTTTCAGTTCTAATGAGTGTTGCTGCAATACCATTAAAGCAGAAAAACTTCACAGCCCACAAACCCTCCTCTCATACCCCAAGGACTATGAGGAATCCCAGGCTCTGTCATCCTGCTTAACATCTCATCTCACATTACCCTCCTCTCTTTCCCCATCCACGCACATGCCAGCACAGCTTAACCACGCAACCATCACATAAAACACATGTATAGATTCTTTAGTACTTGTCGCCTACGCTAAGGAGCACAGCCAGTTTCTTTTCATCTCCCCCAGTTCCAGCACCTCTGCTGTGCCTGACATGATTGCCGCCTCCCCTGATCCCCGCTCTTACAGACAACACCTCAGCCCACACACTCCTACTGAAGCTCTGACACAACAGGCTGGAGACACACATGGCTATAAAGCTTCTCACACGAGGAGAGGAAATGCTCCTCTGCAGGTGACAGAGAGGAGTGAAGCAGAGAAGAACAGAGAGACGTCCTTCAGCTTCAAGCAAGCTATGCAAAGAGAATGAGGGACCTTATTCTGGTAAGTGAACAAACATATTTTATGATTTATTGTACTTTATTCAAATGTTTGATCAGTCCTGATTCAACTCAGTTGGCTGGGATTGATTAGAGCCTCCAGTACACTTTCATTATTTGAACACTAAATATCTACTTTGATTTTGTAACTTTAACTTTTAGGACAAGATATTCAAGGAAACATTATCTCGATGGGGAATGTGTGTAACGAATATTTGAATAAGTCTCTTGAATGCTGGTTTTTTTTCTGTTTTAATGGTTTTATTTTGATTATATAAACAGAATGCTTTAATCAAATTACTTCCAATTGCTTATTTCTCGAAAAACTCCAATTCTAAGACCGTAATTATTCTGTAATTGTTTATTTACAGTATTCTCATTCTCTTTGAATTGTTTATTAGTCTCTGATGTATACATTGTTTTCATGTAATAAATTTTGCTTCATACAGAACATCTCTAAATTGAAGTCTCTTATTAAAATTTTAATGATTTCCTCAAAGACAAATGTTGAACATTTCATTTATGTATATAATTTATTTAATTATTTATGTATATATAAACAGGTGCACATAAGCATACTGGATAAGTGGAGTATGGTTGTTCACACTGCATAAAAGCAGCATAATATCAATGTGACTGTCCTTCAAGCCAACTGAATGGAAATCAATAAACAATCCCACTGGAATCTATTGTTCCCCTATTCAGAGCCCCACCAGACCAGTAATCCACAT
Source organism: Myxocyprinus asiaticus (assembly GCF_019703515.2). NCBI lineage: Eukaryota > Metazoa > Chordata > Actinopteri > Cypriniformes > Catostomidae > Myxocyprinus > Myxocyprinus asiaticus. The sequence goes on from NC_059346.1 coordinate 44,339,576, forward strand.
GCATATCACGTATAATGCACCTCTAGTAACTGTATACATTTTAAGTCACCAATAAAATTGATTCTTTTCTATACACAATGCAAAGACCAGTCAGTAATGACATTTAAAGACTATCGAGTTGTGTTCCACACATTTCGCTGTACATCTGATATCGCCCTTTAACCCAAACTGTAAATGTGATGTTCTGTACTTTGGTAGCTGCCCAACCAAGCCCTCAACACTAACTTAAATGTACTGCAAAAGAGTGCACGTGGGTGAGACGATTGCTGTTGGAAGAAATGACTTCAATTCACCCACCACATAATAAGCCAAAGCAGAACACATTCATTACACGAGCTAATCTACAAATCATCTACACAGCACTGATTTTACACCTTTCTGATTAACTTTCACTCTATATATTCTCATGGGACTTTTTGTGCAACTTATTTTAAATGCTCTAATAATGATCTTTACTTTAAAATCAACTAGTAATGATGATCTAATTGCTGATTAAACTTCTGATTTATGATATCACTGGTGTGAATCAGTCTTGGAAAAACTGAAAGGACTCAGACTTTTCCTCAACTTTCACACTACGCACATCAACCAGACGTACAATAAATGCCATTGTGGAAATTCAAATGGGAAGACTACATCACTCAGAATTAATTGGAATGTCATGTTTAATGAATGTATTAAACTTTTCAGATTTAGTTACAGATATCAACCTTTGAAACACAACTTGATACAAAAATAGACCATAAAACAAAGTCACAAAAGATGCAAAGAATCTCCCAAAAAAATCCAGGCAAGATCTGTTCTCAAAAAATTGATTTGAAAATTGAATAATTACAAAACATGAGAAGTAAGAACACAACATCATTTAGAATTCAGCTGGGAAAAGTATGCTTACTTCATCTGTCTGAAAAATATAACAGAATATCTTGTTGCACAAGGGTTGCATCAATAAAGACATTGTATGTCAGACAGCTGTTGTGAAATGGTTTTATCAGTAGGAGACGACCCGACAAGTTTTAAACACGTGTCTGGAAAAAAGACAAAAACAGATAAAAAAGACCATATGAATTTGTTCATAATAAATGAGTTCACATGGAAAAACACAATCCAGTTAGAGGTCTACAAAGAGGTTGTGTTGACTTAACAGTAGCTTTTCTGACTCATTTTGTAAGACTCAGAAACAGATGACACCGCCCCCATCTTCATAAGTCACAATTGCTTAGCCCTGAAAATGTGCCACTGTATTATATAACTCTGACTTTATTGGACATACATAATTCTTACAGAGAAGGCCACATAGAGCGGTGGCCATGTGGACATTGTGAATGTTCCAATGTATTGAGCTCTGGTGCTCATCAGAGATCTGGGTTTGAGTACAGCTCAGCTTATGTTTACATCCAGTTCCCCTTTCTCTCTCTCTCTATTACAGTGCATATCAATACAATGTGGCAAGAAATATAAATAGCCTATATTATTTGTCACTGAAAGCATATATATTATTCATCGTAGATAGATAGATAGATAGATAGATAGAAAGATATGTACTTATAGTTGTGTGCTTCTGACAATGAATCTGACGAAACACAGCTCATTAATTGCTGTCTGGCTGAAAACTGCAGTGTGGGTGTTTGATGCTATTTGGTCCACTGTGAATTTGAGTCCAATAATCGGTTGGTATTTTTCAAGTGGCAGATGAGAGTAAAACGTTAACCTGAAATTATTTAAGAAACAGTGTGATTGCAGCACTGGGTTGTTCAACTAATTAAAATTCAAGAGACTGTGAAATGGCCTCTAAAAGAAGCTTTACAGTCAGACCAAAAAACTGCTCGCTACCTAAGAAAATGCATACTCATATGAGTATGTATTTACTTAGAAAGCAGATAGTTTTTTTATTTACGTTCAGACACTTGTCTATATTAGTTATAATATCGTAAATAAAAGTGGTTGAAACAGTGCAATGAACTTTAGCACCACTTTGATTTTACTTAAAACTTGCATGCAGCATCAATTAAACTTTAAGGTGAAGTGTGTACATTTTTCAATGTTGAAATATAGTACATTCCCAGTTAGATTAATATTGCAAAGATAACTAGAAGTATAAGTAATAGGTGTGTGCTGCGAAGCCATTATCTGTGTCTTTGTGTGTATCTGTTGCTATGGCAAAATTATCTGTATTTGTATCTATATGTATATTTGGATAGAACCGGATGTGTGTGGGGCTTAAATCAGAAGTGTGTCAAACCTAAATGAAATGCCCATTTTTAAATTTAACTCTATAGAGCTGCACAGATGTAAATTTTTAGACATATTCACCATTCCCTCTGGATTTTCCTACGGTTTTTATAATGGGGTTTTTCAGTTTATGGGTAAAATAAGGTCTGTGGTAATTTTGAAGCCGCAGTGTGTTTTTTAGAAAAAGTATGCAATTTAATACGGCTTAAAAATTCTCGTTTGATGTATGACTGTGTGTAATTTATGTTGTAGAACAAAATATCCATGTATCGTCAAGTAATGTTTACCACAGACCTTATTTTACTCATAAGTTGAAAAACCCCATTATAAAAATCCATTGGAAAATCCAGAGGGAACCCATGGTGAATTCTCTTCCTGGTTTTTGAACTACAACCTGAACAGCTCTATTACGTTCATAGTTTTCATATTTTTAAATATGCCTTGTATAATCCATAAAACCATTATTATTTTATTTTTATTTTTTTCTCTTACCAGAAGCTAAATATGAGTTGTTAACTGTGGATTACTCTCTTCATCCAACAAACAAAAAAGTAATAATAATGCTAAAATCATTCCTTTAAAATCTGAAATACTGTAATTGACAACAGTGTGACTTTTGGCTGCATTTACACACTGTCAAAACTCACGAGTCACGACACAGATCAGATACTGATGCACACGTGTAAACAGACAAAAACATATGAGAACTGATTTTTTCTCATCCCATGTGAGCTTCTTCCAAATGTGTTTCTTAATCAGATACATAAACATTATCTGGACATCTGACCTAAACACTCCTAACTGATTCTCCTAATAATTCTGACTCGAGATGTCAAGCAATTGTGAAATGTCAAGCACACATTTTTCAGCAAGAAGACATTTTTTAACAAACGTTAAAAGAAATGAAAATAAATCATTATACAGTAGGTACTCAACCAAAATTATACTCTTTACCGTGTGTAGTTCTGCCGCGGTACAACTTTAAATTCTCAGACGTGAGACTTGTTCGCAAAATCACTGCCAAGAGTGACACTATTGGCACCATAGTTTAGTAGTGTGAAGTAAGTGAGAATTATTATGATTAACATTGTTGATTTTGTCATTTGTTTTGTATTTTTTACATGTTGATACGTAGAAGGCGATTTAACAATGCAAAACGAATTGCAGCATTAAAGTTATAGCTTAGCTCATGAATTTACCATTGGCATTTAGAAAAAAACTACTCGAGTGCCAGCATTTAACAATAAATGAAAACTGTTGCTTCATAGATATTAGTTATTTAATTATCTTCCTGAAAATCAAAATGAAAATATATTGTGAACATTCATAATTTGATTTGTTAGACCTAATGAAAAACAACAACAACAACAATAATGCATTTAATTAACGGTGTTAACCCATGTTATAATTGACCCAGATAGTCGATAGTGGTAGAATAATATTGTCACATATTCCGGATGACCGGTGAAGGTCAACAAGCTTGGACTCTGTTTTATGTCTGTGTTATATTTAGTTACTCTGTTCAGTATTTGTTCTGTGTATCTGTGTAATGTTCTGGATGACCGCTAGAGGTCGTCATCCCTGTTTGCTGTTCCTTGTTCCTGTTTCCTCTTTGTATTCTGTTATGGGATATGTAGTTCATTGTAGTTCTGTTTTGTCATTGGTCTGTTTGATTATCTGTTCCAGGTATTTCTTGTTCGTTAGAGAACAACCGACAACAAAATGGATTTAGTGGCTGAAGCTTTATTTTGCTTCGTCAAGGGACTGACTCGATCGAGGAGTACACCCTTACATTTTGTGAACTGGTGAATTGCATTACTTGGGGTGAAACAGTGTTCTACGATGAAGGACTTTTATCATTTTGGGCTAAATGAACCGTTAAAATACTGTCTGTCAGGAGGTCAGTGCAAGCTCTCATTAGTGGAGTATATCGACTACCCACTGAGGCTCTCACTCTCCTCCTTCACAGTGGGTTATGATGGAAACTCCACTGTGACCAACCACACCTCTCAATCGCTGCCAGCGTTATCGACCAAGGAAGTCGATCCCTTGCGGCTGTCAGCACCTGAGCCAGTTCCAGTGCACAAGCCAGTGCCCCCGCCTGCCACAGTCCACAAGCCAGCCCCCCTGCCTGCCACGGTCCACGAGCGAGTGACCCCACCTGGCACGGTCCACGAGCCAGTGTCCCCACCTGCCACGGTCCACGAGCCAGTGCCCCCACCTGCCACGGTCCACGAGCCAGTGCCCCCGCTTACCACAGTCCACGAGCCAGCGCCCCTGCCTGCCACAGTCCACGTGCCAGCACCTGAAGCCTCAACCTTCCCAGCACCCACACCTGCCACGGTCAACGAGCCAGTGCCTGAAGCCTCGACCGTCCCAAAGCCAGTGCCTGAAGCCTCAACCGTCCCAGAGCCAGCACCCTCAGCCACGGAGGCCGTTCCCACCGCAGTCCCGGCCATCCACCTGATCCGCTCTGGCATCCTCTCTGTCTGTCAGTTCTGTCCTGGTTCCCTGCTCTCCCGCCAGTTCCACCCTGGACTATTACTCATCTTCACACATGGACTTTTGCCCCTCCAGTGCCTGTATGACTGAATTGCCCCTCCCAAGATGGGCTTTGTGGGACTCTGTTTTGTGTTAAGGAGCTTTAGGAGCCACTCCTTAGGGAGGGGGCTATGTCACATTCCGGACGACCAGTGAAAGTCGTCAAGCTTGGACTCTGTTTATGTTGGTGTAATATTTAGTTACTTTGTTCTGTATTTGTTCCAGGTGCTTGCACTTGGATCCATCCCTCCTGTGATTACTCCCAGCAATCGTTACAAATATAGAGTGGCTCAATTTAAACCCCTCTCAAAAGCGTAATGAAATATGTGCTTATTTTGTCGCCCACAAACAAATTAAAGCACTGTAAGTCTATCAGAATGGTTTACGATACACATGAGGCTGATTTTTGTGTGCACATATTTGAACATAATGTGGAGGACATCATTTAGTTAAATTACGTATGCAGAATAGCGAAATGCAGTGGAATAAATGGCAAGAGCGAGCCTATTTCTGGAAGCGAATAGCGGAAAAAGACAAGCATGTTTTAGTTTATCCATTATCATATGTGCAGATATATTCTGAGTAGATGTACACTCTATGGAGCATTTAAATGTTTTTGGAATGAAGGTATAACCACATAAATACCTTAATCTGTGATGTCATCGGTAAAGTGGTTAAAGTTACGTGACTGACAGACGGGCTTCGCTGTGAAATCATCAACACTCAGGTTGGTTAATGAATGCAAACATGGGGATTGTTACGTGTGAACTGTGTTAAAACTTAACAGACATTTCAAAAAGTGGAAAATGTGTATGATATACTATCTTAGTTAATGCTACTCTTGACAAGCTCAGATTTCTGAGATGCGCACAATAAATGGAGACTGCAATGTGTCATCCGATTTTTGAACTTCACAACGTGTGCATTTTTATTCTTAAAGTTTACACTTTAGTCATACTGGCTTCACAGGCTCACCATTGTAATTCTGGAAATGTTCATTTAAAATATGGCTTTATACTTTTGGATAATCAGCCTAACAAATATATTTTTTTCTATTATTCTGTAGAATTAGTTATTCATTTTAAAGTCATTATTCATACCTTTCCGAATAAGGTATTCGACCTCAGGCACATTCCTAAAAAGTAATTCATAGGTTAAAACTGTGGCTCTTTGATACTATCAAAACAATACTTTGTTTGTTTGAACATCCCGACACACTCAACACGGCAACATTGGTGCATCCAATGGCATGAGTTTGAGGTGGGGTCTGCTAGCTGGCCAAAGGCAGATGGGGGGAGTGTTTAGGAAGACTGTTTGAAAACAGTCATTATTTTTGCCATTCCTTTTAGTGCCACTTGTGGCGTAGAAATGAAACACTTCACCTACAAGTTTTTGATTTTAGTAGATTGAAACTGAAATGACATCAATATTTGTGAAAATGTAAGATGTGGTCATAATATAATGATGAAAAATGTTTTACAGTATATACCAGTTACCTGTGCGCAAGTGTTGGCGTAGTTGGAGACAGGTCAGACTGAAGCATAGAACTGGGCGACACATCAGAGAGGGAGACGTCATCGCCAGTGCCGTTGACTCGGCAGAGGTCAGCTGTGACGGGTGGAGTCAAGGGGGAATGAATGTCAGCAGATGATTCCTGAAAAATTTGTGAATTATTAATTTGTTGCACTCTCACATGAATAATGGAAATGTTCTTCTTTTACGTGATCTTTAATCTACTAATTACAATGGAGGATTTAGGAAAGGATGAAATGTTGATAGAAATGTTGTGACCAATCCCCACTGATTGTCCAAGACTGTTGTTGTACTGTACGAATAAATGCAAATGGTATTACATTGATTGCACAAAACAATTAAGGATTTGGATTTTCCAATTATATTTACAATAAATCATTCACATAAACCACTTTGTGTTTAAATGAGGATAAACTGGAATATGGGAAAAGAAAAAAGAAACTAGAATGAGGTTTTCCATGAATGAATATTTTTAAAGTTTTGAATGACGGACAGATTTCCTCAGCCAACTTCACCCTATTATCCCTAACAACAACACAAAACAACATGAGGCCAATCCTACAGACTTTAGAGGACAAACCTGAGAAGGCGAACTTGTCAGCTCCATCTTTTCTAGAGATTTCTCCTTGGCTAACCTGGCGGCTTCCTTGTACTCTGCAAATTTATCTGCAAACTGAGAAAATAAATATATTTAAAGTGTTTAAATCATGAGATTCCACATTCTGTGAATTGTTGGTATCATTTTGGACATACTGAATATTAGGTTTACATATCTTGCTATCTGCCCATAACTTTAAAGGGATAGTTCACCCAAAAATGAAAATTCTCTCATCATTTACTCACCCTCATGCCATCCCAGATGTCTCTTCTGCTGAACACAAACATTCTATTTTTAGAAGAATATTTCATCTCTGTAGGCCCTCACAATGCAAGTGAATGGGTACCAACATTTTGAAGGTCCTAAAAGCATATAAATGCAGAATAAAAGTCATCAATATGATTCCAGTGGTTAAAACTTTCACATTTGAAAGTCACATGTGGTGCCTGAAAGTGAAAGTGGAGATTTATAGTAAAAAAGGACTTAAATATTTATCTGTTTCTCACTCACACCTATCATATCGCTTCTGAAGACATGGATTAAACCACTGGAGTCATATGGATTACTTTTATGCTGCATTTATGTGATTTTGGACCTTCAAAGTTCTGGTCACCATTCACTTGCATTGTAAAAACTGAGCTATTCTTCTAAAAATCCTTGTTTGTGTTCTGCAGAAGAAAAAGTCATACACATCTGGGATGGCATGAGAGTGAGTAAATTATGAGATAATTTCCATTTTTGGGTGAACTATCCCTTTGGGTATGAAGGAGAGAACATGTTCTGTTATTATCAGACATGGGTTGATACAATCAGGGGTTAACATAATCATAGGTTAACTTGTTACACTGTTCATAATTGACACTGTTTACCTTTGGCACTGAAATGTGCGGCTTCATAACCCAAGGTTAATAGTAGTGCAAACCCCCTTTCAAAAGTGGCCTTTACACAGGCTTAAATATGTTAACCTAAGGTTAAGCATCTTTTTCTAACCAGACACTAAGCAATAAATTTGTCATGTCACCTTGTCAGGTTTAGGTTCTACCTGATGGGACCGTGGCAGTATCGGCCTGCCTTTGTTTTTTGTGTCCCCCCTTTGTGTGAGCGCACAGGTCCGGTTGTTTGGACCGTCGTGCACACGTCACCACTGTGCACTCTCCGGTGATGTCATGGTTCTGTCAACTGGTCAGGTTGGGTTTTGTCTGAAGAGGACCATGACATCATCATCCCCTGTCTGTCTTGTGTTTCATGTTTTGTGTTGGCGCACGGGTCTGGCGGTGGGTTATCGCTGTGCGCGATTTGCCACTTTGTGCCCTCCGGTTATGTCAGGGTCATGGCACCTTGCCAGGTTACGTGTTTGCCTTATGAGGACCATGGCATCATCGTTCCCTTGTCTGTTTCTGTCAAAGCATGTTTACGTTTTGCCCTTATGTGTTTCAGGGGTCGCTGGCAAGCTGAATCAGCATTTCCATTGGAACTCTGATTATTACAACCTTCAGCTGCGAGCGACACCTGCCCCGTGTTTGTTTCTCTTATTTAAACCCCCGCGTGTGTCATGTCCAATGTCGGATCATTGTCTACTGTCGTTGTTTTCTGTGGAGGAGGATTCCTCGCTTCTGCCCGAGTGTCAGGGGAAACCGATTGCCTGGGCTTGACTTTGTTTATAAAAGAACACTTTCAGTTGAATGATAAATCCAATTGAACTATTCCCTCTGCTTTTGGGTTATGTCCTTCCCCACGCTCTGACAAAAGTGCCGTGCGTCAGGACATTTTATTAATTGAATGGTGTCTATGTCTGCAATATCGCGCCGGTTAGCCCCACACGCTGTGAATTCAGTGTGGACTGACAATTTGCTTTTACTGAAATCTTATTGCATCTGGTTAGGACACTGTAAAATGATGTACCAGCAGTGAATTATGCACCCTCTGTTATGTAGTCAAATTCTATCACCATGAATTACCATGCTGGAGCAGGCAGCTTTATGGTGGTTAGTGCTGGTTTGATGATGGTCTAGCTGGGGGATCAACATAGCTGTGCTGTTTACCAGCATAATCCTTAAAGCAGGTTGACCAGCATGATCTCTCTGATAAAGCTGGTTTACCAAGAAAGTCTCTGCTAAAAAGGAAGCAATGGTAACAGACCCCAATATAGGCTGTTCCCATTATAGCCTCCCGGTCACTAGAAGGACTGCATCCTTTGCCTCTGAGACTCAGTGAGGAGATTTCTGCACATTTTGGGTCGAGGGATTGTTGTTACATTAATAATGTTTAAATATCAAATGCTGCGTTATGAAGATTCATGAGTGAAGAGATAAGTGAAGGTCTGTACACTGTAAAAAAATAAAAAAAATAATTCTCAGGTAACCTAAAAATTTGCTTCAAGTGGTAACAAAATTAACGTGTTTTTATCTGACTAAATCAACCTGACAAATAAGGTTACATTTTTATGTGTTAGAACAAGTAGAAATAGATCCTTGAGGTAACATTTTTAAGTGTACAGTAGTGTCCTAATGCTCATAGGTTGAGGCTTGTTATTTATTATTGTATTTAATTGTTTTGGATTTTCTCCCCTTTTCTCCCCAATTTGGAATGCCCAATTCCCAATGCACTCTAAGTCCTCGTGGTGGCGTAGTGACTCGTCTCAATCTGGGTGGTGGAGGACAAATCTCAGTTGCCTCTGTGTCTGAGACAGTCAGTCCGCACATCTTATCACATGGCTTGTTGAGCGCATTACCGCGGAGACATAGTGCGTGTGAAGGCTCACACTATTCTCCACGGCATCCACGCACAACTCACCACGTGCTCCACCGAGAACCACATTATAGCGACCACGAGGAGGTTAACCCAATGTGACTCTACCCACCCTAGCAACCGGGACAATTGGTTGCTTAGGAAGCCTGACTGGATTTGCTCAGCACGCCCTGGATTCGAACTTGCGACTCCAGGTGTGGTAGTCAGCGTCTGTACTTGCTGAGCTACCCAGGCCCCACTGAGGCTTATGTTATTAAAGGAATCGTTTCCCAAAAATGAAAGTTCTTGTCTTTCCAAACTCCTATGACTTTCTTTTTTCCAAAACACACACACACACACACTCACACATATTTCAATATTTTAAGCAAATTATGACTTACATGTCATTCTATTTGTCACACACAGCTAGTGTATGGCATCAGAAGACTTGGAATATAGTGCAATAGTCATTTGGACCACTTTTATTGATTTGCATGATATGGAAAAGAGTGACCAGGATATTTTTCAAAATGCAACCTTTGTGTATTTAAGAAATAAAGTCTTAGGGACTTGGAACAACAGTAGGGTGAGTAAATGAATACAGAGTTTTCATTTTTTGATGAACTATTTCTTTAAGATCAAAAACGAATAAATAATAGTGATTGTTATTCACTTTTAATGAAGTAAATATAAAAGCAAAGGAAGCACAGAAATATGAAAAATGAGAAGAGGAAGAAGAGAAGAGGGGGTGAGGTTTTCTACCACTGGCTCTTTACAATGCATCATTATAATGCAGAGAAGCGAGAGATAGATAGATATTGGGAGGAACTGAGAGAGAGAAAGAAAGAGTGGAAAGCACTGCACAGAAGAAGCTTCCCACGCATCGATGACTGTACAGCTGCTCATTAGGGCAAAGTGTGTAGGTGTTCCCCCGCTCAGAAACACAGGGGGTGGGAGAGAAGGAAAGAAAGGGAGAACAAGACCTCCAGAGACACACGAGAGAAAATGAGAGAGAGAAAGAGAACAAATTCCACCCACCTTGGCTAGATGATGCTCAGAGGAGAAACCCAGCCCATACACTGTGTTGGCACGGCTATCTGCCCACTGCCCAAACTTCTGTGATGTCTTCGTGAAGGTCATGTTCGGGGTGATTGTGCTGTTTATTATTGCCTGTTAGATGGAAAAGTATAGAATTGTTCAGAAAAGCAACACAATCAGGCTTTCTATCTAAGCAAACATTGGAAGAAGTCAAAGCACAGTGAATTGCAAAGATATGAGACAGTTGCAGTTCTAATTCACACATGCCCCACATGGATGGTGACAGGAGGGCTTTTTTAAGAGATAATGGGGTCAAAATAGGGGTTAAGTTAGTATGGATTGATTAACCTAATGGTTCAATAGTAAGAAAGACTGTGTAAGAGTTAGATCTATTAGAGCAGGTAATAGTTGTGTCTAAGGCTGGGTAATATGGTTCAAAATATTATCACAATATTTTTTTTTTCAAATCATTCTATATCGATATTTATCACAATATACATTTCATACCATTAATGGGGGGAAAAATGCATTCCACATGTTTGTTAGACTTCAAGAACGAATGTAAACATTTGTTTACAATTAAACACCACAGGGTATGCTACCTTTTAATTAGAAGTACAAGAAGTATACTCAGTTTAGGATTTAATTTTACATAAGGTGTGTGTGACCTCTTTTTGATTAAATTTCGCCAATATGATCGTCTTCAGCTGACGTTTGACTCAACAGAAAGACTTTCTTTTGACGCTCCACACTCCAGCTCAGCAGGTGGCAGTAATGCACCATAAACTGGATTGCCAACCGCCAATAAACATCACAAGAAGAAATACTTTCTTGCCTGTGACACCAATATAGATCATGAAAAATACTTAACTAAATATTGTACGTAAATAAACAACAATTGTGTTGATGTCGAAGTTGTTGTTGTCCCTTACAAAAAATCTAGAGTTCCGGCAAACTAGTCGCAAACTTGCCGCAGATTTGCCACTCATTATTTTCACATGCAAATGAGCTAGTGATTCACCGCAAATGTTTGCCAGAAGTTTGCAACTCTTCACCGGTAGTGGTAAACAGGCAGCAAACCTTTGGCAACAATGGAAAATTTGCTGCAAGTTTGCCGCAAAGCTCATTTGCATGTGAAAATAATCAGTGGTGAATTTGCAGCACATTTTCCATGAACTCTCAATTTTTGTAAGGGTTGTTCAGTCAATAGCTGTAGTGCATTGTCAGTGCTGTGTTGTTCGCTACACAATGATATTAGCCAGATAACTAGCTGCTAGCTAGTGGTTACCTATCCTCATTACTGGTTTCCACAACAGCAGGGCTATGTAGCTGCCAGCCAGCTAAAACTTCCTACAGGTTGATTTCATGACTGTGATTCAATTAGCTAGTTGTGTGTATAGCTTTGCCGAACTGCTTGCATTTTAGCGACACTCACCTGATCCAATCGTCTAGAACATTGGCTAAATATCGAAAATTATTCAAAAGTTTATCATCAATATTGAGGATTTATATATATATATATATATATATATATATATATATATATATATATATATATATATATATATATATATATAAAATCTATATTGTTTTATTACCCAGCTGTAGTTGTGTCCTTGGTTCTCTCATATGAATGCTCTGAGAAGCTTGTTCACAGTGGCACGCGTGTCCATGCAAGAATTAAAAACAACGCAAGTTTCATGTTCTTACTGAAAAATTACTTACATTTCAGTCTCTCACCAAAACCTGTCATATGCTCTCTAAAAACTTGGGACATGGCGGATGAGTCGCATAGACCTTTGTGATACTTTTGCATCCTTTTAAAAGCTTGAAAGTCAGTCACTCTCCACTGCCATTGTTTTGATGAGACTGACCGGGATTTTCATAAAAATTTCTCCTCTTGTGTTCCGAAGAAGAAAGTAAGTCATACAGGTTTGAAACTGTGGGGTTGAGTAAATTATGACAAAATTTTCCATTTTAGATGAACTATTCCTTTAAGCTGTGGTGCTCATGTGTGTAGCGCAAGTTTTAATTTGGCTTGCAACATTTTCCTATCCTGTTCCCCCATTGTTTCCTGTCATATTTATTTCCATGTCCCTATAAATAATTGGCAATAAGAAAAAAGACATCCACAGGACATTTCAACACAGTCTTAATCAAGATCATTTGATCACATGAATAATGAGGCACCAGGATGTAAATATGGTTGTGTGTATGTTTACTTTAATGTTGATCAGTGATCAGCGAGCATATTTGAGTAAACAAATGAGATGACAACATGCATTAGCTGATTATACATTGCTACTAAATCAGAGGTCTAGCATAAATTTTTTTTAAAAATGCTTAAATGAAATGGGCTGGACAGAAAAAATGGATCTTCATAAACACTTAACTGCCTTCAGTGAATCTCAAGATGTATCCTGCTTTATAAGACTGTGAAATGTTACTGATGAACAGATGACAGTTACTGCCAGTGAATGTGTTTGTGTGGGTGTGAAACTGAGAGCAATTAAGTAGGGAGGAAAGAGCGCGAGAGAAGAGGTGTGCTGTGAATTTGCTATGTTGCAAATATTCTGTGGAACTCGCAAGGTAGCTTGACTGTCCAGAGAGTAGGAAAGGCACCAAAAATCATTGTCATCTACACTACAAAATATCATATTCTTAATCAGTATCTTTGTCTCATTTTACTGTAAAAATATTCAGACATCCAAGATAAATTTACATGAGAAGCAAAATTGCATAAGATATTAAAGAAATATTTCACCCAAAAATGAGAAAAAACTCACTATATTTACAATTGTATTTCTTATTTTCTAGCAGCCATTTTTTTTTTTTTTTTTTTTTTTTTTTGCAGTGTACAATCATTCTTGGGAAAGGGAAACATGGAATGGATGGATGCACTAAAGTGTAGCGATCCACAAAAGCTGTGTGAAAAAACATGCCTACAGCACTCTCATACACCCACACACTTCCAGAACAAGGCCAACTGGCCACACACAAACATGTAATTTTAAGGGAGAAAATTGTCAGTGGGCTACTAATGTAAAATTCCTGTGTGTGTTACACGTTTGTTATACAATCGTTTCCTCGGAGTGGTTTGGATGAGTTCTGTCCCCTTTATACCATCCTCCCCATCACCATACTGTGATGTAAGAGTGATCACACTCAGACAGTCCCAGTATTTAACATTCCCACAGCTGTTAAAAGGTTAGCCTTTAGAGCACAACAGTACAGTAGGGTTCCAGAAGTAAAAAAACAACAACAACAAAAAAAAAAACATTGATTTCTCCATAGAAAAATACAGATTTTTTTGCAATAACATTGTTGTTAAGTGATGGTATATGCTTCAGTAGATGTCATCAGTGAGTGAAAAATTGTGAATTACTGCACTATCCACAATCCTAAAGAGAGATCCACCAATCAGAGAAGTAATTTTTACCATGGAAATGGGAATCACAGCTCAATAGTGGCTGTGTGCTTCTATAACGCATTGCAAAAAAAGTAACTGAATCAGTCTCCCTACACTCTCAGTAAGCTTTGCAGTGCTGTGTTTTCACCAACAAGGGCGTTTTGTACATATTTGAATTTAACTTCTTATATATCAGATTTTTACAGTCTATGATTTTGAGTCAAGAGTTTCATTATGTATCGTGGCTGATTCCATTACATCAATTGTAATGCTTTATGGGATGTGTAGTTCATTGGCGTTTAAATGTCGTTTTTGTTTCAAAACGATTATTGTAATGTTGCGATTAATCTCAGAGCTGGTTAGTTTAGCACAAGGCCTAGAACTCTTTATTGAGGCATTTAAATGCTTAGGAAAAATTTGATATTTCTGGAACCAAGGCCAGTGAAAGAGTGGGCAGACACTGTTGTGCTTTATGCAGATCCCTCTATCTACGTAGATCCCTCAAGGTACATATAGGTGAAATTAAGCTTTAAGCATACATCAAGTAAAAAATATGATTTGCAAAACTGTAAAACAGTGTCTACAATTCAAGTATAGTAAAATACCTCAAGCTGTAGTAAAGCTAATTAGTGCTGCTTACCAAGGCAAGCATCACTATGACTATTGCTCTTACTTGGGGTAGCCCTTAGTATTAAACTTCGGCACAGAAGCCTAACTCATCCTGTTTGTGCTACGGACATGAATGATACCTTTAATCGTGTAGCTTGTTGAAGAAAGATGTGCTATTACTTTTCTTGGAGTTACAAATTAATTTTGGTAGAAGATGAATTGATAAAAACCTATAGACTTAGCCTACATTAAAGGAGGAATTCAAGCCATATCTAGGGACCAGAATATCACAGAGACTTGGTGGTGGGCACTGTTGACTTATAAGTAGCCCCCCTAGTAACCATGTAGCAATGCCCTAGCAACAACCCAGAACATCCTAGCAACCAAACAGCAACACATTAAAAACACTCAGAACACCTTAGCATCTACGTAGCAACACCCTGACAACCACCCATCACACCATGGTGGCAAGTTTTACATGGACAAACCACTCACAATTTTCTTTAGAAAATTTAAAAATCTAGTGATCAGAATACTAACATATTGAAAACAAATCCATGCTAGTGTGTGCTAATCTGCATCAGCAGGACTGATGTTTATGCTATGTTTTAAACATTATTTGGGGCAAACCTAATGAAGTAATCAGCATGTGTATGTGCGAATGACTAGTTCAGGAAAACAGTTTTAGCATTTTCATGCTCTCGTGCAAGTGGTGCTTAGCTAGCACAATGCTAAATATGCTGAAGGTATTTGTCTTTATTTTCAGATGCAGACAGATTGGCTCTGCGCGAGCTCTAATCAGAGTCCTTGCAGACTGCTGTGTATAATCACTCACTCTAGGCTTGTAATTACTTGAGAAAAGCTGAAAGCTGTACAGTGGGTGGACAGACTAACAACTCCAGTGTTGGGAAAAGTCTGATTCACACCACATTTGTAATTTGTCGATGGTTGAAAGGGGGTGAGGTGTTGAAGCTACAGCCTAGCGGTTAGCAAATGTGCTCCACCATGTTGCATTGTGTCGCACATTCATGTTTGAGTCCAACTTGTGTTATTTGCCCATATTTTTCTCCCTATTTTTTTTACTGTAAACTCTCTCCTGTAGCATGTAGCTTCCAAAGCTACAATGTACCGGTACTCATAAAGTAATAAAACCATAGTTAAGCTACCCTTTTGAAAAGTAGTTAGCTACATTACAAGCTACCAACAAAAAGTATTTAACTACAGCAAGCCATTAAGGGGGCAATATCTTAAATAGCATAATTTACGTTTACACCCTAATTTAGTCAAAAGCATTGAGAAGTGACGAACAGGGGTATTTCATAAAATATTTAAATACAAAAAAGACATCAAATGCCACACAGGGATTTAGTGAATTAATCAGTGAATAATTTTTGAACCTGTTCAGTTACATGAACCGTTCAAACTAGCTGATTCGCTACATATACTGTATCAGACAGAAGGCATCTTAGGAGAGAGAGTTTGATTATTGGAAAAAGTAGCTTATCATTTCAAAAAGCTACATTAATTTAAAAACTGCTGTGCTAATCTGCCCTACAAAGGTAAAACACAGTAACTACACTGAAACAGAGAAAAACTGCTTTAAGGTTAATGTTTTAGTGTGGATTTTGTACTTACTGCATTTTTAATGAATAGTTGAGCCAAACCCATCTGTCACAGGTCAGATCATAGTCAAAGAGATCCGATTTTGGTCATAACTCGGTTTTGACAAAATTTGTACTCATTGTGTTTGCCTTTAACTGTCAGGCTTCTGATTATTGTAGTTAAGTTAGTTGCATCTTTTCTTTAAAGTTGAACTTTATTGTTCCTATCAATAAAGATGCAAAATGGTAAAAAAAAAAAAAAAAAAAAAGATGGTAGAAAAGGATGTAGGATGTTACTGTTACTGCTTATTATAGGTCAACAGTGGTTCAGATAAGGACAAGGCTTAAGTGGCAAGCCCCTGTCATTCAGAGTGACGGGACGCACAATCAGCTGCACAGTACAGAAGTAAGGGCAGAGTCAAATGCAAATTACACAGCATACACTGAATATGTTGTTATATTTTATACTGTTTTAGAATACACAGTTTTGATATACTGTTTTGAAAATCTGCTTAGGGCCCCCAAAATGCTAGGGCCAGCCCTGATATCATGTCAGGCTTTACATGAGCTATTCGATCAAGGTAGCATCCTATAAAAACATTCAGGCCACTGTAAGCTATTATTAAAATTCCCTGCAGAGCTCATACTGGACTTAAGATCAGACTCTAATTACAACTACCCGACTGACCTCATTGCCTGGCCCAGTCTCATGAGGAACAGAAGCAATTAAATACATACTGTTGCATGCAACTGTAAATCTAAATATTTCAGTAAGAATAATGTTGTAATACCATCACTTTTTAAGCTTAATTCCTTTGATGGTACTGAATGATTACCATATTCATGTACCATGATATTTACATTGTACTTAAGGTCCTTTAAAGAACACCATGGTACATGACCAATTTAAAGTACATGATAGCACAATGGTACTTTTTGTCAATGTTGTTAGATTCCTAATTGGAGCAAAGACCACCAGTGTAGAGTTTAAATCACTATTGAAACACTATATGTTCATGAAAAATGTTGTGTTAGGATCTACATTAAACATGGATCAGACAGGATCAGCAACTGAACAAACAACATGCGCTTGTGTAGGTGTCAATAGTCTCAGTGTAAAGTGCACTGGTCCACATGTTATTTCTGTCTCTGAAACCAAAAGCTATGGGGAGGGTTGTGAATCCCGACTCACAAGCACATTCATACATGATGTGGGAGCTATTTTAAATGCGCTGTGCTCCCTTTGCTAAACAAGTGGAAAAGGTGGAACTGGGTTTTGACTGGACATGAAACACATTATAAGAACCTAGCTGTTGAAGGCAATATTTTGTAGTATGTGTACTCCAGCAAGAGCAATGTTTGTCATGGCGAATTGGCTTATTAATGGCTAACTGTATCCACTAGCCTTAAGGTTTTGTCATTTGGGCAAAACCATATGACTGATTTATACAGTTTTGCAAGAGGATAGTAGAGGTACATAGTCTTTTGTGGTCTAATTCAAAGTTTTGTGGACAATTACACCATCTACATCACAATACATGGGTGAAAAGTCTGAGAGTAAATAGCCAATGACAAGATGGATGGACCTATTCCAGCAGATGTGGAGTTGCTACAACTGTCTTTATTGATATTTCCTGGAATATCAGGCCATTACATTCACTGTGTAAGCTTGTACAGCAGTGACGAATTCAAGTGCATGCTGCTCTCCACAGGGAGAGTGAACTAATCCACTTCTATCCAAAATAATATGTTTGATAGCAATCTCTAGCATACAGACTCTGTTACCGGGTCAGTTCTGTGCTCTTACAAACCTCTTAAGCACAAATGGGTCCTGCTGACTCAACATGAATGAAAAATCATAAAATGTAGAAAAGCAGAGGCTGAAGCTAAAGTTTGACCAAATGCATCAAACACACAATATTTTCAAAATTGTGAAAGCATTATTAGTGATTATCACAAGATGCTTTTGCTGGACCAAAGACAATCCTTTAATCTCCACTAGACTGAGAAGAACATATTATAGGACCTATTTCTGTGCATTTCCGGCAAGCAATAAGCATGCTGTCCTACCAATACAGATGAGTCCAAGGCAATAAAAGAGACCACGTTACCTTTGATCCATCCAGGCTAATGATCCTGTACACATTTCTGGTACTGTCGTAGAAGTAAGATACAGTAACCGCATGCTTGCTGGTGGGCATCCAGTTCTTCTTAGTGTTAGGGTCTATCTGGAAGACGTGTGCCCGGGTGCTGTAGATGGGCTGCTCCCTGAAAGGTAGGAAGAAAAAGTGGTGAACCTCTTTGTGCCTGAGCACCGTGGTCTCTCCAGTGCCGTCAGGTGCACTGGAACGACCAGGCAAACGGATCACCATTTCCCCAGCCTCCATCTTGCTTCTAACCACAACCAGTTGCGTCTGCTCTACCCAATCAGACACAGTGTTGCCCTGCTTCCAGAGTGCAATGCAACCATTCAACACACTCCACTGATATGGAAATGCTAGCTGTTTAGCTAGGGTCGTGTGAGATGGTGCCTAAATATAGTCAGGGACGCAATTATCTGTGCAGTCCCACCCCTCTGGACCTGATCTTTGCTGTTGCAACTACGTCTGTACACATGTTGGACTACGCGAATAGCATACTTGGGCTTACATTTATCCCAGACTGGTTTCATTTGATAATCCAAAAAATAGGAAGGTAAGGACATAAAATGGTAGATAAACTTCTATTAGTCCAAGAGCAGATGTAGTATTTCCTAAACATCCCAACTTTTATCTAGCTAATGCTGCCCATGGAATACAATGCTGGGCCTATTTAATGGTTTCGATGACAACATAGTTAATTGCAAAATCCAACAACAAGCCCTTTAACCTACTGAGATTTCCTGCATTTTTCATTTCCCTTTTTGATTTGTAATAGTAGCCCCTAATTAACATGCAATATATATATATATATATATATATATATATATATATATATATATATATATATATATATATATAAAAATAGTTAAAAATAGAATTTTTATCAAAGTGTTTATTATGTTTCTAAGAGTGTTGGGTTTTTCATGTTTTTGAGAGGATACAGACATCACAGCTGATTTTCTGTAAAGCTGCTTTGGAACAATGTGTATTGGGAAAAGTACAAATAAAATTGGACTTGATTTGACTTTTATGTTACAATTGTTTTTTTCCTACTTTGGCAACAAAATCTCAATGTTCTTTCTTTGCACTGTCAAACAAACAAGTGATAGCCAGTGCTGAAGCATATTACCAATCAGAATTTAGCATAATTAATTCAAATTAATGGTCAGCATAATCACTCCCAACCATGTTAAAATAAAATTATGCATTATAAATTCTGAATCTATGTACTGATTACCATTGTCCCATGTCTGCCAACCATACTGAGTGGCCCAAACATCATCTGCAGCCTGAAAATGAACCTTTGGTCAGATTTTAGAAGTGAATGCACTTGGCCGCATAGGAAAGCTATAGAATGCTCCCTTGCTCTCTATTTAGTGAATGACTTAACCTCCAGTGTGCTGTCTGTCTACACTGGTCTCAGAACAGTTCGAAATGCACCTTATTTTCATATACCTCCATATAAAGCCTCTGAAGGCAACATTTTTCAACTTTTGTATGCACCCATTGATTCTCAATGTGATAATGCACAGCAGATATAGGAAAATAGCCCTTTGTCCACGTCAGTGGTCATTGTGTTTAACAGCGTGCCGTTTCATGATAAATCACTAATATTTTCAAAATGGCATATCGGATGAAACTAGAGACTCTAATCTTTTGACTCAAACAGTTTTCAATGTAAAAACTTAATGAGGTTTCTTACCAGATGTAGTTTTGTTGACTTTTCTCCCAAAGACAAACTCCCCTGAGATCGGCTCCATGTTGTTTTGACACATGACTTGGTGCACCAAAAGTTTAACTCTTTATTGGCAGCCCAGAGTGTCCTGAACTGAGATCAGTCAGTTTAAATGAAACGAAATTATGCATAGTGTATAGCGAAGACAAAACACACAGTCCACGCAGAAGGACACGGGGTCGCAATAGGTTTAAGATTCAAATATATAGGATTCCATGCATAGAAACAGATTACTGTTAAGGTCAATCTCATCTCATGTGCACATTATCACAACCTTTAGCAACAATAAACAGGCAGGCACATGGACCACAAGCGGGATGGAATAATCATCAACCCTCTACTAAAAGAGAATTATTATTGAGTCCCAGTCAGGTGAGATGATTCTCAAAGTGGACTTTCTATCTATCTATTTAGACTAAATTCTCATTAGTTCTCACAACAACCCATATTTTAAGTGACACATACATGCTAGGTCACCAGCAATTAGTATTCACAAAGTCAAGACTGAAATGGTTAAAATATGAAAATATTGTCAACTTTAGCTGTTCAAAAGGGAATCTAACAAATTACATTGAATTGTAAAAACCCACTTTTCGCCACGCGAATATGGGATGCTTGAGCATTTTGAGCACTTCACGTCTTCATTTCGGCCAAAATACAGGACGCTCTAGCTAAAACGGGACAGTTGGCAACCCTAGTTCTCCCCTAGGTACATCCACCAGATTAAACAAGCCCTACTAAAAAAAAGAGGTTTAAATTAACCTAAGCTTGTTTGCTGGATTTAGCTGGTTTAACAAGGTCTAGCTGGTCTCCCAACCTGGCCAAACTGGTGCTCAGCTGGTTTAATTACTTGGCTAGCTGGTCTTACCAGTTGACAAGTGCCCAAAACCCCTCCAAAACCAGCCTGATAAAGCTGGGAGACCAGCTAAGACCAGCAAACTAGATTTGGCTGGTTTAAGCTGTTTTCTTCAACAAGGAGGAGGAATACTGGGAAAAGAAAATCGATCTCATCTTCAAGTTGCAGGTAACTCCAAAGAGAAATGTTTTGCAGAGATCTCAGACCAGCATTTAATTTCCAAATCTCAACACTGGCTATTCTACAAGACACTGGGTTTAAAATCAATGTCAAAGAGCATCTGTTTCCACTACTGTATCCATCAGCAGATGGAGGCTTTCCATACCATTTACAAACCTTACAGTCCTCTGACCCAATTCCACAGATAACACCCCTCAAATCCCGGAAAGAATCACACTCAATCCTAATATACTCTAATATGCTACCCTGCTTATCAAATCATAGGATCAGAAGGAGACACAATAATGGGGGAATGGGCCAATATTCCAACCACATATAGAGACAGATTGTTGTTCCTATTCCAATGACAACTTATCACCATATTCAATTAAATTAGCATGCTTCTAATCAGCTGCCATTGGGCTGATGTGTAGAAATGTGAATGCAGAACAAGAGAGAAGGAAAAGGAGCAGCTTAATGGAGTAAAATAGAGAGAGCTGCGAAGTATGGAGCTCAGCAGATAGAGAAGTGCTTACGCTGCACCAGGGAGGCAGAAGATCTCTGAAGAGCAATAAAGGCTCATTGCATAATTTGCATTTAAATTCATTTATAATCCAGCAGCAGTCACCATAAATGGGTGGTTTACATGACATGCTTCTTCATGTCCATGAGGTCATGGTCATATATAGATAAAAGGCACTGTACAAGTGAAAATGTGCAGTTGTCACCTTGAGGAGCAATTTCTACCTGACCTGACCCTTAAAAATTACTTTTGTTGGTGTAACCTAATGAAGCCAGGTTGATTCAGTCATATTAAATAATATGTTTACTTGAATTAAACCAGCTAATATTTATTTTAGAGCACATTTTAGGTTACCTAACCTTTTACAGTAATGTAGTACACCATTTTAAAATCTGTTTTAATATGTCATGAACTGAGTATATTGGAATTATAATCAGTGCTCAGACAAGTACACGAAATGAATTAATGCTGTTCTTAGGGAAAGAATGTAACAGTAAATAGAGCCAGTGATACCAGACATAAAATATTGCCACTAAGTGTAGCTGACTTGAAAATGGTTAACTTTTACATTCTGGATATTTTATTTCTGTTTATATATATATATATATAAAATATATCTGCTTATGCACATTTTTATGACTGAAAATGGGAATGCTTACAATGTAGAAAACAAAATGCTTCTTATTTACACTCACTGATCACTTTATCAGGAACACCTGTACACCTACTTATTCATGCAATTATCTAATCAGCCAATTGTGTGGCAGCAGTGCAATGCACAAAATCATACAAATACGGGTCAGAAGCTTCAGTTAATGTTCACATCAACCATCAGAATGGGGAAAACATATGATCTCAGTGATTTTGACTGTGGCATGATTGTTGGTGCCAGATGGGCTGGTTTGAGTATTTCTGTAACTCCTGATCTCCTGGGATTTTCACACACAACAGTCTCTGTAGTTTACTCAGAATGGTGCCAAAAACAAAAAACATCCAATGAGTGACAGTTCTGCAGACGGAAATGCCTTGTTGATGACAGAGGTCAACAGAGAATGGTCAGACTGGTTCGAGCTGACAGAAAGGCTACAGTAACTCAGATATCCGCTCTGTAAAATTGTAGTGAGCAGAATAGCATCTCAGAATGCACAACACATCGAACCTTGAGGTGGATAGACTACAACAGCAGAAGACCACGTCTGGCACTATATTATGACCATAGTGTACCTAATAAAGTGCTCAGTGAGTGTATTTATGATCTTTCACATCATACTGTATGGCAGGTTCAAGGATTAGCTCAGAAGATGTGACAAAATTAGGTTAAAATACAAAATATTCAAGTATTTTACATTTTCTTAGTAGCCAACAGTATGCGCAGTACAACTACATGATCTGATGTTGATTGCAAAGATTAACCTTATCAAGGTTAAATGTCAACCACCCACGCAGAAAAAGAGGTTAGAGGAATAGCCAGAATTTAGAAAGGAAAAAACTAGATCTCATTCTAAAATGTTTTAAAAAAACAACACCTCAGGACATTCTGAAAAGGTTAAATGCTTGAAAATGCTGATACAAGCAATTATCATGCATTTGTTTGCTCAATATGAACATGACTGATCACAAATTCCAAAGCACACTATAATATCCCAAAGATGAGACTATACAGAGTGTATTCTATGTTAAAGTTTACAGCTATGTTAATATAGGCTTCATTGCTTACATTCTTATGATAAATTTAACATAACAGAACAAGTGATATATAGTCAAATACATAAATAAAGCCAACCCTATACAAACACTATAAGGGAGAGGATTTCACAACTTCAACAACCCACCACCATCAGGTTTGATGTCTACATTTTAATCCACACCTTTCTCCTTCATCCATTCCATACATTAACATCTGCTTTCTTGGCAAAAGCTTTCGAACCAAACCAAAGCAAATTACAATAAATAAATACAAATATTTAATATAGAAAAGTAACAAAAGGATATAATAAAGTAACAAATACTAAATTATCAAGATGAAGGCTTCTACTCCACTTCAAGCTTGAGTGAACTGTAATAGTGAGTGCAGGTAGTGGACATACAGTATATGGATAATGAGCCATTATGTCTGTTACATAACCTGGTGGAACGGTCACATTTGACTGGATTAAATTCCCAGCATTCAAATATTTAATTTGAACAATTGTTGTTAGGTAAATGGATCACTGATCATTGTACAGTATTTATCCCCTGAATCACTCCTGGTACTTGTAGAGGTTAAAGTACAGGAGTTAGGAAGTTTCCTTTGTTCAGCTGCAAATGGAGAAATGGAGCAAGTTGTACATTTGCATCTCTCCACTACTTTAAATTCTCAATGCATTCAGTAGGGGGCAGAACCTGTAAAAAGCCCCAACAGCACCTGCCATGGAACTATCACCCCCACTATTGAATTAGTACAGTTGCAATGGCTGTTCAGTAATGACTACCAATTGAACACTTTGTAGCATGTAATAAATCGAATTGCACGCAACTAAATTTAGTAGGAAGTGAGGAAGGATTTTCTCTTGAGGAATATAGTCCATGAATGGCCCTTGAGTCTCTCAATCCAGATTATTTAATTAAGAAGGGGGGAATTAATTAAGAACGAAGAAGCAGTTAAACTTTTTTAATAAAAGACTTTGCCTTTATTATGCTATTTATTATGCTGAACCCTCATCTGAAAAGATTACCTAAACAGTGATCACAGACTGCCCTGCATGTGGGAAAATCTATTTATAAATATCTATACATATTAGGGCTACTCATTAAATAGATTGTATAGTGTAGATCATACTGACCTAAAAAAAAAAAAAAGAAAAGAAAGAAAAAAATGCCCCAAGTATAGGGTCACTTTTATATAAACTCATATTTCAAGACAATCAAACAATTGTATTGATCAGGATGTGCACATGCAGTGGAGTACTGTTGAAATGTAGATTACATAAGCATGACTAGATTAAAGGCCCTTGGCACTGCAGCACATCAATATATGAAATTACAAGGTAATGTTCATTCTCAGTCACAGAATGCATGCTTTTTATCATCTTGCCTATAACTACATCAAACAAAGCTGACCAGTAGATTGCCTCAGAATGAACTTCAGCCAGTGGACAAGACTGGTTACCCCTATTGAATGAAATATTAATTTAAAAAGTGTTCATGTACATAATAACCAGTTGTGAATGCATGAAGCAGTTCATGTTATATATGTGTGTGTGTATGTCACTACATATTTAAGTAAATTACACACTGTACATCCTTCTATTTCTATTAAACACTTACCATTATAATGGAGTCTTTTTTTCTAATGTGCACACTGAACCCTAACAGCTTCCATATACCGTCAAGCGATAACTCCGTCTTCATAAAACCGGTAATAAAACGACCATGCTCTTTGCAGCAAATTCCTACGTTTTGCTACTACAAGCAACTTACCCCATGTCGTTGTTTTATCCCTCCTGAGACTAGATGAGATTTCTTAATCACCGAGTTTCTTCTTCCAGCGCTGTTTAGATGCGGTCTGTGCGTTCAATCCCCATCAGTCAGTCACACTATGAGCAGCGGCATTCTGCGGCTCTCATTACACGCTATGTAGGCTGTCAGATGCGCTGGATGAATCCCACGGCGAATTGCCCACTATTACTACCACTGCCCAATTTCAGTTGGTTTGGCACACGACAGGTGCACCTCGCATCTCTGTGGTTATATATGATATTTCTAGAAGAAACGAGGCAAGGGTAACGCCGAGGTGAATGAAGAGCCCCCTCTCTCTAAGTGGGCGTGTGCACTATAAAGATGAATCTAGTGTCAGTCGATGGTCATAATAACACACTACTACACAGTATCCCATAATAACGCCACCTGGTACGCTGTTTCCCATTAAAAGACTCTTGCACGCTTTTTATAATATAATTATTCAATCACCATCATAGTTCACATATATAAGCATATCTTTGTCATTTGAATCATTATTTCAATGTTTTTTTTGTTGTTGTTGTTGTTGTTGTTTTATTCCTGACTTTATCCTGAAGAGTAAGAAAGTTATATTGATTGGCATAAATTGTATTTAACATACCATCCTAGGGCATTTCTTTATCTTTGCCTATTGAAAAAAATCATTATAAAACAGATAGATCCGGTCCTGGATGCTGATTGGTCAATAGCCATGCGTTATTCATGATAATGCACAGCTCTGACCCATTCTTGTTGACTAGCTATGTTTTGTGTACTGTTTACTGCCAGGGACTGTATTTTCTGTCTGAAGGATGTCATTAAATGATTTTACTTATAAAATATAAAATTTTAATGAACATTTGTGTCCTTTATATTTTTATTATGTGGTGACCATTTTTAAAAAAGCAAAAAGGCATGAGAGGGCATGCTATACTGTGAATATAGTCACATCTGAAGGGGTTGCAGGCACTCCGCTAGAGCTGTTCGATTCCAGAAATTTTTAGAATCTACTCCAATTCCGATTCCTGGTTTCAGAATTAATGGAATCGATTCCAAGACTCGATTCCAGACTGATTTTCTTGAAGCTTTTTCAGTTCCCCTAAAAACGGGAGGTAACGTTAAATCTCATAATAAACAGCGCAAGTTCTTTGCTCTATTTATGACAGCATGAATGATAAAAGATAGTGACAATTTCTATTAATAGCACACTATTCTAAAAAAATAATATGTGCCTATTTGCACATCCTAGTGCACGAGGTTTAAATCTCAAAGGATGAATTTGAGGGAAGGTGCCTTTTTCACTATAAATTCTCCTCCCTGCCCAGTAGGTGGCGATATGTACAAAGAATGCAAGCTTTATAGTAAAAAAGATCTTAGATTTTGTTCTGTTTCTCACCCAAATCTATCATGTAGCTTCTGAAGACATGGATTTAACCACTGTGTTCTTATGGATTACTTTTATGCTGCTTTTAGGGCCTTTTGGAGCTTAAAAATGTTGGTACCCATTCACTTGCACTGTGAAGATCAAAAGAGCTGAAATATTCTTCTAAAAATCTTTATTTGTGTTTTGCAGAAGAAAGTCAAACACACCTGGGATGGTATGAGGGCAAGTAAATGATGTGAGAATTTTAATTTTTTGGGTGAACTATCCCTGTAACGTTTCTGAAATGTGTTGTAGTTTAGTGTTTAGGGAATAAACACAGTCCGAACATATCAAGCCCTGAGAGGAGTCGATTCCAAACTTTGGAGTCGATTCTCGATTCTCAATGTCTCGGAATAGAAGATTATTTTTGGAATCGATTCCCTGCCTACACTCCGCTTTGCGTCATGCTTAACAAAGGCCTTCAGTAGTGACTACAATAGGTCCTCTCATGCCTTATTGCTTAAATAAATAAACAAATAAAGTAATTGGTGTTATATGATCGTGTCATTAGTGTGATTGGATGTGTTTTATATGAAATAGAGATGTAACGTTATCAAAAATGAAACAGAAAACACACTTATATGAATATATATATTAAAAAAAAAAACTTTGCATATCTAATTTATTATTATTATTTTTATTATTATTATTATTATTATTGTAGAAGGATTAGTAATTCCTAGATTTTGTGATCTGTACCACTGGATTTATAAGATTACATTTTATGAGCACATAATTATCTTTTAAAGCGTTGTAACACCAATGACAAAAAAGGGACACATTTGTTAAATAATTAAAATATTAAAATAAAGACAATACTTACTTTTTATTACTTTTATGGGTGCAAACTGAATTCATTTTTTCCCCCTCGAATCATCTTAAAACGTAACTTGCCATTGTAACATGATTTTTCTTCACATCGAACTTTTATTTTGAATAATATTGAAGCGTTGGCCCAATAACCCGGAAGCATTTGAGCTACTTTGATTGCTTATACGTTTGTTGCCCTCTTTCTCTTTCTCTCTCTCAGCTGATCTGCCTGCTTCGTTGGTGAGTTGTTATTTTTTGAGTTATTGAATTGAAATATTAAACACATTTATTCTTAACATTTTACATTTGACATTATATAGGTATTCTAATGTAAACTAGTAAACTGATGTAATTTGCTTGCGTGTGTCTGGCTAATCAGTTGCGTGTTTCCGTGTGGCTCTTTAAATTCAGTTAATAACAATTCAGTGATTGTTTTGAGCAGGACGAACATCATAAATTAATTTTTTTTTCATGTCATTTTTTCTGTAAGCCCCTGAAATGTTTTTGCTATATGTACTCTTGTTTGTACTATTTTTTTCTTACTAGAAATGATCCAACGTGAATTTTCTTGATAAAAAAAATATGATCATACCTGGTAACATGTGCAGGTAAAATGGCTAGAAATAGCATTTTAGCTTAGCGTAAAGCTGACAATTTACACAAGGTTTATTTCTATTTCTTCTGCTCCAAACTTACTTCAAACTTACTTCTCTGTCTGCTCGTATGAATGTAACACATCATAAGAAAGTGTTTCACTGCTGTTCAAATGCACTTTGGATCACATCATTTATATGTATAAATGTCTTTCATCTGAAAGGACTAAATATTAAATGAAACAAATGACAATAAAATGCAAAGTAATCTCTTCAGTAATCAAAATACTTGTGAATATCCAATAATCCCGTTACATGTATTCCGTTACTTCCCAACCCTGTATATACAATGGTTACAACGCCTTAAAATACCACCTATTTCGGCTGGGTCACACTTCCAGTTCCCCAAACTGACGTTTATTAGGTGTGATGTTGTTTGTGAAACCTCAGGCAATAGATGTTTGTTCCTGTGGCTGAGGAGCATGTTCCCTAGGGATTATTTCTTCTCCCATAAAGATGGGACATCTGATGGTTTATTCCAGCACACTCTACATCACCACCTCTCCCAGCAACAGAGGATTGAATCACATCTGAATGTAACAAAGTGAGTGGAAAGCTTGTTTCTTGGGTTTCATCTGATATTCCAGGAAGCTAGACAACGGTTGGTCTGTCAGATCTTGTGTGTTCTTGTATAATTTAACAAGTTGTTTGTCTATCTCTCTAGCTTCTTTGGTCCACCCTTGAATGTACCTCCTTTCATTCCAAGCTATCAGTGGAATCCAGTGGAATCACCTGATCTTGCCTTCACAAGTCCAGATCGAGGGACTGTAAGCAACAGAAAGTGAGCAGCACTCTGGAATCTTGAACTTGTGACTGACCACAAACCACTGGAATTCTTGTCACTAATCTATATTTCAATGGGACATTTTTAGTTCTCTTCCTCAAGCAGTATCTCTTTTACTGTGCCAGGAGGAGATGTAATCAGAGTGAGAGTGACTTCAAGAGACAGCGCTTCAGTTCTCCAGGTCCTGCTATAAATGCCAACTTTACCTCCCAAGCAGACGCTAGACCAGAAGCGACCAGATCAGCGTGCAAGTCTTATTCAAGACGCCCCACATGCTCACCTTCTGCCTCTAAACCAGC
The DNA here is from genome assembly GCF_019703515.2 of Myxocyprinus asiaticus. Classification (NCBI taxonomy): domain Eukaryota; kingdom Metazoa; phylum Chordata; class Actinopteri; order Cypriniformes; family Catostomidae; genus Myxocyprinus; species Myxocyprinus asiaticus. The sequence continues at coordinate 44,368,724 of NC_059346.1, forward strand.
AGGTTGTGTGCCATCTTTCAGAGAGGGATTACATCAGAGCTCTCAGAGCACCTGGCCACAATCATCAGTTAATGATAAGGTGAGCACATTGATAAAAACCATAAATGTTCACTGATGTTGTCACATGACCTCTATTTGAGGTACACAAGTACCTCAAGTAAATGGAAAAAGTGTTGTCAGGTACAGTGGGGTCTAGAAGTCTGAGACCACTTTGAAAATCTGGGATGTTTCTCATTTAAACTTGGAAGTAAACAGAAAAAGTTATGGATTTAAAAAAACAAAAACATTATGTCATAAAAAAGAAGTTTCTACACTATTTCTACATCACTAATCAAAATGTAAGCAGATTTCCATTCTTCCATTGAAGCTCACAAATGCTCTTTGAAACATTTTCAAACCATACTGGGATAACATGGATCATCAGGTTTTGTACAAACTTGTGGAGCCCATATCAGCTGGAGTGCATGCTGTCATAAAAGCAAATAAAAAGAAATTCTAAAATTCTTAAAAAAAAAAAAAGAATCTGCTTTCAAAATGTCATATTGTTCTAGACTGTTGGATCCCAATATTTGTCTGTTAAATGGGATAACAAAGTTGACGTTGACATTACACATGTAAAAGATAAACAATCAAAATTATTACATTCATATAACTTAGTGTTTTGTTTTTTTGTTTCCCACAGCTCAGTCAGCAGATTCTCGACCTGTTTCATGCTTGTGAGCAACAGAATGATGATCTGGAAAAGAAGGAACATTGCCGATCACTGCTGCAGAGTGACATCCAGACAATCTTCCCACGTACATTGCACTCATATTTACATCCGCTATGCTTGAGATCTGCTCTAACTATAGCTTAAAGGGATAGTTCCCTCAAAAATGAAATTTCTCATAACCCTCATGCCATCCCAAATGTGCATGACTGACTTACTTTTGCTGAACACAAAGTTTTTTTAAGAAGAATATTTCAGCTCTGTTGGTCTATTCAATGCAAGTGAATGGTGTCCAGAACTTTGAAGCTCCAAAAAGCACACAAAGGCAGCATAAAAGTGCTCGGCTAAGACTCAAGTGGTTTAATCCATGTCTTCTGAAGTGATATGATAGGTGTGTGTGAGAAACAAATCAATATTTAAGTCCTTTTTTACCGTAAATTCTCCTCCATGCCCAGTAGGTGGCGATATGCAGTAAGAGTGTGAATTGCCAAAAACAAAAGAAGAAGAATATGAAAGTGGAGATTTAAAGTGTAAAGGACTTAAATATTGATCTGTTTCTCATCACCTCGGAAGACATGGATTTAACCACTGGAGTCATGTGGATTACTTTTATGCTGCCTTTATGATATTTGGAGTTTCAAAGTTCTGGTCACTACTCACTTACATTGTATGGACCTACTTTGTGTTCAGCAGAAGAAAAAAAGTCATACACATCTGGGATGGCATGAGGGTGAGTAAATGATGAGAGAATTTATTTCATTTTCTTCCCGCAGTCGTTCACCATCTAGCCTAAATGTTTCATTTACTGTCATCAAGGTGCTCGGGTCTTCTTGGCTGGGTCATCACTCAATGGCTTCGGTAGTCGCAGCAGTGATGCTGATCTTTGTCTTGTCATTGAAGAGGAAACAGTACCGGTAAGTGTATTCTGTAGGACAGACGTTTTGTGTTTGGTGTTCTGTCCAAATGGTTTCTGCACAAATTGTTCAGAGTTTTTAAAAGGGATAGTTCCACCAAAAAATTTAAGTTCTGTCATCATTTACTCACTCATGTTCTTCCAAACATGTAAGACTTTGTGGATCACAAAAGGAGATGTTAGGGAGAATGTTAGTCTCAGTCGCCATTCACTTTCATTGTATAGAAAAAGGATGCAATGAAAGTAAATGGTGTTGACTGAGGCTAACATTCTCCCTAGCATCTCCTTTTGTGTTCCACAGAAGACAGAAAGTCATAAAGGGTTTTGAACAACATGAGTGTGAGTAAATTATGACAAAATTAGTAAATGATAACTCAACATATTCATTCCTCTTCAGATAAACCGCAGTGCAGATGCTGTGTACGTCCTCAGTCTTGTTCGGAAATTGTTTTACACACTGTGTAAGTGCCTTGCCGTGTATAATTCTTGAACAGCGAATTAGTTTGCCTTTGTTTTGTTTGCTAATGGCATGACTTTTTTTTCACAGCTTACATCGAGAGGCCTCAGCTCATCAGAGCAAAAGTGCCGATTCTGAAGTTCAGGGACAGAGTTAGGTAGGTCCTTTAGGTAGAAATAAATGTCATGAATAAAAGTCATGTAAAGAGTTATTGGTTTGTTAATAGGTTACATTTAATCATTTTTATATTACTTAGAATTCAAATTATAAAACTGAAAATTGTCAACATATCTGCTGTTGGTGAGAAAGAGGACATTAATGATGCCTTATTCATCATTGCAGAACTGAAAATCGTAAAAGCAAATTACAGCATGAAACGATTCATACTGTCGTCATCTGTTGATTCGGTCCCAACTGATACTGATTTTAGAGAGAATTATTTTACTGATCAGATTTAGGCTGAAATCATCAAGTAGAAGGAAGTAAAATTTCCTTGTGAATACATGCGTCATCTTAGCAAAGACTAACCAGCAAGAATGGATGACTTTAATTAATTTGACTGTAATGCTATTAGATTAATTAGTATGCAGATTGTTTCACTATGCGGGTCAAACATGGAATAGATATTGATCAGGATATGCAGTCATTGTGTTCTTAACCTCTTCAACTCTTGAGCATTTTTGGGCTGCCGCCTGCAGTTTTTCACACTCAAATTTAAAAGCTCACCATTTGCGCACACTGTGGACTAATTTAAAAGATGTCTAATTTTTTTCAAAAACCCCAACAGATAAAAAAAATAATTGCAATTGTTCATAAATAATAATGTACATGTTTACAATTTTATAATAAATATTTTCTTTTATCCTTTTTGTTGTTGTTGTCGTCATCCTAACTTGGTAAGCATGTAATTCTGGTCCTGTTCTGTCCACCTCCCTACAAAAATTTTATTCCACTAGAAGGCAGAAAGTACTTGAAATTTTTTTTTTTTTTCCCTCATCACCTTCTGTCACAAAATGCCGATCTGGAATGTAGGTGGCGCTCTAACGCATTTTAGCCCTCACAGATGTGCTCGTCTATAGACATTGTAATTTTCAGTTCATGCACCATCCCCATTGTTTCATCGATTATCTCGGCCTCTGAGTGAACTAGAAGCTAAATCTAGATGTCATTAGAAAGTACTAAAGCAAGCTCACAGACAAGTAAAAAATGGCAAAATTTTTTAGAAAACTGCCTAAGGTAAAAGCAGATATAAAGGTTTTGGCTATTTGGGGCTAACAGCAGAAGTGATCGGCACATAAAAGAGACGTACGTTTTACTTTGTGATTCTTTTGAAAATCTTTTGAACTGTGGTATTAGGGCAACAAAAGAAACTATACAGTAGCATTCCTGAGAATGAGAGCTTTCATTTGGTATATGATTTGTCTATTTAAGTGCTATTTGAAAGACTTATTTTCATATCAGTATTTCTACCACATTACTTCTAGGTGGCGCTGATTTGCGAAGCGAATGTTTCAGTTATTTTATTTTAAGTAAAATGAATGCAGATGTGATGGTTATCTATGAAAAGTTCAGATTATAAACTTTCAAACGATACCACATATGCCTGACATATGTATTCAAAGACTTGAACTTAAACTTGGATGTAAATGTTTTTCGCGGCATAGCGCCCCCTATTGGACCCGCCGGCAGGTCCTCAGAGTTTTTTGGGGGTTTTTTTGTGTGGATTTTTCCCCTTTTTCTCCCAATTTGGAATGCCCAATTCCCAATGTGCTTTTAAGTCCTTGTGGTGGCATAGTGATTCGCCTCAGTCCATGTGGTGGAGGACGAATCCCAATTGCATCCGCGTCTGAGATCATCAACCCGCGCATCTTGTCACGTGGCTTGTTGAGCGCGTTGCCACGGAGACATAGCGCGTGTGGAGGCTTCACGCCACCCACCGTGGCAACCACGCTCAACTCACCATGTGCCCCACCAAGAACGAACCACATTATAGCGATCACGAGGAGGTTACCCCATGTGACTCTACCCTCCCTAGCAACCGGGCCAATTTGGTTGCTTAGGAGAACTGGCTGGAGTCACTCAGCACGCCCTGGGATTCAAACTATCGAACTCCAGGGGTGGTAGCCAGCGTCTTTACCACTGAGCTACCCAGGCCCCTGAAGAGGTTAATATTAACACTTTTGAAAAGAGTAGAGTGTCTACATCTGTGTATGATTGACCAAGCAAAATGTAACAGGAAAACAGATTTAATTGTTCACTGTAATTCTTTTGCTTATCAGTGGCGTGGAGTTTGATTTGAACTTCAACAACACTGTTGGTATCAGAAACACCTTCTTACTGCGGACATATGCCTTCAGTAAGTCCAACAAAAGTCATAGTTGTTTTTTCTTATTGAGGTCTTTGTGGAAAATATATGATGCTGTTTTTTTTTTTTTTTTTTTACCTTAATTTCAGTTGAAAACCGTGTTCGCCCTATCATTCTTGTAATAAAGAAATGGGCCAGTCACCACCGCATCAATGATGCCAGTCGTGGAACACTGAGCAGCTACACACTGGTTCTTATGGTCCTGCATTACCTTCAGAGTAAGTTAAACACTGATTTTTTTTCTAAATGGATCAAATGCATGTACATATGATGTTGTCTTTTCTAAAGTCTGCTTTTTGTTGTTGTTCTGCTCTTAAATATTTGTTTTTTCTCCTGTTATAGCTCTTCCTGAACCTGTCATTCCATGCCTTCAAATGGATTATCCAGTAAATAAATTATCTAATAATTCATCTATCATCTATCTATGAACTGCTGTTTTAAGAACTTATGTTTAAATTACTCTCTGCAGGGGTGCTTTGACCCCAAGATGGACATTCATCTTGTGCCAAGTGGGCCAAGGAATATCCCTGCCTTTGTGTCTAAAAACCAGTCATCACTAGGAGACTTGCTCTTGGGTTTCCTGAAGTACTATGCCACAGTTTTCAAGCAAGTAGCTTTATTGTTTTCATTGCAGAAATCATTGGCATTGATCAGACATGTTATTTAGGGCAAAACACAATTTTGTTTTTTACATTTTTATTACTGTCTACATAGCAGGGTGGTTAGATTCACCTATAGATAGAGGCCAGTGTTGCTAACCAACCTGTTAGGCTCTTGTTTCATGTCACTTTGCTAGATTGACATCAGCAGGTGAAACTTTGGCAGGCTCTAGTCCAAATGGCCTACTTTAAAGCCCATACAAATGGATGCGTGCATATGCAAATTGAATAATAAATCTAGATGTATTGCATTGGCACATCTTTACAGTTCATTGTTATTTCCACAGATGGGAGAAGAATGTGATCTCTGTGCGTGAAGCAAAAACTCTCCCCAAGACCAAAAGCAGAGAATGGAGAGAGAAGTTCATCTGTGTAGAAGGTAACCAGATGCAACATTTCTGAACACCATACACTGAAAACTGTAAGAAGCTTGAATGATTTACACAAGGAGAAAATAAAAAAAAGTTCTTTGTTTTTGTTTATATCTGTCTGTCCTCAAGAACATTAATGTTTATATCTTGTTCTAGAACCATTTGACCGTACTAACACAGCCAGAGCAGTTCATGAGAAAGTAAAGTTTGAAGCCATTAAAGCAGAATTCACAGAGGTAAGCATCTTTAAATTATAAATATAATTCATAATATTTATGATTAAAACTCAATTCTGTAAAACTTTACTACAGAACTCATGACAAATTAAGTAGCTATTGTAAGCACCTCTATGTTTTACAATAATGAGGTGGTTTTATAAAGATTTGTCAGCGTGAAATCGGGGACATTTTTATTGGACTTCCTGCAGTTGTAAACTGTTGATGAATTTGAGTTTTATCAAAACAATTAAAATATTTTTAGCTTTTTGTAATTTGTCTTTTTTTCTTTTATTTAATCATTTATTTTTGGTAATATAATTGTATAATTCTAAATATAATTTTCTATGTGATCTGTTTATGCACTTTTATATAAGTTTGTTCTCATACAGAGCTTTTTTCCTTCTTTGAAGGAAGATGGATATGAAAAGGAATGGGGAAATATGGTCTAAAGAAAAAATTGAAAAAGTTGTAGTTACTTTTGCCAAAAGAAAATTCAAGTGTAAAATTATATCAATAAATGAGGCCTGAGCTAATTGGCAAATAAGGCCTATTGCAACAGTATTGAGTTTAGTGATAGACCGATATATCGGCCAGGCCGATTAATTGGCCGATATTTGGCCATTTTCCGATTATCTGCATTGGCCATTTGGTTTCAAATTCTACCAATTGACTATCCATTGATAAATCAGTACTTTCTGTTTTCAAGTATTTTCTTTTCAAGTTTATGCAAATATGAGAGAATTGCATAAAATAAGTGTTTGTTTCACAATTTTTGTACATCTGATATTGCTGCTGTTAAATTGTATCATGCTTATTGCCATTTATATATGCCATCCTGATCTCTAGATATTGGAAATGGCCATTTAAAACCCATATCGGTCGACAAATAATTGGGTTGATGTATTGTAATGAACTTTTTTTTTTATTACTTTACAGTCTTATCAGGTTCTGCAGCTGAGAAAAGATCTCAACTTCATCCTACCCCTCAAAAACACAAGACCAGAAAGATAGCAAGACTTCAGGCTGCCTTCTGATGATAAAGAATATGTATACAGAATGGATTTAATCTTAAATGCAGTCTTCAGTTTCCTTTTGTGCATTTTGAGAAGAAATGCTTTACTCCTTGCTTTTTGGTATGCTAGACCTTTTGAAATTAGTTGATGAAAATTCTCTCATCATTTACTCGCCCTCATGCCATTCCAGATGTGTATAACTTTCTTTTTTCTGCAGAACACAAAGATTTTTAGAAGAATATTTCAGCTCTGTAGGTCCATACAATGCAAGTGAATGGTGGCCAGAACTTTGAAGTTCCAAAAATCACATAAAGGCAGCATAAAAGTAATCCATAAGACTACAGTGGTTAAATCCATCTTCAGAAGCAATATAATAGGTGTGGGTGAGAAACAGATCAATATTTCAATCCTTTTTTTTTTTTTTTTAAAGTCCTTTTTCTTTAAATCTGCACTATCACATTCCGAAAGTGGAGATTTATTGTAAATAAATAAATAAATTTAAAAAAGGATTGAAATATTGATCTATTTCTCACCCAAAGTTATTGCATTGCTTCAGAAGACACATTAAATTTACATATGGAATACTTATATGCTGCCTTTATGCACTTTTTGGAGCTTCAAAGTTCTGGCCACCATTCACTAGCATTGTATGGACCAACAGAGCTGAAATATTCTTCTAAAAATCTTTGTGATCTGCAGAAGAAAGTCATACATGATGGCATGAGGGTGAGTGTGTGTGTATGTGTGTGTATATATATATGTATATATATATCTATATCTATATATATATATATATATATATATATATATATATGACATCATGGCCAGACAATCTTGCTTTTGATTGATCTTCCTGTACTGTTGACATCTTGCCTTCAATCTTTGTTTCTCCTCTAAAACTCGAAATTGTAAAAACGAGTCACATTTTATGACAAATGACTACTTTTACCTGAAAATTTTGGTGATTGGTTTTCTATTCGTTGTTTGTTTTGTATAGTTTGTACAGTCTTTTAAATGTTTATTTAAAGGATTAAAAATTTAATAGTATAAAACTGTCTTCTGCCTTTTCCATTTGTTTCCCCCTCTAATTATCTATTTTAAAGAAATTCTCAAATTTTTGGTAATTTCTTCTGCTATATATTTAATGCAATACTAATAGAGAAATTGTGAAACCATAATTTGATCTGGGAGCAATTCGGAGGTAAAAATCCTCCACATTTCTTGTTTAATATTAATATAGGTTCAGAGATTACTTAAATGGGAATGGGAAGCTCTTTTAGTGGATCGGTTTTTGTATAGTGCAATTTAGATGCTGTGCATGCAATAACACTTTCAACTGCAGGTAAATGTGATTTATGTGTGACTGTTGAACAGCATGCATTAATGGTTTGCCATTCTGATATCACCAGTTTAATTACCCACCTAGCATAAAGTAAGTTTAGGTACGCTGATATGGGTGTGTGGGAGCTAGAGTAAAATTAGCTCAGTCAACAGAAAACTGACACTAGAGTTGGCTGAGTCCTGTCCCTTTTCAACATGGTGGCGTTCACTTTGTGTCATATTACAAGGACCACCACCGTTGTTCCATTTCCATGCATGCTTGACTGTTCAGGTCATCGTTCGAGATGTGTCACTCTGTTAAAGTAAACAGTAGACATGAAATTTAAGAGAGTATCCTTCAGTCAAGTTTCCAAAAACGAGGACACCTGTGAGTGTGACGTTTATCCTATCGCGCAGCCTTGTGTTCTGGAATATTTTAAGTCTATTTCGAGCAGCCGCTGAGTAAGGCGAACTGCACTCAACGAGACATGATCCAAGCACGAAGCTGCACTCTCCAAGACTGTTTTTTATTGTAAAATAACGTCACAATTTCTCCATTATCAAAAATGGATCGTGCGTTGAAACGGGAATGTGAGGGGGAACAGCCAGAAATGGAGGAAATGCAGGACGTGGGGTCAGAAATGATCAATATCGACGACGAAGAGGAGATTGAGGATCTTCACAACAGGTAGTTTCCCACGGGTGCTTTCTAGTTATAAACTTCTAAATAGTGGTTTGTCCTATATTTAATATTGGTTTATCCTTCCCCAGGCAAATAAATATTGTTCACCATTTATTTTATTACACTGCCATGTTTAGACCAATGTCGTTTTAACAGCCTTCTTGTCCTTTATTTAAATATGCTAGACTGCCATTTGCTAGATAGTTTACATCTTTTTGCTCTCACCTTTTATTTTTATTTTTATTAACTTAATTATTACAATCACATATGAACAATTGTACAGTAATGCATTCATGGAATGACAGCATATATTTGTTTGATATCTTTTGGTAAATAAATGTTTACACCTGTGATAAGCAGATATTCTGCATATTAATCTTTCCTTTTTAAGATTTAAAGCTTTACATCTAAAAGTCATTAGTTAAGCATTTATCATACATTGAAATTCACGAGTTACTCGACCATGCTCTTACATATGAGATCTCAGACCATTTGATGCAATATCCATCATCAAATTACTTTTGATAGACATACACCAGTAACTATTCTTCCTCGCTTTTTAACCATACCATTTTCTAAACTTGAATTGACAGTTTAAAGGAAGCTGTGCAAGATCCATCCGTGAAACCCAAACTCCAGTGCCTGATGGTGGACCCATCCTTCTCCATGGTGACTGTTCAGAGCGAGGACAGTGGGATAGTATGGGAGACTGCATCCAGTAGATGCTCAACACCATGGGCCTCAGAGGGAAGCTCGCCATCAGAACAATGCAGTCTGGAGGGGTCTGGAACACAGGGCAATATTGTGATCATAATGGATGAAGATAAAATCAAGAGGAGGAAAAGAACAAGCAGCAGAGGCAAGCTGGGCGACCGGTTTAGAAAGCCAAGCTCCAGACTACCAAAAAGTCGAGTAGGTGAGGAAAGACTTGCAATGACTGAGGTATCTGTGCCGAACATCAGATCTGAAAAACATGAAGAAAGTCACTCTGTTGAAAGCAATGATCAAGATTATTTTAATTTGATATCAGAGGGTTTCGAAATACTCAATATAGTTGTGCCATCAAAGCTACCGACCGTAGATGAGGAACAAAGCACTGAACTGGCGGAGAATTTGTCCTACTTGGAGGACACACCCAAAATAAAATCCAAGTATAAGCAATATGAAGCTCTAGCTCCAAGCAGTCCTTGGAACATAGAGATAGACATCCAAGAAATAAAGCAGAATGAGAACTTGAAGGATTTGTCTGAGATCTCCACTGATAAACAACCCAAGAAGGATGAAACTCAAATGGACTATCTTGAGAAATTCACACTTTTGGATGAACAAGCACCTAGTGATAGCACTACATTGACAGAGAAGCTTATACCAGAAGTGACTGTCCAGCCAGAGGATCCTCTGGTGAATCAGAATGACACAACAGCAGATGATGCTCTTGATGAATCCTTTGTCATCATCAGTGATGTTGAAATGTCAGGAGAACATCTTGACGAAGTATTCTACGGAAGTAGCTTCAATGAACAGCCTAAAGTTCCTCAAGAGCGTGAGGACCGAGATGGAGCGAAAGCAAGCTCTAAAACTCTCAAAGAAAGTGGATCAGTCTTATTTGGAAGTCAGGAATGTATCCTCACGCCTGTGTTCCTCCCCACTGGACCTCCGAAGATCATAGATCTTGTACTTCTTGAGGAGCCACGAGCAATGTCATTCCACTACTCAGACCTTTATGAAGACGCATTGGGAGACAGGAAGAAAGAAGATGATTTCTCAGATACAGAGAGTGTAGTCTCAGAAAGGTCTTTCAAAAGGCGATATTCAGATTCAGATGACGCAGATGGTTATCTGGAGAAATTCATATTGAAGGATGAAACTCCGGTGGTTGACAAGGTATCTGATGCCAGAAGAGGGAAAGAAGGGGAGAGATTAGCATGGTCACAAAGTAAATTTGAACTAACTGGATGTTTAGCATGTGCAAAAGAAGAAAATGGTGAATTAACTGTCAGCCAATCAGGCGAGACGGATAAAAATGAAAGCATCAGCGAAGAGGAGTGTAAGTCCACAGGGTGTTGTTCACCAGGACATTGTGCTCCAGTGGAAACGGTCATTAGGAAAACAGTCACATCAGAGGACTTGGTCATGAAACAGGGTACGGAAGTTAAAAAACAATGTGATGTGACTGTCATTACCAAGTACAGTCTCACAACAAAAAATTATTCTGATGACATACAACCTCAAAAAGTTGCTCAGGTACTTGAGCCAGAAAGCAAATTTACCAATAAAAATGAAGAACAAATAATTCATGAACACAGTGGACAAGATAAAACAAAGAAGACTGCTGATATTGAAGTGCTTGGTTTAGCACATGAAGATGTTATTAAAACTAAAGACGGATTTGAAATTATATCTATAACAAAGGATTCAGAGAAAATCCAGGCTGATGTACCTCATGCAGTTGAAGCAATTGGTGGTTCTGAGGACAGTGTTGGGAAACATCAAGGAGCAGCTGATGTACTTGTTGAAATTCAGGAAACAAGTATTATTACCAAGGAAGACAAAGGCAAGGATGATACAGCCAAGACACAAGGCAAAGTTCTTTTAGAGCCAAATACAGCTGTGAAGGTTTATAAAGACATCCCTGAAATAGTTAAAGGAGAAACTCCAGAAATATTTGCTCTGGAGGTTATTAGCATCAAAGAACCTCAGTTAGGTAAAACAGAACCCAAAGCTGAAGAAATACAACCTTTGAAAGTAAAGAAAGAGGTCAAACCTTCAGAAGAGTCTGATATAATTACAAAAACACATGTTACTGAAGCTGAACTTTCTGCAAAATCCTTAGAAAATACTAAAAATAGAGAAATATTAGCTATTGTTGAGGATAAAGGGAGTGACAGTGCAAGTAAAAGAATGATACCCAAGAAGGAGAAACTAGAGCAAGTAATTGACAAAACTGGTGATACTCCAGTGCAAGAGGTTGAGGGCCATATTGGTACAGCAGAGGTGATAACAGAAATTGAAATAAAGCCAGAGCCCGAATCAGTGCATATAACTTCAGAACAATCACTTCCAAGTGAAACCAATACAACAAGCATTAAGCTTCAAACTAAACCTGAGATTAAAAGTGGAGATGAATGTTTGGAGGAAAATGAAGTCAGTGCAGCACAGGAGACCACAGAAGTGGAAGTGGGTGCATATAGGCCTACAAACGAGGCACTAGTGCTTAAGCAAAGGTTTGAAAAGCAAGAAGGACATATGGATATACCTGAGATTGAAACTGAGGTTACAAGTAAACAGGGAAAAGTTGAAGAAATCAAGGTAGATGTTACAGAGGAAGAAAAGCGGGAGGTTGTCGCCACAAAAGAGACTGTTCAGAATGAGATACCTGCTGAGAACAGAGAGACTGAAAAAGAAATGGTTGATTCAAGTCAAGGATATAGCTGGACAGAATTATTATTAGCTACTGAAATGGAGCCTTCTGCTGGGGAAAGCATAGACATAGAGAAGAGCGTAATAGAAGATGCAGAAGATGTATCAAAAGTGAGACCTATACCAACAAAAGCGGTACAGGTAGAAGAACATAGTAAAGTAAAAGATGTAACCGCAGGCCATATGGTATTAGCCAGAGCGATACCTGTGACAGAAACTTCTACTGATGGGAAAAATATTGAGAATAGAATGTCACCTGTGGTGTCAACAGAAAAGGTACAGGGAGGATGTGAGTGTGAGATACAGAAAGAACATATGCATGACACACAGATTGAAGACATAGAAGACCTACAAGAGCCTCCTTCACCAGTTGACGAAGAGGACCCATCAACAATGAGAGTTTCTCCTTTAGAGCCGGAAGTTTATGAGGATATATCCAGAGATGGAAGTCTAAGAAAGGATAAAGGTATTTTCTCACAATTACGAAGTTTTGCCCCACAAGAGGACCTCTCGGCCTTTAGCGACGAGCCAGATTTGCTGCAGGTTATTGCGGAAAAGCTAGATTTTGAGATGGTCACGGAACAAGAAGCAAGACAGTCGGAACAAGCAGTAGCTAAGATCAAAGAGAAACAAGTTAAACTCGCAGATCAAACTCTGGAAACAAGCTTTGAATTTATAGAGGATTTAGATGGTGGCCAGATGTCAGAATGTGAACATCAAGAGGAGATTGAAATTCAACCAATGGATGCATTCTGCGTTGTATGTCGATGCCCAATTCTGCTGAGTGACGCTGAGCATCAAAACCATGAGACATCCTCTTTGGACGAAGCCTTTGACAGTATTAAGGTAAGTTCATTTTCTTTCAAACATGCAAAAAGGTGTCTATATCTGTATCTATGTCAGGCACTTCCCAGTAATTTTGTACAAAACAAGGCCTGAAACTTTAAGTCTTTATTTTTTATTTTTAAACAAATGATCAGTGCAATGTGGTGCTTAACCTTCAAAAATAACGATTGTCAGCCTCAGGAGGTGAAACTAAGTACTAAATAATCTGTATAATTTTCTATTTATTTTATATGAGTTTGGCAATTTTTGGAACTCTGTTATGTCTAAATACACCCTGGTTTGTTTAAATGTGTTATTTTCTAGCAATAAACCTTTAAGTAGCAATAACAGGGTTGCAAATTTAGACTCTTTTTCTAGGGGCTAGCTAGTTTAGTACCAAATGTTGGTTTGTAATTACTTATATTTCCCATAAATTACAGATTTATTTTTATATATATATCTTGGGAGGGTTGATTGGTTGAGCTTGACAAATGTCACTACAAAGAAGGGTCTAAATGATGCAACTTTTTAGGTGTCCCTTTTATAATGCAGGAAAAATCAGGCAGTAACTGGGTTGCATGCAAAATGTGGAATATAGCTAAATATTAAATTTTTGGACATTAAAAGTAGTTAAAAATAAAATAAAATGTTTTTTTTAATACAATGAATTGATTATGAATTAAACAGATTAGAGGGTAAAGATCATGGAGGTGGAACAGGCCAAAATCGGAGCCTTATTTTAGTGCTTAAAAACAAAATAATGGGGCACCAAGTTGTACCTTATTCATGGAAAGTTCCATCAGCATATCAGTACTGCAGCCCTGTGCTTTGATCAGTGGAAAGAGTGCTAGGATATAATTTTCTGACATCAACATTTGATCTTTCTCAACAGGCCTGCTTGGAAAGCTTAAATTATGAAGTCACTGATTGCTCAAGTGTTTTATACAGACGGATCTTCCAATACCTAATATATATAAATAACTATACATAATCAGCATTAAAAAAAAATAAATAAAAAAAATAAAAAAATGGTTACATATTCAAAAATGTTTAAGTATAAATCAGAAAGAGACAGAGAGACATTGTTTTCTTTTATTGGCCATTGACATCATTCATAACAGATGAGTCAGAACTGACACTTAGCCAGTTCTGAAATGCTCCTCTCTGGAAACATACAGCTATTTCCATGATTCATCTGTAGTTGTATTCCAAAGGGCTACAACAAGATTTGTCATTTGAAAGTCTGAAAGATGTAAAAGAGAAAAAAAATTATGATATTTGCAATTATGTAAGAGATGTTTTAACCCAATTAAAGGGATAGTGCACCCAAAAATAAAAATTCTCACATCATTTATTCACCCTCATGCCATCCCAGATGTGTTTGAATTTCTTTCTTCTGCTGAACACAAATTAAGATTTTTAGAAGAATATTTAAGTTCTGTAGGTCCATACAATGCAAGTGAATGGTGACCAAAACCTTGAAGCTCCAAAATCACATAAAGGCAGCTTAAAAGTAATCCATAAGACTCCAGTGGTTTAATCCATGTCTTCAACAGTGATATGATAAGTGTGGGAGCGGAACAGATCAATATGTAAGTCTTTTTTTACTATCAACTTCCACTTCCACTTTCACTTTCACGTTCTTCTTTTGTTTTGCATTCTTCGTGCATATCGCCACCTACAGGTCAGGGAGGAGTATTTATAATTATAAAGGACTTAAATATTGATCTGTTTTCACCTACATCAATCATATTTCTTCAGAAGACATGGATTAAACCACTGGAGTCTTATGGATTACTTTCACGCTGCCATTATATGCTTTTTGGAGCTTTAAAATGACCATTCACTTGCATTGTGAGGACCTACAGAGCTGGAATATTCTTCTACAAATCAGAGGAAAGAAAGTCATACACATCTTGTATGGCATGAGGGTGAGTAAATGATTAGAGAATTTTCATTTTTGGGTGAAGTATCCTTTTAATCAAGGTTTATGCTGGATATGTGTGCAGGTTAAACTAGGCCCTGAATTTACCTTATGCATCTCAAAGTGTTTAATGATATTTATCTAATGTAATTTCTTATGGGATAATGTTTTCAGAGTCAGCTGAGTGAATGGATATCGGATTTACAAGGACGATCGGAGGAAATTGTGGACTTTGTATCTGAGCTTGAGATGGTGTACAACACAGTGGAGGTATTTACAATACATTTAAAAAGTATGACATGGAACCTGCACTGCAATAAAAATGCTTTACATACTGTACAATCATCAATTCAAACAGTATGTCAAATTCCTAACCCTAAGTATGAGCAATAGTAATAGTGCTCATACTTAGGGTTAGGGATTTGAACAAACTCCTAACCCAAGTATTAAACTTCAGTGCATAACTTGTTTCACACTTGATGTGATCAATGATATAATTGATCAAATTATGCAGCTTGGTGAGGAAAGGTGTGCTATCTCTTTTCTAAGTATTTATACTTATCATTATCGCCTGGCGGATGATAAAAATCCTAGCCCCTAGCAACCATATAGAAATGTCCTTGCAACCACCCAGAACAACCTAACAACCACACAGCAACATGCTAAAAAAACATTCACAACAGCTTAGCAACCACTACATCCTGCATGGCAATGAGTTTTTTTGTTTTTTTTTGTTTTTCAGAAAATGTAAGAATTCAGTTTACGAGTATTGTTATTGCTTGCTATAGTGCATTGTCAGCTTGGAGATTCTATTGTTCCAAGAAAGGTTTCCAATGATCTTTGTGTACCTGTGATTGTGCTGTTCTGCTGGCCCACAGGAGAATTTTAATGATTGTGAGAAGATCATCAAGGAGCACAATGATGAGGTGCTGAAGCTGGTCATGGACCAGTATAATGAGATGTCTCAAGCCATGGAGGAGGAGAAAAAAGCCAAGCTGGAGCAGCTGTATGACCAGATTGTGTCTTTCCAAGAGAATATTGACAAAGCCAAAGAGACAATGGAGATGACAACAAAGGATATGGAAGAGACGGACCCACTTAAGTTTATTTCTGTGAGTCTCACCTTGTTATTGTTTTATTTACTCACTCAAAGTAGGCCACACATTCAGATTAATATTAATGTATTGATTGCCTCCAAGGCCTAAGGCCATATTTGCAGAGGAAGAGTTTTTAAAGTGCTTAGCTAAGGTTTGTTAAGAGAGACAATGAACTGTATCTGGAACAGCCATTGTTAGTCTAATCAAGCTGTTTTTCCCCCTTCCCAGTCATCAAAAGATATCAATATGAGGTAACTAAATGTCCCGAGTTTGTGTTGCATTAGTGGCTTGCTAACGTTGAATGTTAATTAGAGCTCTTCAAACATAATGTGCATAGTAAATTAATCAAAACAGAGGCTTGTTAAAAATAATTGCCTTGATGTGTATTGAAGACCTTACTATGGAATGTTTGTGGCAGACATTTGAATAGAATTAAAAACATTTACAGCATGGGAGTGTTTACACAATGGAAGAATGGATCCTTTTTGCAGACTGTGATGATGCATTCTACCTTAATTTAGCATGGCATATCTAGAGATTTTTTTATTTTATTTTTTATTTTTATTATTATTGAATGTACATTTATTTCACTACAGTTTGTTATATTACACTGGCATTAATTTAAAAAAAAAAATAGTCAACTGCTGCAATATTTCAAATGTATTTGGGAGTGACAGTAAATTTGGCATTGTATTTTTTTCTCTTTTGGATAGTCATGAAACATAATAGTGGAATTTGTCTTTTGCTGTTGGAGCAAATAGGAATGCAAAAATAACGTTCGCTATCAGGGCTGGACGATATGACAATATATAGCGTGGCAACGATATAAAGTGTCAGTCGACAGAAAATTTGCTATATCATGTATATCGCGATAGGTGAATATCCATGTGTGCATATCTGTCAGTGGGAAGGGCTTCACGTGAAACTAAGAGAATCAAAGAAACATGGACAGGGTTTTTCCAGCATTGAAATTTTCTGCTAATTAAATTACATTAATCTTGCATTCGCCGCTTCATAAGCGCTAAATATGCTTCTCATCTTTTCACGTGTATCTGTGTTTCACGCGAGTGTCGTGAGTGCGCCCAAATTCCAGCAGGCTTCCCCGATATTTGTGCTCCAGAGGAAGGAGAGCAGGAACGTGCTACTCAAGCCGGCTTCTCTCAATATCGCGGCGCAGACCACAAATCTTGCGTGGCCCATTTGAAGTATACATTTGAGTTTTTTACCTTTAAAGCACTATGTAGGAAGCCAAACATCTCAAACGGCCAGACAGCTCAAAACGGTGCCAAAATAAAAGTTTTTAAACTAAACATCATTACCCTGACTAAAATTCTGTTCGAATGATGTTAGATATTAGGAAACAAACCGACCATGTGCGACTTATTCATATATTCTCTATAGTGATGACTTAAGTAATTAAGAGCCTAATGAAGTTGTTATTTTTGATGGATTTGTTTTTTCTTATGTATTATTTTCTTTGTTGTATTGCTTTGAGAAGATGTTGAGTTTCTTAAAGTATATTGGTCAACAACATATGAGTCTGAAATGTGGCATGATGTGAAATTGAGCATTATGCTAAGGTTGATTTAAAACCAAGTAGAGTGTTTTTTTGTTTTTTTAATTTGACTATGTTTGTCTGGTTCCAAATAAAGAGAAAATTACATAAAGGTTTTTATTTATAAAGTAGTTATTTCACTGACTGGATTATCACAAAATAGGCATTACAATATTATTATTTTAAAATAAACCCATTTTTATTGATTTTCCAGAAAAAAAATTACTATATTGTGATAAATAGTATAAATAGTTATCGTTATATAAAATTATTCATATTGTGATATAAGATTTTGTTCATTTTGCCCACCCCTATTTGCTATGGTCTCCCATTCACTTCTATAGAAGTACCCAACTCAAAACATATTTTTTGAATGTGTCTCCTTCCACTAATCCTTTTGTATATTTTTGTAAATAGGTTGAATACAGCTTTGGAATCCACCATGTCACTGGAGCTTGGTCCACGAGGTTTGCTGGTTTTTGAGGATTATGCCAAGGGCAAATCGGGCAATGAGAAGAAAAACAGACAAGCCATTCCAGGTGCCTCGTTGCCTCCGCAAAGAGTTATTCTTGCAAATAAATATCCCTCGCGTTGTGCTAACTTAAATCATTGCTCATTTTGTAGTGCCTCAAAAACCACATCTTCAGTCTCAAGAGGCGAATTCTGCCACCAGCACTTCTGTCACTGTGTACTGGAGAGTCAGTGAAGATGATATTATTGACTGCTTCCAGGTCTACTGCATGGAAGAGCCACAAGGAGGTTAGACGGGAGGGGAAAGCAGGGTTTGTTACTGTCTAGACTGCAAAAAATGCTATCCTTAATCAGTATTTTTATCTTTTTGCAAAAATATCCTTAGAGCAATATATAGAGCTCACACTTAAAAGTGCAATATGTAATATATTTACTGTACTAAAGCATAAAATGATCATAATATGTTATCAGAGATTTAGGAAACATGCCAAGTTGAAAAACTGGCTTCTCTGAAATCAATGCTACAGCCAGTATATTCTACTTTGAAATGTCTGTTCTGGGCAGGAATTTCTGTTTGTGTTTTTGCCTGTGTGATCCTGCCCACTGCCCATTTCCCAATAGTATTTCGACACCCCGGGTTGCCAGATTTGGAACAAGTTAGCGAGCAAACACAGCATGCTGTAGCCATGGAAGCCAGCAATACATCTAGCTAACGTTGACAGAGTTATAAAAAATCCACATGAGCTGGTTTATAATTCGCAAATGATACAAACATTGCAGACGTATACATTAGATGATCAACTTACAGTGTAAGGCTCGTCGCTTGCCATTGTCAGTTTGCTCGTTCCTGTTGTGTGTCTTCAACCTGGCAACCCGTGTAAGCTTTGAGTTTAGGGAGGAGGGGGCGGGGGAGACAACTCTCTCCAATATTTTGAATTTGGACTGCAGTACCCATTTTAAACAATGTCAATGTTACATATTGCTCCTTTAAAAATGTATGAATGCCATTGCATTCATACCTAAAAAGCAAAATTGCATAAGATATTAAGACTTGTTTTACGATTTTAACTTGTTATAAACATAAATCTAATTACATTTAGTGACGTTTATACTTAAAACAAGTGAAAAAATCTGAAAAAGTACCCTGGTAATGATACAATTGTAAAAAACATCCCAATTTGTTATGATAATATGATAGTAATAAACACACTTATTAGTATGTTAAAGTATGTCAGTGCGATGCTCAGATCATGGCAGCATGCTTCAATTAAAGTGTGTTAAATGTAATTGAATCTTCAGCTATCTCTGAGGAGTACCGGGTGACTGTGAAGGAGAGCTACTGTACTCTAGAAGAGCTGGAACCGGATAAGTGTTATAAAGTGTGGGTGATGGCAGTGAACTATACGGGCTGCAGCATGCCGAGTGACAGACTACCCTTCAGAACCGGTCAGTTACTCGCTGTGTAAATCCCCTCTGCCTTGCATGATGTTTATGCGTGCCATGTGAGATCGAGAGGATCATGTTGGCATAGATATGTCATAATATATCATTTGATAATGAGATGACCATGTGGATCATTGGTGATACTCATTGATGACAAATATTGAATGTAAATCCAGTGTCAGAATAATCTTTTTCATTAAGGAGCAATATTTGCCTCCTAGAATTGATTTTCAGGGCCATTTTTTACATTTCTGAGGGCATATTGTTGTGTAACATATGTCAAATACTTCAGCTAAATCATTTGGTAACTATAGTGTCTTAAATTATTACTGTAGATGTATCAAATTTGAGATAACAGATAAAACTCCACATTTTAAATATTTGGGGCAGTTTTGACACTTTTTGTGCCATTTTGACCTGAACCTTGCTTCATTTCTAACCCTGGTGAATTCCAAAGTATATATACTTTCAATCCAGATTAAATCAAGATTGATCACACTGTGAATTCAACAACAGAAGGTCTAGAGTTCTGTGCTTACTGAAATGTGAACCAATGCCCCCAGTGGTCGAAGCTGGAAGTGTTGCTAAGGTGAAATGTCCAAAGGGTGGCTCCAAAAGTTAGTTGTATTTTTAGTTGCAAATGATGTAATACAGTCAACAGGATTGCATTTTTTATTAACTCTACACCCTAACCCAAACCCCAACCCTAATCCTAACCATCAGTGGAATAAAAATGTCATTTAGAGCGAAAATGCAACCTCTGAATCATGCTCACCATTGTTTATGTGAACGCAATTACTTTTGTTTTCATGGGATTAGAATCCATGTCTTGGAGGTTGCTCCACAGTAGCACTGCATGAAAAGGTGAACACATCTGAATTGAGAGAAAAATGTCTAATGTGGATTGGCGCTTGTAAGCAATTTAGCAGAATACGGTCGATTTCAGGGTACCAGAACATGTTGGATTAAATATGTAGTGTTCACATTCAGCAAAAAAAAAACTGGATTACCTATTTGACATGCTGTGTTCCCCCAGCCCCCTCTGTACCTGTCATCCAGATGGAGCAGTGTACTGTGCTGTGGGACTCTGCCACACTGTGTTGGAGCTCTGTTCAGCCCAGTGCTGTGGACAGCTTCACACTGGAGTACTGCCGCCAGTATGCATGTGAGAGAGAAGGACTGAGGTACATTTAACCAGTTATACAGTATATGCAGCATTCTGTACAAGCACAAACTGAATTAAGAGGCAATAGCATTAACATCAAGCATGCTACAACCTTTTTGTATTTTGGTCAACAGTGTGTTACGACCCCGTCTAGTGTGAGGCCGAAACATAAACTTGGGCCAAAAAAAATAATGACCATTTACAATTTTATTTACAAGAGTTAGGTTAGACTTAGGTTAGGGTTATGGTTAGGGTTAGTGCCATGATGATACAATCAGACCCTTTGCTTCACTTGCGATTGGGGGGGGGTGGTAGGAATAATTTTAGGGGGACAAAGCCAACCCCGGCACCCCCCTAGATCCTGCCCTGGACAGGAGAGAGAGAGATAGAAAAAAAAAGAACAGGGGGGAAAAAAGACAAAAGGGAAAACAACAAGAAAGAAAAACAAACAAACAATTTATATATCCTAAATGACAGTATATTCAGAATTATGTCACAGTACGTAACAGTGTCATGATACTTTTGTAAAGGTGAAGTGTGTAAATTCTGCACAACTTGTGGCACCAAATGGAACTGCAATAATAATAATTGTTTCCGAAGAAGTTTCCCAAACACTCACCCCATCTGCTATTGGTCCGTCCGACAGATAGTCCTGACCCAAACTCACTCAGTTGGTTCAGCTGATGTTGCCGTGTACGACTGGTCGGGATGTGCCACACTTTTCAGGGGAATCAATCTACAAACAATATATTAAACTGGGATAGGAGAAAATATTTAAACATAAAAAAAAAAAAACTTCACCTTTATAATATTAAATAGAGGCTACTTATTGAATGCTATCAAGTTATTTACTAAGAATATTTAATGTATCATATTTCACTAAGAGCTTGTACATGTCTAAGAACTCAGATTTGGTTTCCTGTGATTTCTCAAAGGTGCACAGCATAGCACTAGGGAAAATGTTATAGGGTATAATTCCAATTATTGAAAACAGTCTCTCCTTACACAGATCTATATCAGGGATAAAAAGCTACAAGCAGAGGGTCCTTCTTCAGCCCAATGAGAATTACCTCTTCTACATCAAATCAGTGAATGCCGGCGGAGCCAGTGAGCAAAGTGAAGCGGCCCTGATCTCCACCAGAGGTCAGATACAACACTATAACATTTCATAACTTAAATATGGTTCAGGGACTCCCATACAGTATTCATCTTTGTTTAGTTTTATAACTGTTGTATTTTGCAGTGTTAAATTCCCTTTAGAGTGTGATTTATGGCAAATGTTTTAAAAATGTAATTTACTAAATTCTCACTATTAAAAAATTATGTAATGTTTATTCTGTTCGTGGTATTTTTGGTTAATTGGTGAATGTTGTTAATTGTTAAGGTACAAGGTTCCACTTCCTCAGCGAAACAGCTCACTCAGTGCTGAAGGTTTCAGAGGACAAGAACTCCGTAGAGTTCACACAGGACACCTACAATAAAATGTCCTCAATCATTGAGTAAGTACTCCAATTAATCATTTGTTTTCACTTTTACAAATGATCACTATAGATATACTTCAAAGAATGTGTTTATGCTTGAGTTTGAGTATTATGCTTAAAACAAGTGAATAGATCTGCCAGTGGAAAAAAAATACTGAAAATAATCAGTAGTACTTTACAATAAAGCTGTTTATGTTAACATTATTTTTTCGCAGTAGTTAACATGAACTAACAATGAACAATAGTATTACAGCATTCGTTCATTTCTACATATACTAATACATTTTTAACAATAAATTGTATACAATAACATTAGTCAATGCATTATAAACCAAACATTAACTAAGAATACTAACAATGTAACAAAATTACAATAGTACTTATAAATGAACATCAACCACAATTGATAAATACTGTTAAAAATGACTATTATTAGTTCGTGATACTTTTTGCATTCATTTAAAAGTATAGAACATTATTGTAAAATACTACACAACATTCTTAATACCTTATGCAATTTTGCTGCTCAGTTCAATTTTGTAAGACAAAAATATTCAATAACAGGATTTTTTGCACTTATTTTTTATTTTTTTGCTCTTAAGAACAGAATTATTGTTGTTACATTGAGGTCTACAAACTGATTCACTTATACACAAATGTTATAAGTTACAGTAAATTCATGTATTTTAAAACTTCCCAGATATCCAGCTATTATGGGTGAGCTCCTGCCTTCACTTGGATATTATTACTGGGAGACAGAGGTGTCCAGGTGCAAGGCCTACCGTATCGGCATTGCGTATCATACAGCGTCACAAACCAGCACATTGGGGGAGAACAGCACCTCCTGGTGTTTGCACTGTGTACCTACATCTATAAGGTATTGCAGACTCGTGATGTACTTGTCTGTAGCTGCATACATTTGTGTTTGTGTATATATCTACATTTCATGATTCTAAAGAGAAACAGTAACATTTAGAAGTTGGCCTTAAAGTAAGTGTCCAGCCTGAAAAAGAGTGTTTTTCATTTTCAAATAAAAAACCTGGTAGGACTATGGAACTGCATCATGGTCAAAGGAAATACTGTGGAAATCAGGTCTCTTTGGCAATCAGTAAGGTATAAAAAACGAGCCTCCAAAATTAATCAAAATGACCCTTTGACACAAATCTCAAAAATCTTTGATTAATCCATA
Source organism: Myxocyprinus asiaticus (assembly GCF_019703515.2). Taxonomy (NCBI): domain Eukaryota; kingdom Metazoa; phylum Chordata; class Actinopteri; order Cypriniformes; family Catostomidae; genus Myxocyprinus; species Myxocyprinus asiaticus. Next base: position 44,392,001 of record NC_059346.1, read on the forward strand.
GTGAAATGACACTAAATATTTCAATGTCTATGCAAGCTTTTTTTGACCTCTCGTTTATAGCACAGTACACCAAACTGACATGTGCTGCATAGAAAATAATACTTTGAAGAAAGTCTTGTTTGAATGATACGTAATTTAATCTGATTTGCTTTCCAAATAATTTTCTCACAAAAATTGATGCAAGGACTATTCATGTAACAAACATAATCAACAGAAAGTCTGATGTACTTCAGAAAAGTGTACAATGATTACAGTGAAAAACTGTGTACATTTATCTATGATTTGTTACATTTTGCAAATCAGCAACCAGTGCCCTGTCAAGTCCCAACCAATGTTATGAGATTACATTATAGGTACATCTAAGTAAAACAAAATCTTTTAAATCATAATTTAGTTTTATTGAGATCATTGACTCAATAAATTATATAACTCCTTTTAAAGGTGAACGAAGCATTTTTTTCCACAAGCAATGCATAGTACTTCTGAAAAATATGTTTTGAATAATACCAGTGACACCAGTTATGTCTGTAACCCAAAGAAATTTGTTTTATTTTACATAAGAGTGGCCCGCTGTCATGGGGGCAATCATATTTGCTGAATACTAACTTTATCTCAGTAACCTCCCATTATTGATCACTTTTAGTTGCAGAAAAATTAGATAAAAAATGTAAAACTAAATAATTAATTGCATCATTTTCTGTGATTAATCTTGATTAATCGTGGTTCGTGGTACATTAAAACAAACATTAAAATATAATCATAAATCTATTTTAAACTTTTTCTCAAAGAACTTGCAAGAAATTGGTTAATCATCATTTATATTCATTATTAAAATTAGTACTGTCAGTCGATATTTCTTTTTAATCGTGATTAATCGCATAATTATTTGTAGTTAATTTTGAAAATGCTGAATTTTTACACTATATGTACTTCTTTTCCTGTCAAAATGTATTTATTTCCATCTTAGGAAAGAAAACAAAACAAAATGTAACAACATAATGCTTTATTAACATATTCCAAACAAAGCCTTCCCCAGTATAAAGATAGAAATGCACTAAATTGCACCAATTCAAGTAACATTAAATGTTTCCCAAAGTCTGAGTGGGAGTTTGACTAATTAAAACAACTAGTCTCCCCATAGGTTGCATTTTCATTGCAGTTGGCATTAAATCTATTAAACTATCTTCCTCCACAATATTAATCTGCAGGTAGACTGTGGCTGTCCACTTTTCTACAGCAATCATGAAGCCGCATTCATGATTCGTGTCAGAACATCAAAGCCAGCATCAAATGCCGCTTTAAACTCACCATGAAAAGCGCTTACAGACAAAAGTGTCTAATTTTGCGTTTGGTGATAGTTGACTTATGTGGTAATTAAAATGTGCCTTACATAGGCTGAAAAATGCTTGATTTCTATCACAAGCCCCATCTGGACTTGTTTTGTACATTAAATAGTGTTAAGCACCTTTCTCCATCATTTTATCATGGAAGCGCTGTTGTGTGTGTGTGTGTGTGTGTGTGTGTGTGTGTGTGTGTGTGCAGATATTCTTTTATTTAGTGAGATAACAAACTCCGTGGCTCTATCACAGGAGAGAGCGTAATGGTTAACTAGTGTGTTACGACAGTACCGCCCATAGAATGTATATAGGACCGCCGCGTTATGCTATTTTTATGCTAGGTTCCTCTTTGTCCCGCGTCCCGCATGTCATGAGCAGTATTTACGCATTTACCCCAAGCCCTCACGGGGGTATTAGAAACTATCGCAGCTACTTCAGGTGGATTAACTATAAATACATGTAAACATCCAAGTTGAGTGTAAATAAATTAAGTTTGCTCTGCCATTCACGTGATCGACGACTGGAGCGCGAACAGACAGCATTTCTGCGCTTGCACAACGAGGTGCGTGGGGCGCGCGCGTGTGTGATGTGCGGGCAAGAGGCAATCGTATGGCGAAGAGAGTGGCTGTGTCCGCAATTGTTGACTCGTTCACTATTTCCTATATAGTGAATGGCTGTTAGTGCACTATATCTCAGCAGTAAGTGAACTAAATGAATAAATTTGGACACTGACGTATACACCGAGTGTCGGAGCTCAGGGGCTGTCGCAGAAACAACGTCACATATGAAATTTTAAAATACTTGGGCCCTACTTGTTATTCTTATTAAATAAAATATTAATACAATAAATTTGCATTCTGTTTGTGATATTTAATATATACTGTGTGTTAATATAGAGTAAACACATTTTATCAAATGAGTACATTTTAAAATGTATCTGTATGTTTTATCTCTCTGTATGTTATTATGTTAATCAAGTAATGATTTCTCAAAAAGTAATTTAATACATTCAGCATGAAATAAAAAATTGCAGGAGTGATGGAAGCAGTAAACTCCCAGCTCGTACGTCTTCCCCATGGTGGATTGTGGGCAATTAAGCATTGTCAAGTGTACATCAAATGTACACTTGAAATTAGAGTGCATTGTGGGTAAGAATGAGTGAACAAAAGTAGGGAACGAGTGGCTCACTCAGAATTCAGACACTCCTACAAAATGGCAGACACCTGAAATAGTGCTATATATAGTGGATAGGGGGGCGGTTTCAGACACAGCGAGTGTTCCATGACCGGGGTTGGTGCCCTATGCACTAGGCTGCATGTATGCATTTAGAGAGCGGCGGTACTGCTGTACAGAACTAATGATCTAAATACTTACGACACTGAAAACTGTAACTACACTGAAATAAGAATCCACACAGGACTTTAAAAGCTATGAAATAGGGAAAGGAGGCATTAATAAAGTATGATCTTGCTTTGGTTTATATTTCAGCATTATATATAATGTCCTTATGGGACATTTTCAAGTTTTCACTGTAATAATTACTAGAAATGTTTCCAAACCTCTCTTATTGACAAATTCATCCAGATCTGACAAGAGCCCTTTATGGGATAGTTAACCCAAAAATTACAATTCTGATTACTTACTCATGTTCATGCCACCCCAGATGTGTATGACTTTCTTTCATCTGCTGAACTCAAATGAAGATTTTTAGAAGGATTTCTCAGCTCTTTTGGTCCATACAATGCAAGTGAATGGGTGGCAACATTTTAAAGCTAAACAAAATCACATAAGTCAGCATAAAAGTAATCCATAAGACTCCAGTGGTTAAATCAAAATCTTCAGAAGTGATGTGATAGGTGTGGATGAGAAACAGAGAAACAGATCACTTTCACATTCTTCTACTTGTGTTTTTGGTGATTCACATTCTTCTCTGTATATCGCCCCCTGTTGTCTAGCAAAAAATGACAAATATTGATCTGTTTCTCACCCACACCTATCATATCACTCCTGAAGACATGGATTTAACCACTGGAGTCTTATGGATTACTTTTATTCTGCCTTTATGTGCTTTTTGGAGCCTCAAAATGTTGGCCTACAGAGCTAAAATATTCTTTTAAAAATCTTATTTGTGTTCTGCAGAAGAAAGTAAGTCATACACATCTGGGATGGCATGAGGGTGAGTAAATGAGAGAATTTTCATTTTTGGGTAAACTATCTCTTTAAAGTGATAGCTCAGCCATAATTTAATATTCTGTCATAATTTCCCTACCCTCATTTTGTTCCAAACCAGTGTGACGCTTTGTATTATGTGGAACACAAAATATGTGTAACGTCTGGAAGGAAGTCACGAGAGCTGGATCTAGGTGTGGCAAAACAGCATTTAATAAAATAAACAAAGTACAGAATAATGGCGTAAACACAGGAACAAAAGAAACATCCACGATGGGAAAACACAGGAACAGAGAAAACATACACGATGGGCACTGGTCATACACAGGAGGTCAAAACACATAACAACTGACAAAGAACAAGCAAACAACAGGGTTTTATATTTCAAAGACTGAGTTAATGAAACACAGGTGAGGACAATCAAGGACAGCTGGCAGTGATGAGGTCAGGGAATTATGGGAAATGTAGTCTGGGAGGAACAGATGACAGGGGAGAAACACAAGACAAACAACAGTGAATCATGACAGAACCCCCCCCCAATGGGTGGCTCCTGATGCCCAAGGAAGGTTGGTCAGAGAAGCAGGGCTAAGATGGAGCCAGAGACCAAGGATACCAGAGCAGAACAGGCGGAAGGCCGGGAGACCAAGGAGACCAGTGCAGATCAGACGGGCAGCCATGAAACCAAGGAGACCAGAGCAGATCGGGTGGATGGCCGAGAAACCAAGGGGACCAGAGCAGATCAGGCAGATGGCCAGGAGACCCAGAAGACCAGAGCAGATCAGGCGGATGGCCAGGAGACTCAGAAGACCAGAGCAGATCAGGTGGACGGCCAGGAGACCAAGGATACCAGAACGGATCAGGTGGATGACCAGGAGACCCAGAAGACCACCTCAGAGTAGGAACTGGATCAGGAGGCCTGGTTGGTGGCCACAGGGCTGAAACAGGATTAGCAGGCCTGGGTGGCAACCACAGGGTCGAGATAAGGTCAGGAGGCCTGGGAGGCAGCCACAGACTGGAGGCGTGGAAGACTCGTGAGGGCAGAGCCGTGGAAGGCGGAGCTGTAGTAGGCTCGGGGGGCGAAGCCGTGGCAGGCAGAGCCATGGCAGGCGGAGCTTTAGGAGGCTCGAGGGCTGAAGCCGTGGCAGGCAGAGCCATGGGAAGCTTGAAGGGCGGAGCCGTGGCAGGCTCGAAGGGTGAAGCCTTGGGAGGCGGAGCCGTGGCAGGCTCGAAGGGCGAAGCCGTAGAAGGCAGAGCCATGGCCGGCTCGAGGCTAAGAGTCCAGAATGACTGGAAAATGACCTCAGTGGTCGTGAACATGAGCAGAGCAGGGAGAGCGACCTCTGTGGTCGTGAGCATAGACAGTCTCGGGAGCAACCTCTGTGGTCGTGGGCATGGACTGAGATTCGGGGACGACCTCTGTGGTCGTGGGCATAGACAGAGACTCGGGTACGACCTCTGTGGTCGTGGGCATGGACTGAGACTCGGAAATGACCTCTGTGGTCGTGGTCCTAGACAGAGACTCGGAAACGACCTCTGTGGTTGTGGGCATGGACTGAGACTTGGACACAGAAGACTTTCTCCTCCTCCTCCTCCTCCTCCGGGAGGCCACACTTGGCAACGCAGGCTCTGGGACGGACGAGGCTGGCAACACTGGCTCTGGGATGGACGAGGCTGGCAACGGTGGCCTAGGACGGACGAAGCTTCCAGCTCATTTGCCATGGCAGGCATTGGCTCTTTGGCCATGGCAGGCGTGGGCGTCGGCTCGTTGGCCGTGGCAGGCAAGGGCACTGACAATTTGTGGGGAAGGGTCTTCGTGGTCCTACGCACCGATATCAGTGGTGGATAATTCAACTTGGAGACAAGGGCCGCAGGAGGCTGGGCTGTGACATGGCGTGGAGCAGACTCAGGCGTAGCTGTGACATGGCGTGGAGCAGACTCAGGCGTGGCTGTGACATGCCGTGGAGCAGACTCAGACGTGGTTGACTCAGAAGCCAGGATTGGGATTGATTGAGGAGGATCCGCTGAAGCGAATGTCTAATACCAGCGTAACATATTCTTCCCACGTGTAATCTCCGGTCGCCAGCAACTCTTCCACTGGTGAGCAATGAGACCGATTTTATACATGGACTTCAGGGTTGAATCAGAAAAGTCAGTGTACTTAGCAAGGAAACAAAACAGATGGGAATATTCCGGGATGGGTAAGTTCGCTCGGGTCAGCTGAATGAAAGGAGCCGCTAGATCCATTTTGTGGTCAGTTGTTCTGTAACGTCTGGAAGGAAGTTATGAGAGCTGGATCTAGGTGCAGTGAAACAGTATTTAATAAAATAAACAAAGTACAGAATAACGGGGTAAACACAGGAACAAAAGAAACATCCACGATGGGAAAACACAGGAATAGAGAAAACATACACGATGGCACTGGTCATACACAGGAGATCAGAACACATAACAACTGACAAAGAACAGGCAAACAACAGGGCATTATATACACAAAGACTAATGAGTTAATGAAACACAGGCGAGGACAATCAAGGACAGCTGGCAGTGATAAGGGCAGGGAATTATGGGAAATGTAGGAACAGATGACGGGAGAAACACAAGGCAAACAACAGTGAATCGTGACAATATGTTAGACAGAATGTTAGGGACTGACAGTCTCAGTCACCATTCACTTTCAAAATATGGAGAAAAAAATAGTGACTCAGGCAAACATTCTGTCTAAAATCTCCTTGTTGTGTAGCATGGAAGAAAGAAAGTCATACGGGTTTAGAACAACATAATGGTGAATGATGACAGAATTTCCATTAATAATAATTCTGCAGTACATGTTCAATGTGTATTATATAATGGAATATTGGCGAGTTAACGTCTATTATGTCATTTGTGAAAGTAACGAGTTACTCTCTACTTGAGTACTCTTTTAATTGGATATTTTCTTACTCTTACTCAAGTAATTATTTTTAAGTAATTTTACTTTTACTTGAATACAGTTTTTGGCAACTCTACCCACCTCTGCCTGTGATTCATTGTCTGCGGCCAAAACTAAATTGCCCCACTGGGATTAATCAGGTTGTATTTCACAGTATTGTTTTGTATTAACTGTTCTTCTCTTCAGCTGCAGATTTGAGCTGCTTCATGACCATGTGGAGTCTGACATCTTTGTAATGGACGTACCTACACGTATCGGCACTCTGTTGGACTACAGCCACGGTCTGCTCTTCTTCTTCAACGCCCAGACCGGGCAGCTCTTGGGCACCTTTCAGCACACCTTCACTCTGCCGTGCCACCCTGTCTTTGTCTTAGAGCAACCGGGTAACCTAGAGCTGAAAATGACCATGGACGTGCCAGAGTTTGCCAAGCACTGCTAGTTTACATCACTCAATGATCTAGATTGCTAGTGTGACAGGATATTTCTTTTTTTTTTCCATTGACTCTTTCTTAAAGGTGCACTCAGTAATTTTTTTTTTAAGTATGTCGAAGAGGCTTACATTGGCTTACACTGACACCTAGTGGCCTGGATGCTGCATCATTCAAACACAGTAGTTTTCAGTTACCAATGCCATTGTAGAAATTCACTATGCACAGTAAGCCAGGATTAATTTAATCCATAAATGAAAGTGTCCAATAATAGGGCTGTTACTGTGATAAAGCATGTAGTATTCAGCTGGTCATGTGATGCTAACATGGCTGCCCCAATGATGTGCCCTTGCCCCATGTAGAATAAAAGAGCTTTTATAAGGTTACTGATATGACTGGACTCTTCATCTCACATGAGTGGTCATGATTTTATACATAAGTTTCAAAATTACTAATAATTTCTTTAGAAGTAAAACTTTTTAAATGAAGGGAAAAAATTACTGAGTGAACCTTTAATTATCAGAGATGCAAACAACTCACCTTTCAGCTAAAGTTACCTTTTCTGAAGCTAATTTGCCCAAATCGTTTGGAAAATGTTCTACATTTTTCCTTATTAAAAAAGGGTTACTTTAAGCTTAAACACTTAATAAATAAACGAAATAAATAATAAAACTAATTAAATAAACCAAACAAATCAACAGAAACGTTCTCACCTTTTTACCGCTCATGAGTTTGCATCCCTGAATTATGTATGAAACCATATTTTGCTGGCATGACCGAAAGGATTTTGAGAAATAGTTAGTTTTGGCTAATATTGTGAAAGGAGGAATTCCTTTTGAAGCTGTGCTTTTAAATCCCTCCTAAACTAATTTTGTGGTATTGAGCTGTTGCATTATTTTTTTGTATATATGAAACAAAACGTGCATGCGACAAGTTTTATTGTTATATTTGATAAATCCAGGTTCACTTGATGAAATATATATTAAATGTCAGTTAATTTATTTTTGAAGCTGCAAGCTTTCACTTAGATTGTTTGAATAAAACTAGTCTAAAAATCTAAAACAGATGTTAGCAATAGAAATAACAGGCTATTCATAGCTGAATTTTCCCTCCGAGAAGACACGTGTTTTGAAATATTGAGCAAGGCGTTAAAAATGAGCAATGAAAATATTTTTTTGGTTTAATCTGTACTCTATTTTCGGTTAGAAATTTCTATTTAAAATTGGTGCAGGTGAGAATCTCTCTTCATCATATACAGTAACAGAAGAGAAATGCTTAGTGAAGTAAATAAGTTGATTTTGGTTTTCACTTCCATGGATCATCAGAGCATGATTGGCCTATTTATTTTTCCTTATCTTCTCTTAAAGGTCTAGAATAGTCTACTCTGATTTAGAATAGTCTAAATCATTATAGTTGCATACAAGAAAATACATTTCAACCATATTTGTTGTCTGTCATTTAATTTTAAAGTTGTTTGTTCTGTTTTGTAAAACTATTATTATTATTTTCAATTGGAGTGTTCTGTTTAAACATTTAGTAGTGGTATAAAGTAGTTTACTTGTATATTTATTTGTATTTTTGAAAATGACTTGACTGAATTACAGTTTTAAAGTGACATATGTTTTGAAATGTTTGAACACCAGAGACATTTTATCAGACAAAGAGGAATTCATTTTATTTTGTGTGCAGAATTATATATACTACATTGTAATTAAGATTAAGATTAAGATAATATAGACCAAGATAAGTTTATCTTTGATTCAGCTGATTCAAAGTCTGACATGTACTCATGCAGGTCTGAAATTATTGTGAAACAAAATTAAATGTAATTTTTACTGAACCGCTTATTCATAGTGCAATGCAATATTGTTACAACTGGGTGCCCCTATAGGCTATGACCATGGCTCCTTTTTTGTTGGCATACACACCAGTTTAAATGATGGTAATTTTTAGAGCAAATAATTTTTACAACATCGAAAAATTCCACAGAAATGCACTCAGAAGTGTCTGACATATGGATCGTGAAGGTGGAATGATACACAGCAACATTTGTGAACAGTAAAATCAGACAGATGGTTTGCAGGTGGAACAATGTGTACTGCAATGTCAAAACACGCTGCCACATTACCAAAACTTTGAGTTAACTTCCCAGAAACTTAAAGTGGAAAGAACAAAATAACAAGGGAAAACAGGACCAAATGCACTTTATACAGATGTTTAACACTTTTAACCCATCAAAGGGGAATTTCAATTAATCGATTAGCTTGGTTCCTTTTTTTAATCTGTTTTTCTACAAACTCGATTTCTTATCATAAATAAAATGAGTCAAATGCTTATATAAAATGTATGTTTCACTGTCCTAATAGCAGCTGGCCACCAATTTTGAAAACAAACCAAAAAAAAAAAAACCTGGAAAAAAGGAAAAGGACAGCCAAACAAAGGGGTAAATTCTCCTGTATCCTTTTATTTCCATCCTGTTGAGGAAATGTGAATTTTGGGAGTGTTGTGTTGTAATAGCTTCCATGTGGCATCCATACAAGCAGTCTTACAGCAGTCTCTCTATTACTGCCAAATTAATGGAAAGTTGTGCAATATTTTAGTAATTTTTCTTTAAAAATAATGAATTAGTTCTAAAGTACCAGATTTGTCAGGATGAAGCTACTATCTACTCTATTAACCCTTAAATGCATGGGAATTTCACCAAACACTCTTACATTTTCTGGTTTTAGAGACCCAGCATGTACACTGGCAGCCAAAAGTTTGGAATAATGTACAGATTTTGCTCTTATGGAAAGAAACTACTTTTTAAACTACTTCAAAGAGTTCTCATCAAAAAATCCTCCACGTGCAGCAATGACAGCTTTGCAGATCCTTGACATTGTAGCTGTCAGTTTGTCCAGATACTCAGGTGACATTTCACCCCACACTTCCTGTAGCACTTGCCATAGATGTGGCTGTCTTGTTGGGCACTTCTCACGCACCTTACAGTCTAGCTGATCCCACAAAAGCTTAATGGGTTTAAGATCCATAACACTCTTTTCCAGTTATCTGTTGTCCAGTGTCTGTGTTTCTTTGCCCACTCTAACATTTTCTCTTTGTTTTTCTGTTTCAAAAGTGGCTTTTTCTTTGCAATTCTTCCCATAAGGCCTGCACCCCTGAGTCTTCTCTTTACTGTTGTGCATGAAACTGGTGTTGAGCAGGTAGAATTCAATGAAGCTGTCAGCTGAGGACATGTGAGGCATCTATTTCTCAAACTAGAGACTCTGATGTACTTATCCTCTTGTTTAGTTGTACATCTGGCCTTCCACATCTCTTTCTGTCCTTGTTAGAGCCAGTTGTCCTTTGTCTTTGAAGACTGTGGTGTACACCTTTGCATGAAATCTTCAGTTTTTTAGCAGTTTCAAGCATTGTATAGCCTTCATTCCTCAAAACAATGATTGACTGATGAGTTTCTAGAGAAAGCTGTTTCTTTTTTGCCATTTTTGACCTAATATTGACCACAAGACATGCCAGTCTATTGCATACTGTGGCAGCTCTAAAAGAAACACAATGTTAAGCTTCATTTAAAGAACCAAATAGCTTTCAACTGTGTTTGATATAATGGCAAGTGAACTTCTAGTACCAAATTAGCAATTTATCATGATTACTCAAGGATAAGGTGTTGGAGTGATGGCTGCTGGAAATGGCGCCTGTCTAGATTTGATCAAAAATGACTTTTTTCAAATAGTGATGGTGCTGTTTTTTACATCAGTAATGTCCTGACTATACTTTGTGATCAGTTGAATGCCACTTTGGTGAATTAATGTACCAATTTCCTTCCGGAACAGCAAAATCTGTACATTATTCCAAACTTTTGGCTGCCAGTGTATATCTTTCACAAATGGATCTACAAAATGTCCAGATAGTGTAAAATTTAGAAAATTAATAAAATAAAATATATTTTGATGTTTTATTTTTCATATATCAAAAAGATAATGTAACAAATCAGGGCAAATCTTGACAGGATTCAATACTTTCACTCTGAAATTTCATGAGATGCAACTGGCTGTCAAACATATAGTGAGGTACACATAACACACAATCTACACATAAGTGTTTTCTCAGGCACTTATTGAGTCTAAATAGATAGACAACTACCTGTTTAAATAGACAACTTATATAATTTCAGTAGTACACCCAAATGACAATAGTCAAATCATACTGTTCATGTGTTGTACTTGCTATAGTATATTAAAAAAAAAAACTTAGTAGGTTTGAGGTTTGGTTTTACCAGCTATATATAACTTTTAAGTTAAACATGTTTACTTGTTTCCCCATTTTAATCAGAGAAAAGTCTATATCAAAGAACTTTATTTGATTGCATATGTACATATATGTGAACATTCCTGTACATTAATATATAATGAAATATACAGTTTCTCGAAACACAACAATAAAAGTCAAGTGAGGGCATGGCACTGCAGTGGGCATTTAAGGCCTTTCTTTCATGTCTAAAATGTCCAGAGGAATATGAATAATAATAATAAATGTATACACAGTACACAAAAATGACACCATATGAAGTGATCTCTTTGCAATAGAAGTAAAAGTCACGTAATCAAGAATGAGATCAGAGCAGAATATGGAATGGACAAATTCAAATCAGTTATGCTGTAATGAGGCACATGGAGGACATTCAATTAATACAGTAAATGACACCTGGCATGCCATGTGCACTTAAACAGGAGCTTTATGAACCTTATGGAAAAATACATTTAGACCTCTAATATTAATTATTATAAACAACAAATAAAAGCTGAAACAACTGCCACTATGTGACCTCACATCCTCATTAATAATACAGTATGTGGCTCTCAAAACAAGACTTTTCAGGAAAAACATCAATTAATAATTCAACTCGAAAAACCAATCAGACATTGTGAGCACAACCCAATACTTTCAGAAAGTTGTCCAGATCAAATGAGAGCTATGGTTATCATAATCCTACTCAGCTACATATAGAACAACCTAGACCAATACTAGGTCTTATTTCCATGTAAAACTATGTAAAACTGCACTGTAATTATGTCCAAGCAAGGTGATTAAATATTAAACACTATTAAACAAAAAAACCCCACACCAAACAGTTCAATTACATTTGGGAAGCCTGCCTGTGCACAATTCCATATACTGTATAGTAATTTAAATGAAAAGCAAAGTGCTTTAACTGGAGGCAACTGGTCTTACATCTCCATTAAATATCTTAACAATCATCAATTGACAGTTCGATGTTGCTATTATAATTTCTCTTTTAATATGTAGGTACCACATGTGCTAATCATTCTTAAATACAAAGAATGCCCATTAAACTAGCCCTTTATAAAATCCATGGTTGCTGTGTTGCAAAATCAATTACTCATGCCACAGAAGACAAGCAAATCTCTACCCCATATCTCAGCATCATTATGAAAAACTGGCATTCATTTATTATGACCTTATCAGTCCATTAGAGTTTTAATATGATGGGTGTAGCTTTGGAAATCCTTTCCAGTGCAATCCTCTTCCTTGATGAATAAATAAATAATGAATATGTCAGTGGTTATGGGGGGGGGCTGTCAGGCAGGGGTCGAGTTCCTCTCACTGGTAAGGGCTGAAGGTTTGGCCTCATGTCTGTGTGGTCTGTGCTGGGGACTGCTGCGAAGATTGCCATCCATCTGTTACAAAATATCAACACTTAGAACCACAGAATTAACAGTGGTAAATACAAAAGACATTTAAGACCAAGAGCTGAATTCATTGATCCATGTGCAAACTGCATTTAAATCATGTCAAAAGTCTAGACACACCTTCTCATTCTTTATTATCCCTATTATTCACATCTTAGAATAATAGTAAAGCAATCAAAACTATAAAATAGCATAAATAAAAAGAAGTATGGGAATTATGTAGCGATACTTTTTTTTTAGCTTTTCCCAAAGTAGTCACCTTTTGCTTACTTTACAGCTCTGCAATCTCTCAACCAACCAATTTAGTCTAATACATCCGTTAAAAAAAATAAAGGTTTTGTAAAGAAATATGTACGCACAATTTATCTACAAATCTGCAAAGTAAGTCTACAAAAGAATTCCCAGCATTTAAAGGAATATTCCGGGTTCAATACAAGTTAAGCTCAATCAACAGCATTTGTGGCATAATATTGATTACCACAAAAAATTATTTCGACTCATCTGTCCTCTTCTTTAAAAAAAGCAAAAATCGAGGTTACAGTGAGGCACTTTAAGCTTAACTTGTATTGAACCCAGAATATTCCTTTAAGCATCAGCCTTTTTTTTTTTTATCAAAATGTTTTTAAGTGTGTCCAGACTTTTAACTGGTAGTGCACATACTGCAATTCAGGTATGACATTTGACATTTAATTTTCAGTGACATTAAACACAGGAGCAAATAAGCAGATTTCCTCAAGACCTTTTCAATAAGGTTGGACTCTTTGTTAACAAGCTGTGTCAGTTTCTGGAGGTTTGCATCAACAAGATCATTGGAAGCCGTCAGTGCGCCTAACAAAAGAGCAAAGAAAGAAAGAAAAGACAGGATGCTGATTCTAAAGAGAAGCATGTTTTCTCGCACATGGGAAAAATGTTAGTGCAGATTTAAGAGTGTAGCAAAAGAGACATACTGTAGAAAATCACTTAAAATAGCCACAAGCCCCAGGATGATGATGTTATTACTGTCTTTTAGCTTTTGCAATGGACAAAATGTCTCAGGTTGAAAGCAATAGTAAGGTAATGAATAATAGAAGTGTAGTTAAAGGGATAGTTCTCCCACAATTGAAAATTCAGTCATAATTTACTCACCCTCATGTTGTTCCAAACCCATATGACTTTCTTTCGTAGAACACAAAAGGAGTTATTTATGGCAGAATGTCAGAGCTGCTGTTGAGCCCCCTCCCCCCTATTTTATAAAAGAGAGAGAATTAACTATTCCTCTGATTTTCCACAGTCATGAGGCTGAGTAAATTACTTTTTGGTTATGTAATTCTATCTGATTCAACAGCAAACAGGGTACATAAACAGAGATGGAGATAAACTAATAAAAAGTTAGAGATTAAGATAGTGGAATCACGCAGGCCAAATACTATGTTTTTTGTGGTTATTAATGGACTACAGGAGCTGTGACAGTGTTCTTACTACTTACCGTCCATTTTCTTCTCAGCTATGGCATCGGTAAAGTAATTTTTAAGGATGGTATTGCAGAACTGGCACAGATTATCAAGCTGGTTCAGGTGCTTCTGAAGTTGCCCGCTGGGCAGAGGGGCTTTAAGGAGGGGGGCGATATAACCAAACACAAACGCATCCAGGCTTGTAGGCCTGGCAGATAGAAAACACTGTGAACTTATGGTTAACACAAAAGATTGCATCTATCTCAAAATATCAATTATAAAACCACTAGTTCTGGTCCTGAATTCGATTTGTCAATACAGCATTTGTTCTAGCTGTGCTAAAATACACAACACATTATACTATATATATATATATAACTATGATGCAAAATACCTGTTTACCTAACTACTGTGTATAGAGGCCAACTATTAACCTAAGCACTAGGTAGGTTTACATGTCAGGGACTAATCTTCTAGCGGAAGGATCAATCTTAATGAATTAGATTAAAAATAAAATGATTTAATTTAAATGTTGTCATTATTATTATTATGTTATAATTTTTTTATAAAAGCAATAAGGCTCTTAAGACTGTGCTATACTGTACATGCCTGTATATATACAATATAGTATGTGTTACGCCTAACAACACAATTAATCTGTGATTATATTCATAATATAGCATGGCCTTTAATACCTTATTGCTTAAATATAATATTTAAAATGCTTAGATTATCTAAAAAGTAATTATTGACAAGATTAAATTAGGTTTTAGTCTCAAATCACTTTGATTTACATATTCACTTCTATTTACATAGTGATTTACTTGTTTTGTAGAAAGCCCAGTTGAAATCAACTCAAACAGAGACTTTTCACATGAATGTATAAGTAGAGCTGTCAAAGTTAATGCATTAACACATGCGGTTAATAAAGCATTAAACCAGCATAAACACTGGTTGGCGTAGGGCAGGACCTTTGTGATATGTCCGCCTGGAGTCATTACACTGATGCACACACACCACAAACACACACAACAGCCGAGTTAGTGATCAACTGATGGAGAAAGGACCTTTTAACACTATTTGCCTTAGATAGGACTTGTGACAGAAATCAAAAACTTTGCAGCCCTTCCAATTTAATTACCACAGAAGCAAGTCAAGTCTTATAGGTTTAGTTCACCCAAAAATGAAAATCCTCACATGATTTACTTGCCTTTAAGCCATCCCAGATGTGTTTGGCTTTCCTTCTTCAGCAGAACCGAAGTGAATATTTTTATAAGCACATTTCAGCTCTGTTTGTCCATACAATGCAAGTGAATGGGTGCCATCAGGCTGCTGGCTGGTTAATGATCCAAAAGGCAAATTTAGGCAGCATAAAATTAATCCACACGACTCCAGTCGATCAATTAATGTCTTCAGAAGGAAATCGATAGATTTGTGTAAAAAATAAATAGATATTTAAAACTTTTTTTAAAAATCGCTTCCTGCCAGCTGTCGACGCATCGTTGCTGTTGCGTGACGTAAGCGCAATGGCGCATTCATGCGATAAGTCTGAAGCATGCACTTTGTTTACAACAGAGGAACGAACGTCATGCTAGAGTTACGTCATTTCAAAAAGCTATCCAGCGCTGGCTGGAAGTACCGATTTAAAGTTAAAAACTTTTAATTATCGATTTGTTTCTTACACCAACCTATCGGTTTGCTTCAGAAGACATTAATTGATCAACTGGAGTGTGGATTAATTTTATGCTGCCTAAATATACCTTTTGGACCATTAAATAGCAAGCAGCCTCATGGCACCTGTTTACTTGCATTGTTTGGACAAGAAGAGCTGAAAAGTGCTTATACTTCGGTTCTGTTGAAGAAGGAAAGTCATACACATCTGGGATGGATTAAAGGTGAGTCAATCATGAGAGAATTTTCATTTTTGGATGAACTAACCCTTTATCACAAAAATGCATAACGAGACGTTGTTTGCAAGCACTTTTCATGTGGAGTTCAAAGTGCCGCTTAACGCCCTGAGGCAAATCATGAACGATTCACGATTGCTGTATCAAAGCGGATAGCCACAGTCTTCTGGCTGATTAATTTTGTGGAGGATGAGAGTTTAAAATATGCCCATTTCAATGAATATGCAACCTATGGGGAGACTAGCTCTTTCAATTAGTCAACCTCCCACTTAGACTTTGCTAAACATTTAATGTTACTTGAATTGGTGCAATTTTAGTTAATTTGTATCTTTATATTGTGGAAGGCTTTGTTTGGAAAATGTTAATAAAGCATTATTGCTAGATTTTGTTTTGTTTTCATTCCTAAAATGGAAATAAATGCATTTTGACAGGTAAAGTATATAGAGTAAAATTTCAGCACTTTCAAAATCTGCAATTAATTGCGATTAAACAAATTTAATCGACTGACAACACTAATAGAAAGCTAATCAATTTTATGGCATCAAATCTAATAACTCACATGTTTCCAAAGAAGTAGTTGGAGTTTCCAAGTCTGTGTGAGAGTAAATTCAGGCCCTCTTTGGCTTCACTGTAGATCTAAAAAACAATTATTTTACCAACCATATGATTTTTACATTGATTATTATGAAACATGACATAACTACAATAGCACATTCTTTGATTGTGTAACATGACACAGGCCACATTTTATGACCATCTCTGGTTTTTAAACTCTGTGGATCTATGGAGAAGAGTGTTCAGGAGAACAGACACTCAATCCAGAGAGAGATGAACTGTTTTCCGTCTCTTAAACCACAGACATTACTCAGACAAACCCATGATACACTTTAGATTATGACATTGAAATGACATTAATAAACAGTGTAGATGACTACAGTGTCATGCAATAATCAGACAGGAACAGATCTAAATTGCATGGTGGATTTGCACACAATGTCTCTATTACTAGGTAAAAGTGATGCTTATGGCAGTTTTCAAATCACTGAAAGAGTAGTAATGTGGATCTGGATTCTCATACCTTTCCCTCTACCTCTGTGATGTTAAGCAATGGCGACTCTCCTTTGGTCAATAATATACGCGACAGAGCCAAGCTAGCCTGTCGACCCGGTACAAAGAAGTTGAGGGGGAATGGAGAATGTGAAGAAAACCAGGGCCGGGTCAGGTTAGCATAATTCTCTGCATCCACCCAGAATGTGTGGAGCTATAAATGAACGACAAACACACAATTCAAAACTTGATTTGCAAAACCTCATTATGGAGACCAGAAATAGAACTGTTAAATCAGCATGTGAATTGCAGATGCACCTACCAGAGCTGGTCGCAGTTTTTCCTCCAGCAGTGCAATATAAGCCATTGTATCTGCCCCTTCTTTAGCAGTCAACTCGTAGTCTGCATTGAATCTCTGTGTGGATTAAGAGGCACATTTTCAATTATGGTGAATCTCGTGGAAACATGTCCAGATCACATTACACTGCAAAATTAAAGAAATTTTGCAATATAGATATTGAAACCTATTCTTGGACTACTAAGATCCATTGCGTTGTGATTTTCATAACAATTAAGCAGATCCAATTAAGTACTAGAGGCTGATGGTGGATTTTGCCGATAATGATAAATAATGTGGTGGAAAAGGCAGATAACTGATTAATCAGTCAATAGTTTTTAAAACGATTTAGGCTATAGTATGTTAAAAAAAACGTTCTTAGGCTTTCCTTACTATGACGGGCACTGACATAGAGGCTTCAAGAGTAAAAAATAAATAAAATCCCAGTTGCAGTTTATTGTGCAACCAAAATCACAATAATAAATAAAGATTTGAAGAGTAACTGGGACTATGAACTAGGGCTGCACTATTATGACAAAAATCATAATTGCAGATGTGTTCCTTTTTATATTGTAATTTAAGTATTTTAATTATTCATTCTGATTAATAGAATTTACATTAAAATACTTATTTTGTGTGGGGCAGTTGCATGCCATTTTCTTTACGTAGGCAATGCATCAAAACAATTTGAGAACCATGTTCCTGAATTGCAACGGCTGTAACTGTAATCACTTTTTTTCAATTAATTGTGCAGACCTAGTATGAACAAGCCAGAAATGCACTTAGCCTACTTATTTCGGGAGTTTTATTCTAAAATAAAACTCCTGAATCCGTGGAAGGCTCACGGGGCGAATCCGTGGAAGGCTCGGGCACTGGCCACGACAGGGGAACATTCTTAGTGGCTATGAGCACAGGCAGTGACGGGGGAACAACCTCCATGGTCGTGGGCACTGGCAGTGATGGGGGAACAGCCTTCACGGCTGTGAGTACAGGAAGAGACAGGGGAACGACCTCCATGGTTGCGGGCACTGGTAGTGCCAGGGGATTAGTCTCAGTGGCTGTGAGCCCAGGCAGTGAGAGAGGAACAACCTCCGTGGTCGTGGACACTGGCAGCGACTGAGAAGCAGGAGCCCTTCTCCTCCTCCTCTTCCGGACAGCCAGGAGAACTGCTGTGGGAGTGGAAAAAGGGCGGGAAACGGAAGGCCGTTTCCTGCCAGACTGGAGTGGGAGAAGAAGAAAAAAAAATCTCTGCTGGGTCCATGTTTGGCCAGTTCGTAATGTCAAGATTTGCAGATATTAGGACCCAAGCACAGAGTTCAAAACCAAAGATCCTAAACAAACTCCCATGAGGGGGGGGTGGGGGGGACCAACAAAAATTGCCCCATAGGGGAAAAAGGAATCCAGGCTGGGGCAGAGGTGAAACGGCGAATAGGACCAACCAGACTGAACTGGAACCAGGAAGGTGATCAGGACCGAGAAGAACACTGGGAGACACAAACAGGACCAACAAGATAACAAGACAAACTGGCACTGGACAGCAACTACGAGGAGACTAAAATAAGGAGAAATCAAGCGGGTTAAAAAAGGGCAGGCGTAACAAATTAAACAATAATGAGCAAACAAGGAGGCGGGGTGTGACGTAAGACAGAGAAGCATATGGTGATACAGAAACAATAACAAATCAGCATATTCTCACAAGAAGGCAAAACATCTGATTGGCATGAGCGCACATCGCCAAGACAACAAGGCGATATACACTCCTGCCAATCGACAAACAAGACGAGACAGGACACTTGTGTGAGAGTTTGGCCACACACACATCCGATACCTTACCTAATTGACCGAACCTCAGCACAACATGAAGACAGCTTGTGACCTGGGCACGTAGCGCAAAGTGAGCACAATGCGTGCCCGCGGACGTGAGAGACAGACACAAAGACCGACATAGATTATTGACGCGAGCGCATTAAGCCAAGATGACACAAGCGTGATGCACCCACATCAATAACAGACAGACAAGGAGTATGAATGTCTGGGTCCTGACACAGACCGAAAACGAACTAGACAGGAAGTCAGGACCCAGACACCACACTCAAGACATGAAACACAACAGACTCAAGAGCACGCGACAAGGAATAAAACAGAGATCGCAAGTGAACAGTCAGTTCTTGAATTTCATGTGTTGGAAGCAGGAAAAAGGGGCAAGCGTAAGGATCTGAGCAACTTTTACAAGGGCCAAATTGTGATGGCTAGACAACTGGGGCAGAGCATCTCTAAAACGGCAGGTCTTGTGGGGTGTTCCCAGTATGCAGTGGTTAGTACCTAACAAAAGTGGTCCAAGAAAGGACAACCAGTAAACCAGCTACAGGGTCATGGGCGCCCAAGGCTCATTGATACGCGTGGGGAGCGAAGGCTAGCCCTTCTGGTCTGATCTTACAGAAGAGCTACTGTAGCGCAAATTGTTGACAAACGTAATGCTGGCTATGATAGAAAGGTGTCAGAACACACAGTGCATCGCAGCTTGCTGCATATGGGGCTGTGTAAGAGTGCCCATGCTGACCCCTGTCCAGGTGGTTTAAATGTTGTGGCTGATCGGTGTGTGTATGTGTGTGTGTGTGTGTATATATATATATATATATATATATATATATATATATATATATTCACCAGATTATTATTATTATTATTGTTTTCATTATTACTATTTTTCACACAATATGAAGTTGAAGACACAATGTATGTGCTGACAGAGCACACATTTTCATGTAGACATATATTTTTATATCAATATAACCATATTTGAATTGAAATGAGGATAAAAAAATTATGAATACTGTCAGTCAGTGACTGCTTTTATTTCACTTCAAGAGGCCACTGTTATATTGAAGAACCAAGTTGTTTGAACTGTAGAACTCTCCAGCACTGACCACAGAGGAACACGGAGGAATAAAATAAAATATCAGCAACTATCGGCACCGATTAATCGGTAAAACCGATATATCGGTTTACCTATAATAAATACTTTACCATTTAAATTACAGGTTATAGTATATGCATGTATTAAATATATATACACTGGCGGCCAAATGTTTGGAATAATGTACAGATTTTGCTCTTATTGAAAGAAATTGGTACTTTTATTCACCAAAGTGGCATTCAACTGATCACAATGTATAATCAGGACATTAATAACGTGAAAAATTAGGGGCCTGGGTAGCTCAGCAAGTAAAGATGCTGACTACCACACCTGGAGTCGCAAGTTCGAATCCAGGGCATGCTGAGTGACTCCAGTCAGGCTTCCTAAGCAACCAATTGGCCAGGTTGCTAGGGTGGGTAGAGTCACATTGGGTTAACCAACTCATGGTCGCTATAATGTGGTTCTCGCTCTCTGTGGGGCACGTGGTGAGTTGTGCGTGGATGCCGCGGAGAACAGCGTGATGCCTCCACACACGCTAGGTCTCCGCTGTAACGCACTCAACAAGCCATGTGATAAGATGTGCGGATTGACTGTCTCAGACGCAGAGGCAACTGAGATTCGTCCTCTGCCACCTGGATTGAGGCGAGTCACTACGCCACCACAAGGACCTAGAGCGCATTGGGAATTGGGCATGCCAAATTGGGGAGAAATGTGGAGAAAATCCAAAAAAATAAATAAATAAAAAAACAACGTGAAAAATTACTATTACAATTCGAAAAAACATTTCAGAACTTCTTAAACTACTTCAAAGAGTTCTCATCAAAAAAATCCTCCATGTGCAACAATGACAGCTTTGCAGATCCTTGACATTATAGCTGTCAGTTTGTCCAGATACTCAGGTGACATTTCACCCCACGCTTCCTGTAGCACTTGCCATAGATGTGGCTGTCTTGTCTACTGTTGTACATGAAACTAGTGTTGAGCAGGTAGAATTCAATGAAGCTGTCAGCTGAGGACATGTGAGGTGTATATTTCTCAAACTAGAGACTCTGATGTACTTATCCTCTTGTTTAGTTGTACATCTGGCCTTCCACATCTCTTTCTGTCCTTGTTAGAGTCAGTTGTCCTTTGTCTTTGAAGACTGTAGTGTACACCTTTGTATGAAATCTTCAGTGTTTTGGCAATTTCAAGCATTGTATAGCCTTCATTCCTCAAAACAATGATTGGCTGATGAGTTTCTAGAGAAAGCTGTTTCTTTTTTTTGTCATTTTTGACCTAATATTGACCTTAATACATGCCAGTCTATTGCATATTGTGGCATCAAAGACAAACACAAAGACAATGTTAAGCTTAATTTAATGAACCAAATAGCTTTCAGCTGTGTTTGATATTATGGCAGGTGATTTTCTAGAACCAAATTAGCAATTTATCATGATTACTCAAGGATAAGGTGTTAGAGTGATGGCCGCTGGAAATGGGGCCTGTCTAGATTTGATCAAAAATGACTTTTTTCAAATAGTGATGGTGCTGTTTTTTACATCAGTAATGTCCTGACTATACTTTGTGATCAGTTGAATTAAATTACCAATTTCCTTCCGAAACAGCAAAATCGGCACATTATTCCAAACTTTTGGCTGCCAGTGTGTGTGTGTGTGTGTGTCTGTGTGTGTGTATATATATATATTCCCATGAGATTCACCCATTAACACTTTAATTAAAAATCCAGGGAGCATAACCGTCCTACCCAAACCACAGAAACAACATTCTTCTGACACTGAAATCCATATAAACAGTTACTTTATGAAACACATGAGCAGTTTCGCAGAGTAAACAGTAGATTTAAATTACCTTCTTTCTCAGGAAGTTTAGAATCTGTGTTGGTTCTGTGACAGTAGATCCCTCATGGTGTAGTTGTGGCACTGAGGCTGTGGAGGGAGAAACGTCATACATGACAGCTGCAGCTTAACTGTCGAAGAGCTATTCTACACTTGTCCATACTGTACCCCAACTTAACTCATGAACTTCAGCAATGTCAGGCACTCACAACAACACAACATTTGGAAAATGACATGGATGCTTGTGGTTACATAACAAACATTCATCATACATTCACACACATTCCTTACTGACCTGTTATAGTTCTCCATGTCCAGTCAATACACTTCACTGTAAGCTTGGCGTACGCAAATTTTGCATACGCCTTATGGGACAAGATTAAAACATATCAGGTAAATAGATTATGTATTTATAGACAAGTGAATATTGATTAAAAAAAAAAAAAATCTCTATTGACACTAGGACTTCTATTATGCATTTTCTACAAAGTCCAAATAGATATGGTGACTTAAAGCCAGCGGCAACTAAAAGCTCCAGATGCATACAACACAAGCACGTATCTATCATCTATTAGAGTCTATATGTAGGAGACACTACTAGTGAAAAGCGTTTAAAAAGTGTCCATACCCATCACATCATATCATATCATATCAGCAATTCATCTGACCTTCAAGACATAAAAAACCCTGCAAGCTGTGCAATACATATTAGCTTACTATTATCATAATCAACCTGTATAAACAAATGCAATACAATCGATTGTTTTTGCATTACAGCTACCTTAAAAAGATGCATAAGTTAAAAACTGAAGGTGTGGATTTTGTAACGAGACTTTTATTTTTAACCAAAGTGACTCTGACACTGCTAACTGTAGCTATCAGGATCTCAAGACACGTCTCTAAAAAAATGCATCGACATTTCTGAATAAATATTACAGTGCGAATATCTATACAGGATACAAGCCTTTAAAACTGCCTGTATATTTACCAGCACGATGAGAGAATCTGTGTGGACGGACGGCAGATCCCAGTCGTCTCCCCAGCAGAGCAGCTCTATGGGTTCCGCCATGTTTGTTTGCATGACTGAGACACATGAGATCGAACAATCTGCAGACAATCTTCCTACCACAGTCTCAGCATCCACTATGATGTAGGAATACCTATACATGGTTTTGGAAATGTATTAATGGAGAAAAAATGCCATATTGGCTCCCAAATTGTACGGTGGCGTTGCTACGGTACATTAAAATACAGTAACCTTAGTTTAGCCATGGTATTTGTAGTAAAACCATAGTAATCACAAAATTAACGATGGTTACTACAGTCATGTAATAAGTTTCGTAAGGGATGGTATCAGATTGTAATACCTTGGTACTAAATGATTAACATATTTATTAACCATATGGTATTTTTATGGTACTCCAATGTACAGTTGGCTAGACCAGGTGTTTTCAAACTTTCTGATGCCAAGGACCCCAAATATGATGATCCCCTTACGAAGGACCCCCTGTTTGAGAAAAATAATAAACATGATATTATTATGACATGTTGTTTGCCAAATTAAATAATTGGCTTTTATTAGTGCCATTGTACTAAAGCAAAATTTATTATTAAAATGGTATATGCAAAACATTTGTGTAGTTCATTGCACATTGCATGAATATGTAGATGTACAGGTGTACCTAATAAAGTGGCCGGTGAGTGTATATATACTATATATATACAGTGCTGGGCAGATTACTTGTTAATTGTAATCAGGTACTGATTACAAGTCACATGACAAAAAAAAAAGGCAATCAGTAACGTAATCTCATAGATTACATTTTTGGGTAATCTATTCAAATTACTTTTAGTAATATTTTCCGATTACTTTTGGATTACTTTCAACCTAATTTTATTTTATGTCACATGCATTTGAGTAGGATAATCAATTTAACATAAAAGTACAAAGAGGAAGAACATTTATTGGTGTGGTAGTAAGAAATAATACAAATGAAAACTTATCTAGTTTATTTTAAGTGTATAAAACAATAGAAACAGTACATGAACAAACAGTAATGAACCTGAAATCAGCAGCAATGACATTGCTAGGTCAAAGCTAACAGCTCAAAACTGTGACACACTTACTTTTAACCCTTACTACTTAGTAATAGTCCATCACTTATTCCTTAGCTGAGGTGCATATCTTACTGTTGTAGCGTAAAAGGAGCACATACTTAAAATGTTAATCTGTAAGACTATTGCGCTTCAGGGTAAGAATATGATGATATTGATATGAGAATGATCAATAAATTATTGACAATTTACTGCCATTGCCTTGTTAATATGTAATCATGTAATCTATAAAAAGTAACTGTAGTCGGATTATGAATATTTTAAAATGTAATTTAATCCAATTACAAGTACTTGATTTTTGTAGTCTGATTACGTAATCCAGATTACATGTAATACGTTACTACCAAGCACTGTATATACAGTGCATTCAGAAAGTATTCAGGCCCCTTCATTTTTTTCACATTTTGTTATGTTGCAGCCTTATGCTCAAATGCTTTAAATTATTATTTTTTTCACATAAATCTACACTCCATACCCCATAATGACAAAGCAAAAACTTCTCGGTTACTGTTGTAACCTCCGTTCCCTGATGGAGGGAACGAGACATTGTGTCGATGTAGTGACACTAGGGGTCACTCTTGAGAGACCCGATCACCTCAGATCTTTGAGAAAAGGCCAATGAGAATTGGTGAGTGGAATTTGCATGCCACTCCCCTGGACATACGGGTATAAAAGTGAGCTGGAATGCAGGATTCATTCAGGTTTTATGCTGAGGAGCCGAGACACGGTCGCAGTCATTTCAGTGGCTAGTACAGCGTTGTGGCAAGAGGGACACAATGTCTCATTCCCTCCATCAGGGAACGGAGGTTACGACAGTAACCGAGACGTTCCCCTTCTGTCACTCACTCGACATTGTGTCGATGTAGTGACACTAGGGGTCCCTATGGAAAAACGCCACAACAGTTGAACCGTGTTACGTGAACTGCCGATGCAGGTATAAGCAAGCTGCTGCGTGCGTAATAGCAGGTGCATCAGACTGCTCGTAACCTCCCCCAATGCCTCAAAAGACGTCATGTAGTTCCCCACATCCCTGAGGGGGGAAGCGACGTAACCAGCATGGGAGCAGGCCGCGCCAGCCACGGCCTTTTCTCTCTATGTTTTCTCTCCACAGATTATTAGATTCAGCTGGGGCCATCTAACACTATCATACGCATCGGAGAAAGTGTTCTTTTCCTTTCCTATTCTTTCAGGGGGAAAAGACCCCACAGAGACCACATCCTGCCCAAAATGGGAGGTCAACATGTGGCAATACGACACATGGGCTCAGCAGCCGCACATGGAAGAGGCGCAGTGGTAGGTCCCGCTACGAAAAAAGGGGGGGGGAACTCTACAACCATAGCGACAGGGGGCAGAGAGAGCGCTGCCCAAGGGAGACGCGGGTTCGCCGACAGGGAGACTGTACCATGGAATATACATCACAGGGGTTACCGGAGTAATCGGCACCTGTGGAGTACCTATCCCAGTACAGGACATATTAGACCCCGTATTGGGGCTGGCTGCGAACTCCTCCGCCGAGTTCGCAAACCATAGGGCTAGGGAGGAAGGACATCCAGGGTCTATGACTTTGTGAACTTGACTGGGGGTAAAAGTGCACGTTTTCGCCTCAGGGGAGGGGAAGGCGCTATACGCAAGTGATACACCCGGCCAGCTTATTACCGAACTCTACCTGTTCATACCTGAAAGAACACGGGTTGAAACCGGCTCAACCCAGAGATTGTAAAATCTCGCAAAAGTATTGGGTGTTGCACAGCCCACTGCTCTGCAGATGTCTACTAGAGAGGTGCCATTGGCCAGTGCCCACGAGGACGCCACGATCTCCTTGTAGAGTGTGCCCGATCCCGCAAGGGGGCGGGCATGGCCTGGGTCTGGTAGGCCAGTGCAATAGCGTCCATGATCCAGTGGGAAAGCCTCTGTTTGGAGACGGCGTTCCCTTTCCGCTGTCCACCAAAGCAGACAAAGAGCTACTCAGAGCGTCTAAAGCTCTGTGTGTGATCCAAGTAGGTGCGCAAAGCACGCACCGGACACAGCAACGACAGGGCTCCTGCAGAAATGAGAGCACTGACCCGACTGGCATCTCTGGGGGTCTTCGGCTCGTGAAGACCACCAATTCGTGAATAAGCGCCACTTTAGGGCATAAAGCTGCCTGGTAGAGGGAGCTCTGGCTTGAGTGATCATGTCTACGACTGCTGGTGGTAGACCGCTTAGACCTTCCACGTCCCGTCCAGGGGCCAGACATGGAGATTCCAGAGGTCTGGGCACGGATGCCATAGGGTACCCCGTCCCTGAGAAAGAAGGTCCTTCCTCAGGGGTGCTGTCACGAGGAGCGTGAGGTCTGAGAACCAAGTCTGAGTAGGCCAGTATGGGGCCACGAGGATGACTTGTTCCTCGTCCTCCTTGACCTTCAGGGTCTGTGCAAGAAGGCTCACTGGGGGAATGCGTATTTGCGCAGCCCCCGGGGCCAGCTGTGTGCCGGTGCGTCTGTCCCGAGGGGGGCTCCCGTCAGGGAATACTAGAGCGGGCAGTGGGAGGATTCACAGGAAGCGAACAGGTCTACCTGTGCTTTGCCGGATCAACTCCAAATCAGCTGGACCACCTGGGGGTGGAGTCTCCACTCTCTGCTGAGCGTTGCCTTCCTCGACAGCGTGTCCACTGTGGCGTTGAGGCTGCCCGGGATATGAGTGGCCCGCAGTGACCTCAGCCGCTGCTGACTCCAGAGGAGGAGTTGGCGGGCGAGTTGCAACATGCAACGAGAGCATACACCGCCTTGGCGATTTATATATGCTACTTTTGCTGTGTTGTCGGACTGGACCAACACATGCTTACCCTGGATCAACGGCAATAGCCTCCGCAAGGCGTGTAGTACAGCCAGCAACTCTAGGCAGTTGATGTGCCAACCCAGTCGCGGTCCTGACCAGGAACCGGCAGTCTGACCAGGAACCGGCGACTGCGTGCCCGTTGCACACGGCGCCCCAGCCCAGTTTGGAGGCGTCTGTGATGACCACGACATGTCTGGACACTTGCTGTAGGGGAACTCCTGCCCGTAGAAATGCAAGGTCTGTCCAAGGGCTGAATAAGTGGCGGCAGAGCGGCGTGATAGCTACGCGATGTGTGCCGTGGCGCCATGCCCATCTCGGGACTCAAGTCTGAAGCCAGTGCTGAAGCGGTCTCATATGCATCAACCCAAGTGGCATGACTGCCGCTGAGGAAGCCATATGCCCTAGGAGCCTCTGAAAGTGTTTCAGTGGAACCGCTGTCCTCAGCTTGAATGACTTCAGGCAGTTCAGCACCGACTACGCGCGCACGCTTGTGAGGTGTGCTATCATTGAGACTGAGTCTAACTCCATGCCGAGCTTGCTCTTTTCCCAGTTGACCCGAAGCCCTAGACAGCTGAGGTGCCTGAGCACCAAATCCCTGTGCGTGCACAGGAACTCTCGAGAGTGTGCTAGAATCAGCCAGTCATCGAGGTAGTTGTGTATGCGGATGCCCACTTCCCTTAACAGGGTAAGAGCTGCCTCTGCGACTTTCGTGAAGACGCGAGGGGACAGGGACAGGCTGAAGGGGATGACCTTGTACTGATACGCCTGGCCGTGGAAAGCAAACCGTAGGAAGGGTCTGTGTCGAGGTAGAACCGAGCCGTGAAAGTACGCGACCTTCAGGTCTACCGCTGCAAACCAATTTTGATGCCAGACACACGCCAGATTGTGTTTCTGCATTAGCATCTTGAACGGGAGTTTGTGTAAGGCCCGGTTCAGAACTCACAGGTCCAAGATTGGCCGCAACCCACCGCCTTTCTTTGGTACGATGAAGTAAGGGCTGTAGAACCCTTTCCCCATCTCGGCTGGAGGGACAGGCTCTATCGCACCCTTGCGTAGAAGGGTCGTGATCTCCGCACGCAGGGTGGCAGCGTTCTCACCCTGCACAGATGTGAAGTGGACACCGCTGAACCGGGGCAGGTGCCTGGCTAACTGAATCGCGTAGCCGAGTCGGATGGTCCTGGCCAGCCACTGCGACGGGTTGGAAAGCGTTAGCCACACGTCCAAGCTCCGGGCGAGGGGCACTAAGGGGACGATCGCATCTGATGTACCTGGGGGTGGGGCCTCGCGGCGGGGGGAGCAGGCAACGCCACGTCGAGGAGTTTTGCTTCGACCCGAGGCGGCTGTGCTGAGGGGTCCTCAAAGCACTTACCTTGCGTACCCGGCATAAGATGTGTTAGCGACTGAGGAGGAGGGCCTCTTGGGCTGTCCTCGAGACTCGTCACAACCGGCTGGCCATAGGTGTGGTGCGGCCAGGCGCGCAAAGGCTGGGGGGGTCCGCGTTCGTGGGGCCCTGGCTGCGAATGCTCATTGTCTGGCGGCCGTGAACACCGATTATGTGACCCAAGGAGTGAGGAAACCGCTCTTTTTTTTGACAATTTAGGCGAACAAAAAAGAAAAGGAAACAAAGGATTTACCTCCCGGCCCTCCAGCGGGGGATGGAGTGGTCTGGATACCAGCTCCGTAGCGGACGTCTCGCTCCCTGGGTCATCCGTCTCAGGGGCGCTTAGGAGCCTTCCGAGTCCTCGTGCCGGCCCGAGAGATGGGGGGTTCTACGCTGGGGCCGAGAGCTAGGCTCGGGCTGAGGCGGAGCCACCTGGGCTTTCACCGCCGCAGGGGGATGCCCTCGGCGAGCAGACGGGGTGCGAGATCTTGAGCCGCGCTGGGGCAAGATGTGCTGGATGGCCTTCATCTGCTTCTTCACCGCCGAGAACTGCTGGGCGAAGTCCTCAACGGTGTCACCGAAATGTCCAATCTGGGAGATGGGTCCGTTGAGAAAGCGTGTTTTGTCTGCGTCCCTCATCTCGACCAGATTCAGCTACAGGTGGCGCTCCTTAGGGACAACTCTATGAATGTCCTTGAGTGGCCCAGTCAGAGCCCGGACTTGAACCCAATCGAACATCTCTGGAGAGACCTGAAAATGGCTGTCCACCGACGGTCCCCATCCAGCCTGACAGAGCTTGAGAGGATCTGCAGAGAAAAATCCCCAAATCCAGGTGTGCAAAGCTTGTCACCTCATACCCAAAAAGACTTGAGGCTGTAATCGCTGCCAAAGGTGCTTCAACTAAGTACTAAGTTAAGGGTCTGAATACTTATGTCAATCTGATATTTCAGTTTTTTATTTTTGATACATTTGCAAAGTTATCAAATATCTGGTTTTTGCTTTGTCATTATGGGGTATGGAGTGTAGATTGATTTAAAAAAAATAATGTAAAAAATTGGAGAATAATGCTGCAAAAAAACAAAATGTGAGAAAAAAAATTTAGGGTCCTGAATATTTTCTGAATGCACTGTATATATACTGTATATACTGTATGTGTATATCGTTGTCTGTTTTAGCTGGCAAATAGCGGTTCCCTGTCTACCAGTCACTGTGGGCAATTTAAAAGAGTTCGCTCATAAAATGTAATGTCATCCATAGCACTAGGAGAACTCCTAGTGGTAAGATAAAATTCTTTGTTAATATGGGCCCTGGAATCCAAAGGCTTAGATACTTGAAATTAGATTTGTAGACAAATATAAATTGTGCCTTCATATGAATTTCCTTACAAATCTATTATTTATTTATTTATTTATTTATTGTAGAGCTTTTCTAGGCAAAGGGTGGAAACTAAAAAGGTCAAATTGATCATTAAAAATATATAGTACGTTGGACTAGCGGCTGGTGGGGCCATGGTTGATCTGGCAGACCATCTTGGTCGACCTGGTTAGGATACATGGTCTAACCAGTTACCAGCAAGGCAGCAACAAATCAGCTACCATTCCAAACAACAGCTTGACCACCTTAGGCTGGTATGAGCTGTTTTTTTTGTTGTTGTTGTTGTTGTTGTTTGTTTGTTTTTTCAAGCAGGGCTTGTAAGTCTGCTAATACTTAAAGGTGCACTCAGTAATTTTTTCCTCATTACAAAAAGGTTTACTCTTCAAGAAATGAACCGTAACTTTGAAACACATGTATCAAATCATGACCACTCACTTGAAATGAGCACACTTGTCACATCAGTAACCTTATAAAAGCTGTTTTATTGTTCATGGAGAGGATCCCTTCATGGAGGCTTCCATGTTATGGTCACATGACCAGCCATATATTACTTGCTTACTCTCAGTAACCACCCTGTTATTAGACACTTTCACTCAGGGATTAAAGTAATCATGACTGACTGTAAATAGTGAATTTCTAAATAGGCATCAGTAAATTAAAACTATTGCTTTCGAATGATGCTGCACCCATGCCCCTAAGTGTCAGTGTAAGTCCAAGACAACATACATGAAGAATTACCGAGTACAACTTTAAACACAAAAATCACACACAAAAAAGGAATTAAATCCTACCTTTAAATGTAGTTTATAGCTTTGTTTGAGAGTCAGCAGGCTACAATACCGATAGGCAGTTACAGAGTTAATGTGGTTAAAGTGTTTCGTTTATAGGAAAGCTGCAGGTTTAATTGATTTTCCATAACTCATCCGTCATAACAATAGAACTGGCAAGACTCAGCAGGGACATGTCAAGCCAGATTATTCCTGTAAATGTTGTGTTGGCAGGACAGTTTGTTTGGCAAAATGCAATCAGATTGTTTTCTCACATTGTTTCACTCACCCCATGAGTATTTCTGTGTCGTCATTTGCCACTTTTCAGAGGCTTAAATAATAATACATGTAAAAAAATAATAATAAAAAAAAACATTTTAAAATAAGGATAAAATAATTCCTTTCATTCGATTATTTACAACAGAATATTCAGTGGGACCTTCAACCAGACATCACGTTGACTGGAGCACTGACCAAAAAACCAAAGCATATCATCTACCCATCATTTACCATTATAAACAAAGAGTTCTTTGGGAAGGTTTTGGGATGCACATCTGACATCCTTTCAGTAATGTGGCCACTTTCTGGTAAAAGAACGGAAGCATTCTGGAGGAGGTGCTTGGTCACACCTTATATATATAGAGACATCTGAAAAGCATAAATCACTGGAGCACCAGTCTGGTTCTCATTCGTATGCAGGGCTGCAGACCAGTCCAGGGGAAAAGCAGTTTTGTTCTGACGGCCATCAGAGGTCATAGAAATATTTGTGCTGGAACACTTTAGCTGGATTTTTGTTGCAACAAAAAGTATTCACAATGGGTGTGTGGACAAGAATTATAATCGTTTTACAGTTCATTTTACAGTTCCTTGTAACAGTGAAGGCTCAAGGAATTGGTAAGTCCTTAAATCTGACAGTATTATATTTAGCAGTTGCCTGTAATAAATATCACATCTTTTGAATACTAACAGCACTGATTTATTTGATGTATGTTGAATATTGTTGCCAATAAACTATTTGCATTGCTTACACTCAAGATTTTCTCAAAGGTGTATTACTAGATTGTAAATGCATATCTTTATCTTCTTTTGTTGAAATGTGGAGTAAAGGATAGAAACTCTAGTTTCTGATTAAAAGGAAAATATGCATGTGCTTGAAAACACAATAATCACTCCAAAAATAAGTTCTTTGGAAATCCCACGGCATGCAGTGGAATTAGCATCTGTGATGCTGAACCCTATAAAATTGTTCACTAAGCTGAGGTCAATCTGCCAATGACCTTTTTAGTTGCTTTCATGTGTCTTTCTTAATGCAAACATAAGAACTGCAGAATAGTTCAATGTCATATATTACATAAATGCATCAGAAATTATCTTAAGTCAATTCTTGAAACAAATCTGTTTGATAAAAATGCAATTGAACATGTAAATGTTGCAGTTTATGATCTCCTGGTGTCACCGGATTGCTTACCTGAGCTTTTGCAAGGAGGAATACAAGCAAAGAACATGGACAGCGTTTTTATTCTCGCAACCCTAAAGCTGCAGAACAGAGCTCCAACACGGGTCTTCCGCATCTTTAATGCTGCAGATAACACTGACTATTTTGACTTCAGTGTTCAGGAAAAACACAACAGAGGTTTGTTTAATCAGAGCTCAGTGGTCCATATGCAATGAGAGTTTCATGTCTCAAGTGAAGAATATGTTTAACAATCAACAGATAACAAGTGAAAATATGTACATTACAACATTTTGTCAAATGTTTTTTTTTTTTTTTTTTCAATATCAAGATTTTCTTTTAAAATGTATATGAATGTATAGGTAAAGTGTATATTTAGGTGCTTCGACTGTGCTGTGGTCAGTTTTTCTCCATTTTCAACTTTTTTTTTTTTTTTAGTGGTTGCAGATTGAGTATAAAATGTTAATATAAACTTGCATTTTTATACAAATGTTGTATAAAACTTTCCAAAAGTATTTCATGTCAACTACCCAACTCATGCACTTTCTCTGATAGTCACAATGAAATATCTGAAAAGCAATGGAAAGCTGGGATCAACCAATTTCGCTAAAGTGTCACTGGCGGATGGACAACAACACCACATATTGATCCACTTCAGTGGACTGCAGCAGGGTACCCCCTCCATGGCACTCTATGTGGACTGCAAACTAGTGGAGAGAGTGCAGGATGTGCCGTTGGCCTTTAAAACACTGCCCCCAGGCCCAAAACGAGTGACACTAAAGACCTTGCCAACCTCAGCCCAGGTAAACCAAGACAGCTGAACAAATATCATCATTATCCTAATGAGTTTATCTTTTAGATACAGTGGCCCCTAAAAGTATTGGGACACTTTTAAAGGGATAGTTCACCCAAAAATGAATTTCTGTCATCAATTTACACACCCTCATGTTGTTCCTATCAGTATGACTTTCTCTCTTCTGTGGAATGTTAAAGGGGTCATGAAATGTCTTTTTTATTATTTTAATATTTTGCTTGAGGTTGACTTATGATATCAGTAAAGTTTTTAGCACAAAAACAGACATATATTTGTAAAACATGATTATTTTCAATCCTCATTCTGACCCACTGTCAGAAACATTCAGTTTTAATGCTGCTTTTCCTTTAAGACTTGACAGTACACGCCCACTGTTATGATTGGGTCTCTGTTCTTGACTGACCTGCTCTCTCTTCTTGCCAACTAACTGC
This sequence comes from Myxocyprinus asiaticus, assembly GCF_019703515.2. Lineage (NCBI taxonomy): Eukaryota > Metazoa > Chordata > Actinopteri > Cypriniformes > Catostomidae > Myxocyprinus > Myxocyprinus asiaticus. Next base: position 44,425,193 of record NC_059346.1, read on the forward strand.
TCACCGCAACCGAGTGGGGCTACAGAAGTGATTAAAGGTAAAGCAGGCATTAATGTGTTGCTGTGGAGGTGGTCAAATGCAAATGTATACCACAATGTGACATCAAAATGTGGAGGAAGTAGAGAATGAGTCGTTTTGGCAGCTTGGTTTCAACAAATGCTCTTTTTGCAGTGAGGAGGAAGTTTTGAGTTCTGAAACTTACATTATGTTTTTATAGTAAAATGACCTCTTATACGTCAAAAGATCAAGGAAAATGTGATTCCACATGTCATGACCCCTTTAAAGGAGATAATAGCCAGTCTTAGTCACCATTCACTTTCAGTGCATCTTTTTTTCTCTCTCTCTCTTTATAATGAAAGTGAATAATGAATAATGAGGTTGTCATTCTTCCTCACATCTCCTTTTGTGTTCCACAGAAGAATGAAAGTCATATGGATTTGGAACAACTTGAGCAAGGGTTAATTATGACAGAATTTTCATTTTTGGGTGAACTACTGCTTTAAGTCCTGTTTTTAAAAGTGTAAATGTCATTGAAATGGATAACAAAACATCAAACAAAGTGGCATCTGCAAACAAATAATGCTTGAGCTTCTTTTTTTTCAGAACTAACTTTACTTTTTTGTGCCATGTTTGCAGTTACGTTAAACTAAATGTCCTAAGTGTGGTCAAATGTCCTTTACACAGATGCCCTCCCAGAGTAACCACGGTTGTAGTTCATTATATTAATTATGAATATGTTCCACTAATGTTTGAGAAACTGCAAACTTTTTGTCTTAAATTAAGACAAGGAAAAATACATATGACAAATGTACAAATGACAAAATACATTTTGGGGCATCTGTATGCATAGATGTCCTATATAATGAACAATCTCATGAACAAACTTGTACCCATGTTACAGGATAAGCTGTCAGACCTCAAACTTGTGCTCGATGAGTCTATTGAAAATGTTGTGGAACTTCAGGACTGTAACACCCCGGAGACGATTGCACAGAATGAACAGATAAAATACAAAGATCACCGGGAACAGAGGGAATCATTGCAGTTACTTGGTGAGGCTGATGTTTCTCTTTCTGCTTTGGTCTATTCGTCAATAGTCTTGTTATTGATGCGATATTTGTTGTGCTCGTATGGAAAATACCCCAGAGGTAATCTTTATGCTAAATATATGCAGGAACAACCTCAAAGAGGGAAGCTGGTCCAATGTTTGAGCTTATGCAGATGATCCAAGAGCTGAAAGTGAAGGTTGATCAGCAGGTAAGGTTGACTTTGAAACAGTTCCTTAAATAGTTCACAATAGTTCTCTCATCATTTACTCGCTCGCTCACTTTCTTTCTTTCGTGAAACACAAAACAAAATACTTTTTAAAGAATGTACTGGTCTCTCTTTTCTGTGGACTTACAATGAAGGTTTAAAGGATAGTTCACCCAAAAATTAACATTTTCTCGTCATTTACTCGCCTCCTGCCAACCCAGATTTGTATGACTTTCTTTCTTCTGCAGAACACAAACAAAGATTTTTAGAAGAATATCTCAGCTCTGGAGGTTCATACAATGCAAGTCAACAGGGTCCAAAACTTTGAAGCTCAAAAAGCACATAAAGGCAGCATAAAAGTAATCCATATCAATATATATTTTTGTTTTCAATATTTATTTATTTTACTATAAATCTCCACTTTCAAACAGCCCTTCTAGGCACTATTTTCTCCTAAGAGTTCTTATTGTTTCTTTTTTTCCCATTTTTTTCCCCCCCATTTATTTATTTATTTATTTATTTTGGGTGATTGGCATTCTACTTGCAAATCACCACCTACTGGTCAGGGAGAAGAATTTATAGTAAAACAGGACATGAGGATATTCTTCTAAAAATCTTTGTTTGTGTTCAGCAGAAGAAAGAAAGTCATACACATCTGGGATGGCATGAGGGCGAGTAAATGATTAAAGAACTTCCATTTTTGGGTGAACTATTCCTTTAAAGCTCCACATGACCACTTAATATAATGTTTACATTCCAAGTCTTCTGAAGTTATATGATAGCTTTGTGTGAGAAGGGATATGGATTTGAAATGACATGAGGAAGAGTAAATAATGACAGAATTTTCACTTTTGGGTTTACTATTATTTGTTTTGTTTTTATGAGAATTATAATGAACATATGTTGTCATAATAGATCAAAGAGACCACTGACCTGAAAAAGACTATCTTGGAGTGTGTTCCATGCAATGGTAAAATTCTTCTTAAAGAGTTACTATAACTATAGTTACCATACTATAACTTAGAGTTAATAGAAACTGTATAGCAATAAAGCAAAAATATTTGCAGTGATTCTAAATATTGTGTCAGTGCTCTATTAAGCAATTAGTAGAAGCTTTTAATGAGGATTCTGAAATTATTAAACAAGTAAACAATTCTTTTCATATTCAGATTCAATAGGTAAGGGCAAAGCAGTAGGACTACAGAATAAACAAGGGTCCAAGTGTGGACCAGGAGTCTGTTTTAAGCCAGGCATGTGTACTGAAACAGCTGATGGCGTGGAGTGTGCACCCTGTCCTGAGGGCTACACTGGAAATGGAGTCCAGTGTGATGATGTTGACGAGGTTAGAATTAAGATTTTGATTTATTTTTATTGTTTGCTTCTAAAAAAAACTAAAAAAACTAAAATTTAAACACATAAACAACTTAAACTAAGCCAAATTGTAAATGGGTGTTGATTTAAAAATACAATGAAATCAACTAAATAAATAAACAATAAAGATTACAATAAAATTGTAATCAATAATGTAATCACTTGGATTACATGGTATAGGTTATATAATCTGATTACTTTCAGATTACTTCTGATTTAAATCTTGTTTATTTGATGTCACATGCTTTCAGTGTTGGGTGTCATCCAATTAATTAGTTTCTGTAATCTAATTACTTTTAGTCAAAAAATTAATTGACTTTCAATTAATTTAATTACTCTTAAGTACATTATAAGGTTATGTTTATTTCTAATATATTATTTATGTAGAATACATAATTTATGGCCCCATAACAAGTCACTGTGAAGGAGAAATGTGAGATGCTGAGTGTATGACTTGTGTGTAACAATGAAGGAATAAAGTAACTTTAAAGTAATTAGTAAATAATTTGAAATGAAATTACTTTTAAATGAAGTAATTAGTAAAGTAATCTGATTATAATTTTTGAGAAATGATTCGTAATTTGTAGTGGATTACTATTTTTAACACTGCATGCTTTCATGTAGAATAGTCTTGTACCATTTTTACATCAAACTACAAAGAGGATTTGAAGACTTACCAAATGTACAGTATATCTGTTGCCTTATTAATATGTAATCATGTAATCCCCAAAAAAGTAACTCTAATCTGATTACGAGGATTTTAAAATGTGATGTAACTAATTACAAATACTTGATTATTGTAATTTGATTACGCAATTCCTATTACATGTAATCTGTTACCCAGCACTGAATATGGGTTAATATACAATGTAATTTGTAATTTGCTGAATTGCAGTGCCGATTCAACCCATGTTTCTCTGGTGTTCGGTGTATTAACACTGCACCAGGGTTCAGATGTGAGAGGTGTCCTCGAGGGTTCACTGGTCCAGAGATCCAGGGCGTGGGCGTTGACTATGCTAAGTCAAACAAGCAAGTGCGTATTTGGGACAACTACAATATGTTTTGCATTTATAATTTCTTTATTTTTACAGTATATAATCTCCATTAATTAACACCAGACTGATCCCTTTTTCAGATCTGTAAAGATATTGATGAGTGCCAGGTCGATAATGGTGGTTGCACACCCAATTCATACTGCCATAACACTGTGGTAAGATCCCTCAATACAATACCAATCCAGCATTCTGCTGAGGTTACACTAACCCTTCCCTAAACTAAACCTAAACCCTGACCCTGAACATAAACCTATCCCAATACAATACTATTTTATATATAAAATACAATACAACGCAATATTATTTTAAATGGTCAAAGGAAAATGACACAAGGTACAGTACATATAGTATTTATTTTGAAAGTGTTTCTTTCTTGTAGGGTGCATTCCACTGTGGGAACTGCAAGACTGGATTCATGGGTGATCAGAGAAGTGGCTGCAAAAGAATTGGCCCAGGACCTGCTCCTGAAACTGACAGGCTGTGTGCTAACGGGCTGCCAAATCCTTGTGACATCAATGCAGAATGTGTGGTGGAAAGAGACGGGAGTGTAAGCTGTGTGGTAAGACATCAATCAGTATTTACAAAGATGGTTTCACTACAGTTCAAAAAACCTGTTTATATCCTGTCAGAAATTCCCATTCAAACTAGATTTTTGAGCAAAGTAGATTTTGAATGAAACTTCTGGAAAAAAGCATTGCTAATTAAGTTTGTCTATAACGCTATGGCAGAAATCACTCATTCACATGTCTAACTTACTGTAGGTTATAGCTGACATGTTTCATCTTGTTGGTTTAGTGCGCCATTGGCTGGGCAGGAAACGGCTACGTCTGTGGAAAGGACACGGACATTGATGCCTATCCAGATAGCAGACTTCAATGCAGAGATGCAATCTGCAAGAAGGTGATATCCATGTGACCTGATCTGTATATCTATATAGAGATTTTAAATTAAAATAGAAATTTTAAGTGCATCTTACTTTTTGATTTCAGGATAACTGTGTATTTGTTCCCAACTCGGGCCAAGAAGATGCTGACAGAGATGGGAAAGGAGATGCTTGTGATGAGGATGCAGATAATGATGGCATCGTCAATAATCAGGTACAGAGCAGACATAGTTTAACGGGGTAGTTTGCCCAAAAATAGAATATCTGTCATTATTTACTCACCCTCATGTTTTTCCAAACATGTATGACTTTCTCTTTTCTGTGGAACACAAAAGGAAATGTTAGGTATAATATTCAGTCTCAGTCACCATTCACTTTCATTGTACTTTCATGAAAAATAGACGTATTGAAAGTGAATGATGACTGGGGTTAACTTTCGACCTAACATCTCCTTTTGTGTTCCATGGGCTAAAGAAAGTCACGCAGGTTTAGAACAACATGAGGCTGAGTAAATAATGACATAATTTTAATTTCTGGCTGAATAATCCCCTCAAGCAAAATCAGCAAAAGTGCTGTTTTACTGAATATCAGCATGGATGATTCAGCCGTAGACACTTTTAATTTCCCATAAACAAGAAATTAATTTCAAGTAACTTTTTTAGACACAATATGGCCAGTTATTTTTGCTCCTCCAATGAAAATAGTTTGTTGCCTGTCTGGAATGCTGCAAACAAGATAAGCAGAGTGATACAAACAGTTAAAAATTCCTAGCTGTTCTAAGAAATATCAGCACTCTTAGAATGCCTCTTGTCCAGCTACACATAATATCTATGTATTCCTGCAGGACAACTGCTGGTTGACACCTAACATAAACCAGAAAAACAGTGATAAAGATCTCCATGGTGACGCTTGTGATAACTGCATACATGTAGAGAACCCAGACCAGCGTGACACAGACAAGGATGGACTGGGAGATGCCTGTGATGATGACATTGATGGAGATGGTAATTTCTAAACGCACTTTTAAAAAATAATATTATGTTGAAAATTAATTGTTATATTTTAATTTGATTAAAGTTTGAATGAATTCATTTAAACAGCATTTTGATGATAAAATTTAAATAAACTGTTGATATGGAATACAGAAAAAAAAAACAGGTATCGGACTTGATATAGGGGAGAACCAAAAAATAAGTATCGGTACTCATACTTGTTCTCAAAAAAATTGTATTGGGACATCCCAAGTAATTTCATTAATCTTATGTTGATGGACTTCTTCACACTTTCCACAAATTTCTACTGACACTTTACATGCCATCTGGCTACTATATGACCAAGTCAGTCGCAGTCATGGTGTGTTATGTTTTAAAATGTCGTTTTCACCCTTTGGACCTGTTTTTTTTTTTTTTTTTTTAATCGAGATTTTCCTGCGCTTAGGTAATTTTAAGAGGAGAAACAGAAGCTTCTGTGTTTTTAAAGCTCAAATTAAAGACCTCTTTAGGAAGCTCAGGTCATGTAAAACTGACGTGACCTATAGCGGTACCACACTGATCCTTTACTTTCAAATGGACGCTTATTTGTTCCAGTCTGAAAAGTGTAAAAGCGAGCCCAGGCAGGGTTTGACATTTACGGTCTGTTAATGAAGGCAGAAATCCAGACACTTGACCTGATATTTTAAGGCTTGCTCATGTCTCCTTCGAGCAACCACATTTCCATCGAGGAGCCGAGCCAAAAGCTGCTGACCAGAGGAAACTATTCCACAGATGTCTTTCCATAACACTGCCACCTTGTGACATAATCCAACAAACACCACATAAAGACATAAATACTCAACTTCAAATCACCTCAGTACATTTGCTTCATTTACTGACATTTTAAACAGTACTCCACTGTAAATCTTGTTATTTGATTTTCCTTTACCTTACTGATGGTGATTTATTTTATACACTGAATGCCTCCAGGTACTTTATGCTCCTTTTGATAGGTTTGAAGAACATTCTGGATAACTGCCAGAAAGTTCCCAACCCTGACCAGAAGGACAAAGATAATGATGGTGTGGGTGATGCATGTGACAGCTGCCCTGAGGTCGCAAACCCCAACCAGGTGCCAAACAACTTCCTTACTAATGTCAATGAATTCATTGAGTACTTTGAGTATAAATTAAAGTGTGTAAATTGTGAGTGTGATCCAACTAGCAAATTGAGTTCCCAGAACGTTCTGGGAATGTTAGTTTATCGATTGAAAAAAAAGAAAAAGAAAAAAAAGAACATTCCTAGAATAATAGTAATTAGTTCCAATAACCATATGGGAACCATACACTAACTTTGGGAAATGTTCTGTGTTTGCTGGGGAACTGTTACTTTATTAAGCTACTAGCATGTTTTTCAAAAATGTAAATAAAAAGTACTGTGGTGGTGCCATGGGACAGTAAATGTATCAAATGGAAATATCATGGTACTTTGATATCCGCATAAAATGGTACCGAATGATTACAATTTTCATGTATTTATGGTATTTCACGGTACTTAAAATAATACTATGGTATTACTATAGTATACACTCACTGAGCACTTCATTAGGAGTCTTCTGCTGTTGTAGCCCATCCACCTCAAGGTTCGACATGTTGTGCTTTCTGAGATGCTATTCTGCTCACTACAATTGTACAGAGTGGTTATCTGAGTTACTGTAGCCTTTCTGTCAGCTCGAACCAATCTGGCCATTCTCTGTTGACCTCTCTCATCAACAAGATGTTTCCGTCTGCAGAACTGCCGCTCACTGGATGTTTTTTGTTTTTGGCACCATTCTGAGTAAACTATAGAGACAGTTGTGCGTGAAATTCCCAGAAGATCAGCAGTTACAGAAATAATCAAACCAGCCCGCCTGGCACCAACAATCATGCCACAGTCAAAATCACTGAGATCAAATTTTTTCCCCATTCTGATGGTTGATGTGAACAATAACTGAAGCTCCTGACCCGTATCTGCATACTTTTTTTCATTGCACTGATGCCACTCGATTGCCTGATTAGATAAGGGCATGAATAAATAGGTGTACAGGTGCTCCTAATAAAGTTATCAGTGTATATCCAAAAAAATTTATTATAGTGGTAATTTTTGTTTAAGTGTATTATCCTTTTTTTGTGTATTTTAAACCTGTCTTTTTATCTCTCTCTCTCAATCAGTCTGATGTTGATGATGATCTTGTGGGAGACACTTGTGACACAAACACTGACAGGTACACAATTGAGTTTGCTTTGCATTTTTCCTTGATGGTCAGTATTAGATGAGTTATTGGGATTAAACTCTCTTGTTCCAGTGATGGAGATGGTCACCAGAACTCCAAAGACAACTGCCCCAATGACATTAACAGCTCTCAGTTAGACACTGATAAGGACGGGCTTGGGGACGAGTGTGATGATGACGATGATAACGATGGCATCTTGGATGATAACGATAACTGTAGACTGGTGTTTAACATAGACCAGAAGGATGAAAACAGTATGCACCACATATACTTTATTGATATACAAGACTACAGCTACAATGCTTAGTAGAATGCCATAACACAAGCTATTCAGTTAATTGAGGTTAATCAGTTTCTGCTCTATATTTTAAATAGCTACTGAATTGTGAAACCCTGTAGTATACAGTGGCCCCCAAAAAGTATATGAATTGCATTGCATTAGATAACAAAGTATCAAAGCAAGTTGCATCTGCAAACAAAAGGTGCTTTACTCAGAACTAACATCACGTTTAGTAATTTTTGCAATTCATTTTAACCAACTGAAATATGTAATAAGTGGTTATACTGTGAAATCGGTTATCCTTAATTTTAGCCAGTTGTCTGAGCAAAGTAAACACAGGTGTAGTTCATCACATTAAAGGGATAGTTCACCAAAAAATAAAAATTCTCTTATCATTTACTCACCCTCATGCCATCCCAGACGTGTATGACTTTCTTTCTTCTGCAGAACACAAAGATTTTTCCAAAAATTTTAGGAGAATATTTCAGCTCTGTACGTCTAAACAATGCACGTGAATGGTGAACAAAACTTTTAAATTCCAAAAAGCACAAAAACGCAGCATAAAAGTAATCCATAAGACTCCTGTGGTTTAATCAGTTTCTTCTGAAGCAATCCAATTGATTTTGGGTGAAATCAGACCAAAATTTAACTGTTGTTAACAAATGTAAAAATGTTTTTCACTGTAAATTTTGACATCTGCATTCTCCTTTGCTATAATGATTTCAAGCTTGCTTGCAACACTTCCTAGTGCCATCTAGTGCTCTGCGCATGTGTCAAGCACTAGGAAACCACTGGAGTTTTATAGATTACTTTTATGATGCCTTTATGTGCTTTTTGGAGCTTCAAAGTTTTAGACCCGCGTTGTTGGCCTACAGAGCTGACATATTCTTCTAAAAATCTTCGTTTGTGTCCTGCAGGAGCAGAAGAAAGAAAGTTATACACATATGGTATAGCATGAGGGTGAGTAAATAAAAGAATCCATTTCAAAAGTGCTCCATCAAAAGGCAAATCAGATGATTCATCTGGAAAAATTCTTGTTCTATTCCTCTTTGACAGATGATGGGGTGGGTGACGCCTGCACTGGAGACTTTGACAAAGATCACGTGATTGACAGGATTGACACATGTCCTGAGAATGCAGAGGTCACTCTGACAGACTTCAGGGCCTATCAGACTGTGGTTCTGGATCCAGAGGGCGATGCTCAGATTGACCCCAACTGGGTTGTTCTTAATCAGGGTATGGAGATCGTCCAAACCATGAACAGTGACCCAGGACTTGCTGTTGGTAAGTCTGCTTGTTTGACCCAACCCTAAAACTATTAAAAACAAGAAAGAAAAAAAAAAATCTCAAGTATAGCAGTGTCAGAAATGATCTTTTCCATGAGGGGGAAATAATTGCCCCTTGGCTTTGATTTTCAGGGGCGTTCTTTTTCTAAACATATGCCTTAACACAAGTTCTCAATCTAAATATTTCTATTAAGAATATACAGTATATCCTCCTACCCATAAATTTAAAATAACATCAAATAATATTTTATGATGTGTATAACTAGGCTTAGATTGAATATTAAGAATTAAATCAGATGTTAAAAAACAAAAACAAATGTGCCCCCACATTTAGAATTTCAGGGACATTTGTGTCACTTTTGGTGGCATTTTTGCCCCAAGCCCCCTTACATTCTGACCCTGGCTGGTAACCAGCTTATGTTGTGTTTTGGATGCTGGGTCCAGCTGCAACAAACTCCTTAAGAAAATCTGAAGTAATAATGCCCTTATAAAAGGGGTTTGTTGCATCTTGGCCTTGGGATGATGGTGGGCTGTTGCCCCCACCACACATCTTAAAGAAATATTTCATCCAAAAATGAACAGTTTGTCCTAATTTACTCACCTTTCTGATGTTTGAAACCTGTATGACTGACGATAGGTTTTAAACAACCCAAAATGTAAGTAATTTTTTAATGAAAATCTTGACATCTATTGCGTGTTCATGAGCACTAAGAGAATCGAATGTCTTCAGAAGATTTGACATCTTGAAATTGATGCATGAATCGCATGGACAACTTCTGTGATACTTTTGCTTTAAAGTGAGTCACTATATCAACTGCCATTGAATTGAAAAGATGGACCAGGATATTAAAATATCTAGTTTTGGGAAAAAGTCATACAGGCTTGGAATGACATGAGGGTGAGTAAATTGTGGCAGAATTTTCATTTTGGTATGAACTATTCCTTAAACTATTTTAACCGGCAAGAATGGTCCTTAGTCAACCAGCTTCACCAAAAAGACTATCCAGGTCAAGTTTTGTTAGTGAACAGCATGACTATACTAGCTGGACCATCATCAAGCTAACACAAACCAAATTGGACCAGCATGGAAATTCTTACTGGTCCAATTTTTTGTGACGTGAAGGAATATTCTGGGTTCAATACAAGTTATGCTCAATCGACAGCATTTGTGGCGTAATGTTGATTTCCATTCAAATACATTTTGACTCGTCCTTTCTTTTCTTTAAAAAAACAAAAATCTGGGTTAAAGTGAGGCACTTACAATGGAAGTGAATGGGGCCAATCTGTAAATGTTGAAATACTCACTGTTTCAAAAGTATAGCAACAATACATAAACTATATGCATGTTAACATGGTTTTAGTGGGTTAAAATCACTTTTAACTAACCTTAACTAAACCTAACTAACCTTTTCTGTGTAAAGTTATTTTACAATTTAGTTGCCATGACCATGTAACTTCATAAACCCTGTAATCCTGGCAATTTAGTTGTCTGCTGCAAAAACGCTGATTTAAACTTTACTGCTCAAATAAAACATAATTTTAACTGAAGAATTAATGTTAATTTTATTAAATTATAAGGTTCACATTTCTGCCTTTAAACCCTCCAAAAATTAGCCCCATTCACTTCTATTATAAGTGCCTCACTGTAACCTTGATTTTCCTTTTTTTTTTTTTTTTTTTAAGAAAAGGAGAGATGAGCCAAAATTATTTCTGTGGTTAGCAACATTATGCCACAAATGTTTTGAATGAGCTTAACTTGTATTTAACTCAGAATATTCCTTTAAGTGTAACTTGCTTCGAAGTCTCCGACTCAAGTTTCCATCTCTGGGGTAATCAGTTTCTCTTAACTAAAGAGTAAACAGCATTTTCTGTATAATATTATGTTTACCTACATCTTGATTGGAATGCTTTATTACCATTAATATTTGGACCAAGTTATGACACATTCTTATTGCTCCATATAGGATACACAGCATTCAGTGGTGTGGACTTTGAGGGCACCTTCCATGTGAATACAGTGACTGATGATGACTACGCAGGCTTCATCTTTGGTTACCAGGATTCCTCCAGCTTCTATGTGGTGATGTGGAAGCAGACAGAGCAGACATACTGGCAGGCGGTACCCTTTAGAGCCGTGGCTGAGCCTGGCATTCAACTTAAGGTCTCAGCACACTTCATCTTTATTAGTTGTTCAGTGTGTGCTTTTATCATTAAAGCTGCTCCGCTGAGCCCTCTGCAATTACGGAAAATTAGCTTTGACTAAACTATGAAGCATACAAAAATACCTATGTTTTTATCATTCAATTAAACTAAATAGACTTTAACCCTTGTGTGTCAATAAAAAAAGTTACTCAGAGTGTCCTTCGTGGACAAAAAATGTCCACATCAAAAAACTGCCATAATAATATTATATATAAATATTGTTTTCCACTTTCACTTTTAACCAACATCAGTCCTGACCATAACTACCAAATATTCACTCATTTTCAGGATTTTAACCCTTTAAATACCAGTTTGTTTATATAATGCCGCTGTTGTTTTTTATGGGGGAAAAAAAATACAAAAAATATTATTTTGCATATACTAAATGCTAAGGGGAAATCTTTTTTTTTAATTTTTTTTTTTTTTTTAATTATCACAGTCTGGGATATGTCAATGATTAGCAACAACATTGATTTTGATGCATTATGACATCCATACAAACACACCCACACAATTTTAGCTGCGTCATTTATTCAATTGGCCTGCAGTGCTCTATAATACAGCAAAGAGAAAATAGGAAAAAAGCATGTAGTTGCTCCATAGGGCTCCGGAATAAAAACATAATATCATAGAATTCATGATTTTACACTTTAATGGCACTGGGATCAAATATTGCAGTTTTAATGGGTTTAATGGGACATTTTTGTCCTTAAGGTCCTGAGTGTGACTATTTTGTGTACACAGTGTGTTATAGATGTATTATAGGAACTGAGGTTGAAATATCAAAATTCCCCCCAAAATACACACCTGTGGCAAAATGTATCCTTTGGCATTAACACTAAAATGATCGAAAAAAACAAAAATGTAAATTGTGTCATTATGTACTCATCCTCATGTCATTCCAAAGTGGTATGACTTTCCTTCTTCTGTGGGACATAAAAGAAGAAATTCTGAAGAATGGTGATGCTACTCTTTCCAATACACTGAAAGTTGTTGGGGACTGAGGCTGTCAGTAACTAACATTCTGCCTAACATCTCCTTTTGTGTTCCACAGAGGAAAGTCACACGTGTTTGGAATGACATGAGACTAAGTAAATGATGACAGAATTTTCATATTTGGGTGAACTATTCCTTTAATATATTGTGACTGTTTTTGTCTGTGTATTTCTAGGCTGTTAAATCTAAAACAGGTCCAGGGGAGTTCCTGAGGAATTCTCTGTGGCACACTGGAGACACAAATGACCAGGTGCGTTTGCTGTGGAAAGACCCTCGTAATGTGGGCTGGAAGGACAAGGTGTCCTACCGCTGGAATCTGAAGCACAGGCCTCAGGAGGGATACATCAGGTTATGTATCTAAAGCGCCTATCACAAAGGCATAAACACTGGAGATTTTAGACTGAACTGGATTTGCATGTAAGTAAAGGGAGTAATTTTTTTGTTTGTTTTTGTCACAGAGTAAAGTTCTATGAAGGTTCTGAATTGGTAGCGGACTCTGGGGTTGTTATTGACACCAGTATGAGAGGCGGCCGTCTCGGGGTGTTCTGCTTCTCACAGGAAAACATAATCTGGTCCAACCTGAGATATCGCTGTAATGGTGAGTACAGTTTAAAGGAATAGTTCACCCAAAAATTAAAATACTGTCATCATTTACTCACTCTAACATACTTTATTCCTTGGAACACAAAAGTTACTTATAACACAACGTCCAAGCTGCTCTTTTCCATACAATGAAAGTAAATGTTGACCATGACAGATATTCAGAGAATAACAATACAATTTTAGTCTGTTCCTCATACAAAGCTATCATACGGCTTCAAAAGACATGAATTATAGTGCATGAATCATTCGTACATACATTTATGATGCTTTTTGTAATTTTTGGAGCCTTACATCTCCTGGTCCCCATCCACTTTCACTGTATGGAAAAGAACAGCTCGATCATTCTGCTAAACCTTTCTTTGGTGTTCCACAGAAGAATAAAAGTCTTACAGGTTTTCATTTTTGGGTAACCTGTCCCTTTAAAAATAAGAGGAGCAATATATAGCAAAGTAAGAAAATATGAATTTCAGTGCATATATTAATTCATGTACATCTTTTGACATTTACAGATACAATCCCTGAAGACTTTAATGAGCATAGAGCCCGGCTGTAAAGAAACCAAGAAGAAACAAGAGCAAATATGTACAAACACATTTAAATGTTGTCATTCCAGCTAAAAATTGCTGAGCAACTCTGATGTTTTGGGTACCCTTATCCCCTTAAAACCTGGAACATTTACTGACATTTGCATTCTAGATCGAATATAGTTTTATAGCTGCTGTATTTACTCCTTTCGCACTCCTGCAGTAAGCAAAATAGGGTAACACTCATTTGCAGTGTAAATATGTTTTATTAGATAAGTGATGATAGGCGGGATAGAGTGAGTTTTAGTAGTGCTGTTTTCTTTGAAATGCACTTCAACAAATTAAACATTACATACACATAAACATCCAATAAAATCTAATTTTTCAGGAGGAAAATAATCATACTGTACACAATTTTATTAATTTGCCATTTATTTTATTTAAAGAACCGGCAATACCAATAAAAACACTCAAAAGAATGCATGTTTGATCCCGTAACAGTTAGGCTCATATGACTCTGCATGGAATGTGTTGAAATGATGGGGAAATGAAAATAAACAAAAATCAAGTCATATAAATTAGGAAAGTACTTCTTTGTAAACGTGTTATTTGTGGGAGGATAATAAGATGACTTCATGCAAAATTAGCGAGAACAACACATATAGCGCAAGGTTACAATTTTTGCAATAATATGAGCACCATGGTCATCTTTAGAATGGACTATCTACAATAAAGCACATATTGCAATAAACTGTAACTCTCATGTTCAGCATATTTGTAAATAAACCAAAGCATGTTTAATCCAGACAAACACTGTTAAACCCGCACAATACCAATAATGGGGGGGGGGAGCAGCTTGGAAAAAAGCAACAATTAAAGACTTAAAAAATTATAATAATAATAGAAATTTAAAAAAAGAATTTTGAGGAAAATTGCCATTATGCTAAAAACATTTCAGAGAACAGAGCTAAAGTTTTGTAGACAAACATTTTACTTCATTAAATCAAAAAATACTATGTTGATAGCTTTATTCAGCATTTAAGGCAATTACAAATCCTTTGCTTATTTTGACAATTCCTTCTAAAAAGATTATATAAGACTTATAAGCTTAGATCTTCAACATAAAGTAAAAGCATACTGGCCCCAATTCTACCACACACTCAACACCCTAATGAGATTTTGGTTTGTCTGTTGTTTGGTCAGTAACACAATCCTGTCTCTCAGGAAGCATGCAGAGGCATTTAAGACTCCTACAATTTATACACAGGAAATAACCTAATAAATGTCAAATAATTCCAGTTCTAGATCCTGTCTTTCATTGACAATAATGCCTACTACTTTGTAATCTACTGGGGAGCATCAGGAATACTAGATTATATAATAAGGAAAAGCTCAGAGAGCTCTTGTAACTATGTAAAGTTAACATTGCAAATAAAGATTTTATAATGACCAATCAATACAAGAAATACAGACATGCGTTTATATCAACAAAAACCTCTGACTTAAAGATACAATATTAAATATAACAGCTGTATAGAGCAGTACACTGTAAAAATGCTTTGTAAATATAAAAGATGGTATAAATGTGTTCTTTTAGGTACGTTTGTTTTACAAATAGCATGCTTGCAAGCTTAGCGCATGATATTGAATCTAATCTAATCCAAAAATAATAGGACATCCAAGGTCTAAAGCACCACTTAGATTGCAATTGTAACACAAATTGAAAAAACTGACTGGGGGTTTGGTGACTGTGGCAGTTTAGGGCCCATGACTTTGCCCACCCATTGCAAATCATTGTACAAACATTTACTAAAGGTGGAAGTCACTATTTTTTTTTTCTTAGAATGGTGTAATTCACTGCACAAACAAGTAAGCCAAACATCTAACATCTCTCTGTGAGCTATGAACTGAAAGGTAAAGCCATAGTTCTCATTTATAAATGTTGCTGACTGTATTTTGGTGTGGTCTTACAAGGTGACAGGGGCATTTCAATAAATAAGGTAACAAGACCTCTCATTTGAGTACGATTATACATATATAGAGTATGTACAGGTATAACCAATAATACCACCTTGGCACATTCATTTCTAAGCTGGTGTTGTGCAGTTTACACACAGAAATTGGGTCACACTGGGCACCTTGACTTTTGACAATGTTTCCATGAGTCCAGCCATCTTGACACTTGTGGCCATGCAAGGAAGTACCACTCTGACCCGGTTGTATTTTTAAAATGAAATAGGTACACTCACAGAGCACTTTATTAGGAACACCTGTACACCTACTTATTCATGTGATTATCTAATCAGCCAATCGTGTGGTAGCAGTGCAATGCATACAATCATGCAGATACAGGTCAGGAGCTTCAGTTAATGTTCACATCAACCATCAGAATGGGGGAAAAATATGATCAAGGAAATCTTGTTGATGAGAGAGGTCAACAGAGAATGGTCAGAATGGTTCGAGCTGACAGAAAGGCTACAGTAACTCAGATAACAGCTCTGTACAATTGTAGTGAGCAGAATAGCATCTCAGGATACACAACAAGTCAAACATCGAGGCGGATGGGCAACAACAGCAGAAGACCATTACTGTACCATGGCACCACTACAGTACTTTTTTGGTAAATTTTCAATATTCATTCCTAATAGTGTTCCTAATAAAGTGCTCAGTGAGTGTATTATTAGCCACGAGAGGTCTTTTCATTATTCATTGAAATGCCTTCATGTTAAAACACAAGATCACCATACAAAACACAAAAACATTACAAAAAAGCAGAGATAAACAGTGGAGTGAAAAATCACAGATGGTTTGTTGATTTGCATAGAATTCTTCCACTACCTAAAAGACTAAAGTGTACCAAGCAAAGACAATTACAGGTGATGTGTGAGCCTGAGCAATGACTTTATGAGGATTAAAAAAAAGAAGATCCCTACACCAGCACTGTGGCAACTATAACATCTGTAACAAATCTCCATCAGACAGTGATTAAAAACAAAAACACAAGCAACCTTTGAGGCATCAAAAGCATTAACTAGAAAATTCTAAACAAATAAAAAATGAATTATCAAAGTACAAAAACAAAGAACTCTCTCACACTTCCTCTTTCAAATATACACACTTACTCACTCACACAGTAGTAGTAGTAACTGGACAGTGGTGATATTGGATCAAGGGTTTTTAGGCTTCAAATCTCTTTGGGCAGAGCATGGGGGCCACCAGGGTCCACATGTACAAAAAGAGACAGACCCAACAGGATGCCATCTTGATCCAGAACACAGACCAACTCCCCTCCAGCAGCTTCTCGATCTTTGCATTGTCGTAACTGCACAGAGACAAGATAATTTCTCCATTATACATACTGCGTGGTGACTACTGAACTTCCGATGTAAAATAATTTTAATTCAAATCTAAATTCAAAAGGTATTCCAGTTTTCAAATTTTAAATTTGGATTGTTCATATGCCACTGAAGAATCAAAATCAGCCAATAATAATAAAAAATAAAAATAAAAAACACAAAAAAACGACAATTTCTACTAATAATACCTGCAACACATTTAGTTGTTATTCACATATAATACCTTATATAATAAACAGTGTATATAATACACAGGCTGTATAATGCCTTCACTTAATTAACAGAATTACATTTTTAATGATTACTTTTGACAAAGATTAATTTGAGGAACAGAAACCTCCCACAGTAAATAAAACTAAAATAGACATCAGACATTAGTTCCCCTAAGAGAGATTCACTGGGATAAAAAAGACTTTAATTACATTAAATACAGATTCAAAGTCATACCAGTTCATATACTGTAAACAAACAGTGAAAAAAATGAACTTTAAGTGAAAAAATTGGAATAGACTTACTGAAACCAGTTTGTTACAGTCATCATGACATAGAGGGAGCCGAGGAAGAAGACAAAATGGAAGTAGCAGTAGCTGTAGATTGTGCCCTCTTTCTCGTCATACATGACGTTCTGCCCTCCTGCTGTCTTTTCATCATCATAATCCTCTGAATGGGGAAAAAACCTTACTATGAGAAAGCTGTTGTACTCTGTCTTGACCACCAGAAGGCTCTATTTACCCTTTTCTACATTTCATTTACATTATATTTAGATTTTTTCATTTGGTAGACACTTTTATTCAGTGACTTCCAGTGCATTCAAGATAAACATTTAATCTGAATCCTTAGATTGCGTTCTCTAAAATATTTAACCTATGACCTCAGCATTGATGGTGCCAGGCCCTACCAGTTGAGCAACATGAACTACTCTCTTTCCAAAGGTCTTAATGTCTGGTTATTATATAAATTTGCTTATTTATGATCATCAACATTACTTGTTTCTTATTAAAAAAAGTTGTGTTTTCAACCACTTCGTATGAGGCTTCCCACCCAGACTCTCAGCAAACCCAGGGACCCCCAAAATACAAAAGCTAGATATTCTCTGAAATATTCTTTAACCTCGTGTGACCCCACGTACACAGGCGTGGACGTTGTATTTTGGCTTCGCTATACGCAACGCATAATTTAAATTCATTTAAACTGACTGATCTCAGTTCAGAAGACTCTGTGCTGTCAGTTCAGGGTTAAACTTTCGATGTACAGAGTCATGAGACAAAACAACATGGCGCTGATCTCAGCTGAGTTTGTCTTTGGGAGGAACACCAACAAAACTACATCTGGCAAGAAACCTCATTAAGTTTTTACATTGAAACCTGTTTGAATCAAAAGATTAGAGTCTCTAGTTTTCATCCGATATGCCATTTTTAAAATTTGAGCAATTTATTGCGAAATGCCACACTGCTAAACACAATGTTCACTAATGTTTCTTTACACACATTTTTTCCCTTAGAAATCCTATATTTACTGTGTGTTCTCACATTGAAAATCAATGAGTTCATCCAAAAGCTGATAAATGTTGCTTTCAGAGGCTTTATATGGAGTTAGGATGAAAATAAGGTGCATTTCAAACTGTTCTGAGGCCAGTGCAGACAGACAGCACACTGGAGGTTAAGTCATTCACTAAATAGGGAGCAAGGGAGCAACCTATAGCTTTCCTATGCAGATAAGTCCATTCACTCTTAAAATCCGACCAAAGGTTCAGTTTCAGGCTGCAGATGATGTTTGGACCGCTCAACATGGTTGGCAGGTATGGGACAATGATAATCAGTATATAGATTCAGAATTTAGAATGTAAAATTTGATTTTAACTTGTTTGGCAGTGATTGGATGATAATGGCCATTACTTTGCATCAGAATAATTTATGCTAATTTATTATGTAATGTCTGTAATGTCTCAAAAACATGAATAACCCAGTCCTGGAAACATAAGAAACAATTTAATGAAAGAAAATATGCCTTTCTATAGCTTGTTATTATTTAAAATTACACAACTTAGTCCCACTGTACACATATGTGGTCATACATTTTTAGGAAAACTGTTTGGTATAGAAGAATGTTTTTGTGCATGTTTATTAGGTGCTACTAGTTACAAATTAAAAAGTGAAATGGAAAATGCACACAGCAGTCACGCTCGGGTCTCAGGGGATTAAGAACATGAAATAACACTATTACGTTATATGACGCTTGACAGATCATTAGTTAATTTTCAAAAATGTATGTTTTATAAATCTTCCCTGCAATACCTTTACAGACCCTGGTTGAACACCCTGGTTCTAAAACAACAAAAAGACAGATGAAGACAGATAAAAATAAACATGACGGTACCTGTATCATCAATACAGCAGAAACAGCACCGTGCTCTCTGAAAAGAAGCAAACAAAAGTGATTGGCTATTTGTTTGGAAAGAATGTTGCGTTAAAGGCACAGTCTGAAAATCCACAGCAAGTATTCACCTCATTTTCTGGCATATCGTTTCTGTATACTCGCAAAGCTGCGGAGCTCCTCTTGGTGGTGGAGATCAAACTGCAGAGAAAAAGTATTTTTATTTTAACTCAAAAGGCATGAGAACACATGGGGGCAGCATTCTTTTAAAAGCAATAAAAGCAGAAAATTCCCTAGAACTCTTTTTTTGAACTTCAAAGCTCATGAAAATAACTGGAAATATGGCAAAATAATTTTGACTCAAGGCACCACAGCGAATAATAAAGCCCACAGCTAATGCTTATCACACTGAATCACATTTGTGTGTAAATATTGCCTTGGAGGAGAGGAACAGCTCCTAAAGAGAGATATACAGCAGACATGTCTGCAGTTAATGAGAAACACATGCAAGGCCAGTTCTTCACAGTATGTAAGCCTATAATCTTCACTCCCTTCCTACCACACTACCTGCTTTCAAATCTAAATGAACATCTTGTCATAACCAGATAAATACATGTTTACATTGCTGCAGGGATCTTTTCTGGGATCACCCATTTAAATAACATGTTATGTGGATTTGCACCCAGACAAAGAATATTTGAGCGTTTTTACAGGGATAGTGCACTTAAAACTGAAAATTCTGTGATCACTCTTTCACTGACTTTCTTTCTTCCATAGAACACAAAAGGAGATATTTTGCAAAATGAGCTATGAAAACTATGGTGGAGAGAATACATTTCGGACTATTTCGCACATAAATCTACTGTATCAAAAGTTTTCAGAAGACCTGGAATATAGTGCATGAATGTTTGTATTACTTTTAAATTGCTTTTTTCTTCTTAGCTTGACAGACACTGTCTTTTGGGGTGAACTATCCCTTTAAGGTGCGACTAAGTCTATAAACCAAAGTTTTTTTATTTTCCTACCAAGAGTAGAGTATACAGCCAAACAGTATGACCGTTCCAACACCCGTCACTATGCTAGTGTCGCTCTGTAGTCCTGAGTTGAAGGGAAAGACACAGACAGTGTCATTTTTTCCGTTGTCATTCTCTATGGCTGAAAAAGAGAGAGCACAGCACAGAGAGGGGTGTGAATGAATGTGGTGAATTTAATGCATTAAAGGGGCTACTGTGGCCAAACATCGATCAAGCCTGAGTTTACAGTTCTTTCCACACACAAGCTGTGAGAGGCACCAAGACCACATTCATAGACACACCCAGGATAGAGACAGACTGAAGTGGAGAGGAACCACTGTGTGATTGAGTGTGAGAGTGAGAGACACTCACTTTCGATGGGTTTGCTGGCGAGCGCTGAGAATGTGAGGTACATGACGTAGACGGTGATGACAGCAGGCTGCAGCAGACCCGAGGTGGGCTGGACTGTGAAGAGGAAAGAGAAAACCTCAGATTTTGTTGATAAATGGCACCACATGCTGATTTTAAATCTCAAACTTCCCAAAATGTTGCCTCAATTCTTCTAAACCCTTCCTTGACATCATTGACATTGATGTTACACTGCAGTACTAACTGGGTCAAATTGACCTTGACATGTTCAATCAAAGTTCAACAGTCAAAATTTGCACATTCTCTCCAAAAACTGTTTTATCATCAATAACCAACCTTTCACTAACTTACAAATGTAGAACACATATACACACATGTTTTTTTTTTCTATCATGGTGGGGACTTTCCATTGACTTCCATTGTTTTTATATTGAGTGAATGATATTGACTTCTTTGGTTTTGCCTGTGCAATTACGAGTGAAAAAGTGTACCTACAAATAATATTTTTAAATGTTTTGGAATTTCACAGCTTTCTCTTTAGTTTTAAGTGAACTGGTTCAAACTGACCCGTAAGACCCTTTTTGTTACTTTTTTATAACTTTGTTTATAAATACATGTCATTGTTAATTTTACACTGGCATGTTCAAATCACATGTGTGTAGGATGTATTTTAAGGCTGAACAGTTGATGTTAAGTTGCAGAAAGTGTTTTAAATGTCTAAAATGGGTCAAAATGACCCATAAGGACGAGGAGGGGTTACAGGAATATTCTTCTTTCAGCCTAATGACTATGGACACGATACCACAAACAATAATTCTGACCCATCCCTCAGTTTGTAAAAGCAAACAAAAAACACGTTTGCAGAAATGCAGTTAAATTGAAAGTATATGGGGTAAGGCATTGTACTGGGAACTTTAAAAAAACTGTTTTAAAAGTATAGTTTCATGGCTTATATCCATGTTATATGATCGTATATAACATGGATATAAGCCATGTAACTATACTAAATCTCCTGTTATATCAATGTAACGCTTGATATGCACAAGGATAACAGAAAGAGACTATTTACATATTGGTACAGACATAATGGAAGTATAACAGTAGTCTAACCACTAAAAGGACAGTTTAGACAAATTTACAGCTCAAACAACAAACATTTTGTATGGAAGAACTAACATAAGTTCTTACCAAAAGTATGAGTCACAGTTGCTGTCAATAGAGCTTTACTTGTTTTGAACCCAGACCCCCCCCAGATAAAGATTGAACCTCACACTACTTTACCTTAATTTTTCAGAAGTATCAAAACTGACTTGTTTGAAACACATAGCTTATATTCGTTGGACTGTTAAGCAAAAATCCATGCTTATCAACTTATAAAACATTTCACCTTGAGTCTCCATGCTTGCTTACACATGGGAAAACCTCCAGCTTCAGGCACTGTGAATAAACTTGTTTGCCTGACATCAAGCAAACATCTGCTTGTTAGTACAAAAAGTAGGTCAGTGAAGAATGATCTGCAGCTTTGTAAACTCACAGGTCTGAATGCAGGGCGAGATGGCCAGCAGAGACACGATGAAACAGAGGCCACAGTTAACTCCCAGGAAGAGCTTGTTGAGGAAGCAGGCCTCTGGGTGCGTGTAGAACCTGATCATGAACACCATGGCTCCCACTGCCACAGAGAACATCACCAGTGTGACCAGAACCAGTGCGGCATACCACATTTTATTATACTTGGCTCCTGAGCTCCTGTGGATGGATGCAGAGACGGCAGTTTAAGACAAACGCTCTTCAGTGCAGACATTCTTGCAGATCTATATCTCAGATGCAGGTAGGGATAGTCTTGTGTAGCCAGACTTTTGAATATTATCATGAAGTCTAGTTTACATTGCAGCTTAATCTGGCAAGAATCACCTACTTAGACAATAAGGGGTCATTTGCCTGACAGGTTCTACAACCAATCACAGTTTTTTATGTAATATTAAGGGGTGGGTAAATCTGAAATCTAAAATATAACCCTGAGACCAAACTAGAAAAATGTCTTGTTTACTTGCTACTAAATGTCTCAAACAAAACTTTATACACATTAGCTGCACTTTAAATTATTTAATGTCAGACTTCAATTAAAATATCAAACCAAGCGGCACCTGCAAACAAATCATCTTATTTTTTAAGCAATGTTTACAACTAATTTGAACCAACTGGTCTCAGGATATTTTTAGTTGTTCCATGAAGTCTGCTATCCTCAAGTTCACATAGTTGTCCTAGTAGAGTAACACCAGGTGTAGTTCAGTGCATTAGGGACAGATCACCCAAAAATTAGAATTCTCTCATCATTTAATCTCCCTTATGTCGTCTCAAACTTGAATGACTTTCATTCTTCTGCGGAACATAAAGATTTTTTTGAAGGATATATGGTGTGTTTTTGTCCATACAATGCAAGCCAATGGGATCCAAAACGTTCATCAAGCTCCAAAAAGGACATAAAAGCAGCATCAATGTATTCCATACAACTCGTGTTTTAATCCATGTCTTCTGAAGCAATACGACCAATTTTGGGTGAGAAACTAACATTTAAGTGCTCTGCGAAGGGCTGTCACATTTATGAAATTTGGCTCACAATTAATTGTCAAACAAATAATTGCAATTATGATGATATATTTTCTGTTTTAGGGCTTTCTCAATTATGACGTTTAATTACAGTACAAATTGTCATACTTCTCAAGGTGTATGTGTGCTTAATACACCTTAAAGAGTAATTTATTGATATTTAACTTGCAATCATATAATAAAATAGAGATATGTGACTTCCGTTAAGGCTTTAAAAAATTATAATGACATGAAAAATTATATTTTAAATATTAAAATTTTTCCAAATACTTAAAATATGTCTCTATTTTTGGTCAACTTTAGTCTTGGTCCATTTTACAATTACACTGTTGTTTTTGGAATCCAGCCACCCTGAATAGCTAGTATATTATTTTATATTATATTATATGTATATTATATGTAAATATTCCTGTCCTAAAGTCTTCACTTTCACATGTTATTTTAAGGCTCTCCGATTAAACCCACAAGCCCTTATTTTGCATGAAGGATGACCTAAATGATTCTATGTTTTCTTCTGTTTTTCTTCTATCTTCTCCACAGAAACAGCGTAATCGGGCATCTCCTCCTCTGTAACACTGCATGTATGAACCTGCAATGGCCAAGAACATTTGCCATTACACAATCGTTAAATTAAAGTGAATCCAGAGTGCTTTGTGTTCACTATGTCAACCCTCGTTTATATGTTCCCTGGAGTTTGGCATGAACCTCCGCAATCGACACCGTGCATCAGTGCGCTTCAAGAGCTTCTCTCAGACACACAATGCGCTGTTCGTGGCATTTATATATTCATAGGGGTGGGCGATATTACCAAAATTGATATCACGACATGAATAATTTTATATCACGATTATGATATATATATCGTATACATTATATTTTTTGGGAAAATCAATAAAAATTAGTTAATACTTTAAATAACCATATTGTACTGCCTATTTTTGGATACACCAGTCAGTGAATTAGTACTTCCAAAGTTCCTCTTATATAATTTTCTCTTTATTTGGAACTTGACAATAGTTCATGTAAATAGATAAATAAATAAATACTCAACTTGGTTTTAAATCTTTCTTACCATAATGCTAAATTTCACATTATTCCACATTTCAGTCTGATATGTTGTTGACCATTATTTTTATTATTATTTTTATTATTATTATTATAAACTTTCCTCAAGAAACTCAAGATCTTCCCAAAGCAACAAAGAAAATAAGTTTAAAAAAATCCAATGAACATAAACACTTCCTGCAGAATATATCCAAAATGATTTAAACACTTCTTGCAGAAAATAAATATTAAATGTAAAAATATAAACACTTCTTGCAAAAAAAAAATTATGACCAAATTAATGCGGAGCGCATCTTTTGGCTTTCATAATATTCTGTTGCATTCTTTGTTTGAGGAGTTAAAACAAATTGCTTATATTACAAATAGGGCTGGGCTTTAATACAGATTTCCCGATTCGATTCAATTTCAATTCACAAGTTCTCAATTAGATTCTGATTCTATATCGATTCATGTGGGTATATTTCAATTATAATGTCCCTTTTGCTTACATATGAAATAAATTCTCTCCCAGATAATTCTGTTAAGTATACAAGGAACCTTCTAGCTAGGTACAATATGAAAATTATAATTGTACTAATTATATTTTTTTTGTTTTTCCTAATTTTGGTCACATTTTAGATGAACAAATCAATGTATTTAATCAATAAATATGATAATATATTGCATATATTATTTTGTGTTACATGTTTAATGTTTAATTGCATAATTTGTAACATTTAAAGGTATTTACATTGATTTAATGAACATGTGCTAAAAATACTTACTGTCTCTTTAAGGAAACCCGGCGTTTCTGTAAACAGCATCTTTAAATTAGCACAAGTAAACCAGAGAGACTCGAAGGGCTTTATCTCATCTGTGCTATGCCTGTTTAGAATTAAATGTTTATTTTTTGTTGTTTTTCAACAACTGACTGTAAAGAACAGAAAGGGTATTAAAAGAGACATTATTAATTGACAAATCATTTGTGTGGATCTCGTCTAATTTTTTTTATTTTTCAAAATATCTTTGTTTATGTTCCACAGAAGAAAGTAAGTCACATGAGTTTGAGACAGCATAAGGGTGAGTAAATGATGAAAAAATGTTTGGTTTAACTATTCCTTTAACTTTTGACATGTTGCACAAAGCCTGACAACCAGTAAATGTGCATATATATATATATACACACACACACACACACACACACACACACACACACACACACACACACACACACACCGAACAGCCACAACATTAAAACCACTGACAGGTGAAGTGAATAACATTTATCTCATTACAACTGCACCTGTCAAGGGGTGGTATGTATTAGGCAGCAAGTGAACAGTCAGTTCTTGAATTTCTTGTGTTGGAAGTAGGAAAAATGGGCAAGCGTAAGGATTTGAGTGACTTTGACAAGGGCCAAACTGTGAAGGTTAGACGACTTGGTCTGTGAAGCCTTGTTTTCATGGCTGAAAAATGTCATGTTCCTAGTCACCCAGGTGCACTAAAAAATGTAAAATATGAATGGGAATATACTTCAGATATATTTTACACATAAGAATTTCTAGGGGTGCCAATAATTGTGGCCAACATGTTTCGGAGAAAAATATTTATTAAATAATGAGATATTTCCCCTCTTTCAATTGTTTTACTTCAATTAAAGGTTAGATTTTTGTGAATTTTCTGAATGAAAGATCAAAAGGATAAACAATGCAGATTTTTTTTCACAGCCTTCTTTGCTCATATTTACCAAGGGTGCCAATGTTTTTGGCCACCACTGTGTGTGTGTGTATATATATATATATATATATATATATATATATATATATACACACACACACACACACACTCACACACACTGTATATATACAGTATATTTCATTTACCACCTAAAAACCTAATTTTATGTGAATTGTTTTAGGGATTTGGCAAGTTGCTGATATTCTCCTTGGCTTATTACTGTTGTGCCCCTTAAGAAAGTAACTTGACCCCAGTGACTCAAGGGACTGTTACAAGTTAACAAGCTGAAGTGTCAGAGGTAGATTGCTCTTATCACTGAAAATACTATATCAGTGCTTGATTACCATGACTGAGTGAGTAGTGAAGACACATGAAGGCGTGGGGTGGCAGATGAGGGAATGTTTCAGTAATGCACATAAAATTGCTGACATCAGTGACTTCCCTATGCTGGGCAATCATCCAGAGTCTGTTTCATTTCAACACACACACCCATACCCACGTTTATCTAATTGAGGACATACCATGGACTTCTATTGTTTTCATATAAAACTAATTAGGCAACACTAGTGTTCATGTTACTGTGTATTTACAAGTAATAAGTAATACCAAATAATTACTTGTACATACAGTTTAAGTATTTGGTGGAGCTACTGGTGATTACACATTGTTGGTATTATTGCTATAATAATTACTTTTAGTAACATGTAATGTGTGTAAACACTCTAAACTAATTACAATTACAACAAACTAATCCTAACGCAAACCCTACCAGTAAAGGAAAATTCTTAGTAACAGAAAACTTTATTGCATTATTAGAATTTTAAGAATCATTATTTAATTCATATATATATTGATTTTCCAAATAAGGATGTCCACAAATGCCCCCAAAGGGACATACACACACACAGTATAAAGTGTAAAAGTATTTGTAAATGTAAATTTTCCAAAATTTCCAGTGACTGTCTTGCGATGCTTCTGCACTTTTTTGCTGAAGTTTCTATCTGTTTACTGAGAGCAGAGAGGAAACTACTGTATAATGCATGCTGAGCATGTTTCCTGTCCACAGACTGGAGAGCAGCCAACAATCTTTCTTATCGTCTCTTTCTCCCACCTAAAACGTCAACAGCACTACATAAGTCCGTAATCTACCACCGCAACACATATTATTTGTGAACACATGCCCTTGAGAGAGCTCTTTTCAAGATGAAGAGAAAATATGGAGAAAATCATTGCTTTAACAAAGTCTAAAAGTTGGAAGGGTTTGTGTCTTAAAAACTCCCACTGAAACAAAAGCACTTTCATTCTTAGAATGCTATAAAACTGTTATGCATGTCTTTGAAACTGGAGACTGCTGGAAATTTTAAGAGTGACGACTATTTCAGCTCACTGAATGCTCCAAATATCCATGCAATTTGTACTTCACAGGTTGTCCACCACAACGCCAGTGACTAAATGAACTACATATGCGCTAAATCTTGCCCCCAAATCTTTCAACCTGGTGTTAAAAAGTCCTGGGATTTTTGTTATAGTAGCACAATGTTCAGACCACCCTGGCTGGCAACTACGTAACCTCGTGCTGACAGTGGAAATTAGAGGCCGCCTGATTATACTATAGTCTTCGTTTCCAGACCTAATGATTTCCAGTTGCAGGGATTCAAGTTACCAAAGAACAGTTGGAAACGATGATGGAAAGTATTGGAGAATTTATCCAAGTGCCTGATATGTTTTCCATTGGGTGAATGGAAAGAGTGAAAGAAGGCAGAAATTGACAGTGTTTTGGATGAAACTCACCAGTTTTGATTCCATCTGTGGGCAAACTGAACGAGCAGCATCAACTGGATGAGGATGAAGAGAAAACCACCAGTGGCTCCCACATAACGCCAGACTGAGAGACAGAGAAAGAGACATGAGTCACCGTCTTTTCCTCTGATTGATATGGCATACAAATGTTTTCTCCTAATGAGAAGTTCACTGCCAAGAACCAAACACTAACAACAAATGAAAGAAAGCATGCATCATTTAATGTGACACTCTTTTGAACTTTAGTTAATATACAAATGAGTGTACAGGAACTTCCCCTGGCATGCCAGACTTCATGTTAAGGGCCCAATGAATATAAAACTCATGTGGTATAGGAGATATTTTCATGGTAATACCATGGTTTCTTAACATGTACTTTGGTATTTTTTTAAGTACCTATGTGTACCATGTAAATATGGTATTACCTTCTGATACCATTACTGTACCTTGGTACCACAACAGTATTTCTTGTAAGAGATATTTTTGTTTGACATACATTACTTCCATCAAAACCAATGGTACTTTTACACGTGTGCTAATTCAAGGACATTTCTACAATTATAGCATCTAAGCCTATTCTATTCATAATAAATACAATTTTATGAGCGTAATGTAAGTAACAGAACTGGTGAAACATTCCTTTTATTATGTTTGGAGCCATGAGGTTGTTGATTCAGTGCATTCTGACCACAGTTTCAGCCAGCGGAAGACTAGTTTGAGTGATAACTGGAGTTAAAAACCCCCACAGTAGATCAATTCTGTTTCTCTTGGACATTTCAGAGTAGATACCTTTACACTACTGGGTGCTTTAAAGTAGAAATAATGAAACATTCCTGCATCTCAATTCTCTCAATAAAAAGTAAAAGGCCTGGTTAGGGCGTACAAAACAATAGTTGCAAAATGTTACGACAGGAAGGCAAAAACAGAACAAATATGTGTTACCTTCTAAAAACTTATCCTCATTTGGAAGAAAAAATCCACCTGCACAGCAGGCCAGCAAAGCCACAAACTTAAAGAACCAGAATCTGCAAAGAAAGAGAAGAAATTATAAACTTAAGAGACTAAGGAATAAAAATAAAAGTATAAAAGCAACATCATTTAAAGGTAAATGTGTCAGCCTGGGGAAACTGGCAGTCTGGCATTACAACACAAGATATTCACATTTCGTTTGAATATACTGTATATATTATTTAAAAATATATATTCTGAATAAAACTATTTTGATAATTTTGCCTTGGGCTGTATCGCCAACTACCAAACGATACGATCCATATCATGATAAAAATGTCACGATTCAATACATTGCAATGTATTACAATATCATTGTGAATAAAACTGCACCAAAGCGAATGAGAGAGAACTGGTGTAAACTGGAGTGAGAAAGAAAAAGTTAATCTACGCCTCATAAAAGTGACTGACCGCACTAAGAAACTCTGGTTTCAAAGTTTGACTTATTTAGACAGCCTGCTTCATTACTGAACTGTTGGACATGATATGAATGCACAAATAAATAAATAAATAAAAATACTAATCTAAACTCACTTTATTAGGAACACCTGTACATCTACTTATTCATGTGATTATCTAATCAGCCAATCGTGTGGTAGCAGTGCAATGCATAAATCATGCAGATATGGGTCAGGAGCTTCAGATAATGTTCACATCAACCATCAGAATGGGAAAACTATGTGATCTCAGTGATTTTGACTGTGGCATGATTGTTGGTGCCAGATGGGCTGGTTTGAGTATTTCTGTAACTGCTGATCTCCTGGGATTTTCATGCACGAAATTTCTCGAGTTTACTCAGAATGGTGCCAAAAACAAAAAACATACAATTAGCAGCAGTTCTGTGGACGGAAATGCCTTGTTGATGAGAGAGGTCAACGGAGAATGGCCAGATTGGTTCGAGCTGACAGAAAGGCTATGGTAACTCAGATAACCACTCTGTAAATTTGTAGTGAGCAGAACAACATCTCAGCATGCACAACACGTCGAACCTTGAGGCGGATGGACTACAACAGCAGAAGACCATGTCGGGCACTTTATTAGGACCATAGTGTTTCTAATGAAGTGCTCAGTGAGTATAAGCATCTAAAGTATCTGTAAATTATCAGTACAATATTGTGAGAAAAAGTATTGCAATATATGCTTGTATCAGCACAGCCCTACATTTCCCAGTGCATCATCTTTTTTGGGGATTTTGGCTAATTGGACCCCAAGCCATAGCTCCTTGTATAGGATTTCCTGTTTACTCTTGTTAGTATTTTCATAGGGGTGGTTTCCAAATAAGTGAAAAATCTAAATGAGGGTTTTATTCAGGGATTTGAGTCTGTTCATTTTTATAACACTGAATTCAGCCACTTTCTTTCTTTTTCCTGTTTTTGCATTCAACACAAAGATCTCATTATTGCAACATGAAGAGCTCTCATCTAGGCTAAACTATTCCACTCGTAGGGGTAAAGCTCTCCTCCGAGCACCATTTCCTCTGGACTGAGTTTTAAATTATTACTCTATTCAGTGCTTTGGTTGTGGGTGAATAATGGAGCACTAGGAGGGCCATACAGATAGGGGCAGTGGGCCAAACAATACATGGTGGTCCCTATACATCCTGTGAACCGGGGCCATGAGGGGCCAGGGAGCAAAGCAGAGGAGGAACAAGCAATGTTTTCAGAGTAAATACCACATCAAAATTGTCTGGGTGGATCGCTTACCCATTGTGAACAGCTGCCCGGCATCCCGTGCTGGTTTGCACCCGAATAGTGAGCACAGCAAATAAGAAGAAAAAGCAGGCCATGCCGAAACAGACTTTGTACACGGCTGAATAGCCCACTAGAGTGCTGCAGTTCTCCCCTGCATTGAGCTGATGGCACATTTCAGAGTAGAATGGAATCTGTAAACAGTGGAAAAAAACAATAGAGGAAGGAAATTAAATTTTAAAGAACAAAATACAGTAGTTGCAGTGGTCTTGGGGCTAAAGTTAAACTGAATCCAAACCATCTGGAGCTCAACTTCAATTCGAGAAATACCACAGAATCTTCGAGCTTGAGTTTTTTTTTTTTATTGTTTAAAGCTGAAGTATGTAACTTTTTCAGTGTTAAACTACTTTCTTCTATCCCAGCTTAATATGCAGAAACAACTATGAGTAAGCCATTCATAGGATAATTTTATTGAAAACTGTAAACTGTGTCTCTGTGGCGTTATAAAAATTCCTCTGTCTGTTTTTAGAGACCTGTTTAGACCTGCCCCAACAACATTACTCAACCAATGGCGTGAGTTGGGGGCGTGACTATTTTTTTGTTTGACTAACAATAGACAAGGGGCATATTTAGAAAGCTGTTTTGAAAACATTGTTTATCTTTCAAATTCCATTCAGTGGCGTTGGTGTCGTAGAAATTATATACCTCAGCGCGTGACTTCTGGGCTACTAGCGTCACCAAACGGAATTGCAAAAACATTGACGTTTTCAAACAATGATGTTTTCAAACAGGTTTCCCGCTGAGGCCAAAACAGGGTGTTTCAGACAGAGGGCCAGAGACAGGGTGGAAAATGATCATATATAACTAAATTATGACTGTTTGGTTGCAGGGAAGATAATAAAATGTACTGTATGCCATGACCCCTTTAAGCTGGGAAAGTAGTTATTATTAAAAAAAAAAAAAAAAGGTACACACTTCACCATTTAAACTAGACACTAAACAATGAAATAGCATTGTTTTCCATCAAAGACTGAATATGCTTTTATATGTAAGTGGAAAAGGCCAAAAAGCTTTGTTTAAAGCCATAAGCAAAAACACAGAATGGAGCTATTGAAAAGATACTGATTAAGGAGCTGTTATTATGACCTTTACAAAATGTACTGTGGCTGTACCATGGTACAGTGATGATTTCAGATGGTAATACTAAGGTACTTTGAAATGTACCATAGTACTGAATAATTTTTATATTCCTTCACCATGGCACTTACATGGTACTTCAAGGTCCCTCAATAAATACCAATAAAAACATGATAATTCCATTTCACTGAATGTGTACTAATTTTTTATAGGTCTAACTCAGCAAGGAAAAAGATTAGCTACCATCCACAGCCCATTTGATACTGTAAACAAAACACTGACAATGAATAAATAATGGTGTCTTTGACTATATCATCTTGATTCTACTGATTGCAACAGTAAATGCTATTTGGAATGCTGAGTATAAGTTATCCAGTAAATGGTACACTGTCTTCAGCGTTTAAAAATCAAAAGGGTTCAAACCAGTTGTGACGAGGAGGAGTAGTCGTGACTACACACGCCCGGCTCCCAATGGGCTAATCAGCTGAGGAGAGGGATAAGTGCAGCGGGATGCGGCAGTTCGAGACAGATAGCCACACACAGCTGCCG
Organism: Myxocyprinus asiaticus; assembly: GCF_019703515.2. Lineage (NCBI taxonomy): Eukaryota > Metazoa > Chordata > Actinopteri > Cypriniformes > Catostomidae > Myxocyprinus > Myxocyprinus asiaticus. The sequence continues at coordinate 44,457,571 of NC_059346.1, forward strand.
TGTGTGTTTATGTTTGTCTTTTTTAGTTTTGATTAAACATTATTTTGACTGTTCAGCCGGTTCCCGCCTCCTCCTTGCCTATTTTAAACCCTGTTACACCAGCATTTACGGTTCTGCATTTTGGTTGGTGAAGAGAAAGCTGGCATGTTTTATGCAGTTCTGCTATACCTATAAACCTATAATGTTGGCACTACTATTATAGCACAAAATACACTGTTATTTAGCTGTTCCTGTGCCTACAGTGCAAGGAACGATTTGGTACAGCAAACTGACTGTATCCCATTAGCTCTGTTCCTGTGTTGTAACCATGAAAGACCACCAGGAGGGGATTTTATGGTTTCTCTTAAATTCGGCTGCAGCTATTTGAGAAAAACCTTCAGTAGCATATGTAAATCTTCATGTTTTGGGCACCTGAATGGCAGTTCTTTTGTGGCTCACCAATAGCCCTTTTCCACCAAATTGCGATGGTCCTCGTGCCAAGCCTGTGCTCCACTGGTTCATGGCCGAGGCAATCTGGAGCCTATCGTAACCCGGCCGCGCTTTTCCACTAATCTGAGAGCCGAACAGTGACGTAACGGGTTACTGTCTATGTGGTAGTTTTACATGACTACCTCAAACATAAACAAACATGGCACGTCACAGTGTGTTTGTATACAGCTTTCACTCTTGTTTTTGAGGACATATTTAAACATACACATTAATGCGATCCATTATTATTACATTGCTCAACAACATCTAAGCTAAAGACGACAGGTAATGTAATTACATTATATTGTATGAACTATGATTTAACTTGCTAAGATCTGTAAACTGTTACAGTGGAATCATTATTAACATTGGTGTAGCAGATGGTTGTATTTGGATTTTTGCCATAGCATATAATATTATTGATTGAGAATCCCACCATTTTACATTACAGATAGCCGCGATCTTCCAAACTTAGTGAGTAGCTGGTCAAAAATCCCCTTACAGTACAAACAATGCACAAAATAAGATGGCAACAGTGTAAGAAAAGCTACAAAAGTTGGCAAATATAACAACTTAATGAGATCAGCTGCAAAGGACACCAGTGATTTACTGTTTATCACGAGCGTTATGGGCTGAATTCATGCCCCGGTTAGTTAGCAGGCTGGGCAGTGTCCAAGTCCAAAACATTGTTGCTCCATCCACTGTCACTTTTGCATATGTCCTTCTTATGATCCCTGTTCTCCCTTAAGTGTTTTTCAATTTGTTTATGATTTGGTCAATTGTCCAATTGAAGGCGGATTGCATCATTTCGTGCTGTATCTTCATTCTCGTAGTAGAGTGAAGATACTTTGCGTTCTCTCCAGTTTATCTCAGATCTTCGTGAATACCATATCGCACGTAGAGCACTCGTTTCGTTGTGTTACCTGAAAGCTTTTGATGTCTGAAAATTTTGTGGGTTTTTTATTGTTGTTATAGAGCAAAGAAATACTCCTTGCTGCAGACGGTAGCTACTGTTGTTGTTTGGGAAAACTTTACCATGGTGACGAAACATTATCCCGCCCTCCGTCCCCTAATGTAATCGGTTCCTGCATAGAGACTAGCAAGCTTTTGGGGCCGGTGCAGAACCAGGTTTTCAGCCCCGGAACAGCCTTTTCTGCGGTGGAAATGCGCGGAACAGTTCAAGAATTCGCACCGGCCCAGGAACCCACACCCGAACCATGTCGGTGGAAAAGAACTACAAGAGGCACCACTTTTGTGACTGTGCTGGTCTTTTTCAGTGCCTTGTTTTTTTTTATTTGCATGGCATTTACACAGTAAGGACTCATTGTGGTGCTGGGAACAAAAAGACAGGTTGGGCTCATGTTACATGCCCAGTGCATATGAACTGTTTTCAGTTACTCTTTCTGTATATAAATGTAGGCTTATATGCAACTTCACTGAAAGAGTAAATACAGTGTGTAACAATTGCTGTGCCAAATGTTATGATGGACCATTTATAATTTTGTCTTACATTCCTTACATGCTTTGAAGCAGAAGTTGAATGGCTGTCTTTTGTGTTTACTGAATAGCATGGGCTGGCTGACTGTAAATAAACCCTCTCTTGATGGCTCTATAGGCCTTTTCTTTAATGAAGGACTGGCTTGAATATTGTCCCTACAAGCACCTTTAATATGGTTTAAAATGTATTTTTCAGTGTAATACAGGACATAATATTCTTCTATTCGGTAAAGAAAATGATTATTTCTTTGGTTGAGAAGAAATTATACAGTGGTTTAAAACCCCATTAAATCGCTTGACAAGCACAATTTTCTTACCTGTGTTGACACATATTTCCATTTAGGGTCAGGGTTAGGTAGGGTTAGGGTTAGGCTGCCGCAAAATATTTTATTAGCCACCTATTCAAAGTACCACAAGTACTGAGCACTGACTACATTTCCATAGACGCACGCTGTTTGATTATAGTCAGCTGTTTTCAAACACTCACATGCGCATGTCTGCGAGTGCTCTATAGAGCGCTCGTGTCTCGTGATGAATGCAGCTGTGCACGTGAACATTTAAATGCGTTTCTTAGTAAAAATGCACCTCTTGCCACAATATGAATGTAAACACAGTCGTTAATGTATTATGAGAGTGTAAACAGACAGGACAAAAATGTGCACCTTCTAATGTAAACAGAGCCGTTAATGTATTAAGTGATGCTATGGAATATTTTTATTTAATCATTCAGTTAATCCATTTTTGATAATTGAATTAATATGTATGCAATATGCAATGATCTAACAATGACAATGTGTAATCAATGTACTATGAATAACTGCATTATGAATGTTATTCAGTATGTTAATATTTAATCATTCATTTATTTATTTAATTATCATTTACTCAGTTTAATAATCAAAGCGCAAATCAATGGAAAAATGCAGCTTGACTTCTCTATGGAGAATTACAGCCTCTCTCTGTATTTCTCTGAATTACCCTTTCTGTGAATGACCCAGAAAAAATGTGTGTGTTGATACTAAAGGGATGATCTAATGTTTTAATTAGAATAGAGCCAGACACTGTCTGGTATCTGCCTGAAAGAGGTAGAGGATACATGTGCATTAATTAGTGCTAGAAACGCGATGAAACGAATGTATGTGGGTGTGTACACATTTTCCATCTTACAGGAATGTGTGTAACCAATGATAATGCAGAAAGTAATGATTGTTAGTTAATATAAAATATGTAACCAAATGAAGTGATTACAGTGGGTTTTATGCATATAAAATGAAATAGTCATGCTTTTGCCATCATTGAAGCAAGCTGGGTCAGGATGACCAGCTAGAAGGGAGACAGTGATGTAAAAACTAGTGGGGCATAAGGTGATTTCATTGGATGAAGAGGCCATCACTCAAAGAGTTAAGGGGGAACAGAAACTGTATAAAAAATGCATGATTCTGAAGTATAATTTTAGATGCTCCATGGAGCATCTCGGATTTGTTACTCCGTAATAAAAGTCTATTTTTGGAATCAGAACTTTGTGCCTCCGAGAAATCTTTGACTTGACTGTGCTTCGATGGCTGTCTGGGGAATCTGCCACGACAATGCAGACAAGACAAAAATCATATATCTCAAAATATCCAAACCAGACTTGCTGCAGCTGTTATAAGTGATGAAACTAATGATCTAATTTGAGTTTTTAATGGCAAGCTGAGTTTGTTTTTACTTATTACTTTTCTTTTTATATTGATTCTTGCTCTTGCTATGTATTATTATTTCTGTTTAATCTTATGTTGTGTGCTGTATTGTCTTCACAAGTTAGAGATAGGGAATTGTCTCCATTTCAAGGTGTTCAATGTCACAGGACGATGTTGTGAAGCATGAATTTTCCATTGTCTTTGCTTAGTATAATAACACTTGTTGAACTTGTGTCGGTCAGACGAAAGACGTAACTAAGATTACTGAATAAACTCTGCTCATTTTTACCATCTCTTCATCTCCTGCCTTCTGCTATCTTCCCCTGCTTCTTGGGCTGGCAGATGAGTTAACATAAGCTGTTGATGTTGACTGATTTTGAATATCAGACAGAACTCTGATATTTGGATATATTCTGACAGAGAGAGAGGTCTAGTGGGAGACTGGATCTAACATTCCTGGTGTTGTCGGTCAGGATGATGATTTAACATTCATTCGGCGGGTCTATGCAGGTCGTTCAAAACAAACCTATGAATGGCTTATTAATAGTTGTCTCTGCATATTAAGCTGGGATAGAAGAAAGTGTTTTAACAGAAAGTTACATAATTCAGCTTTAAGTTGTTATATTTTTCATTAGATTACTTTTTTAATGTTTCCATATCTTACATTTTTCATGTTTAATTGCTGTTGTTACTGAAAAACTTGCACTGTTTACTCTATTCTCTATTTTATTATTCTATTTTATTACTAGCTCTTGAATAATTACTTTAAAACTTGAAGCAATGTTTAAAAGAAGCACTTTATTACACTTTACATTCTTTTAATTCAATTTGCATCAAAATTAAACTTTTTAAATAAAGGAGTGTTTTCATTTACATATTTGTTTATTTATTTATTCTTCAGTGGTTGAGGTGCTGTAGTTTAAAAACGTTTGGGAACCACTGTTCTAGAGAGCATTTGATTGGAGGAAAATCTGTGGAGTGTAAGATGAGTCATTAATTTTCTTGGTCCATTTTCTCATAAGAGAAACACTGAAAATATTAGGCTATGTCCACATTAATTCAGACATATTTGAAAACTGCGTTTTCATTTTTGAAACGCTGTCCGTCCACACTGCCGTTTTAAAATGTTTTCCAATGGTTGCTCATCCACACTGAAACATCTGAAAATGCTTAAGTCCCCCAACTGTGCATGCAGAAGAACGTAAGAAGTGTTACCCTGTGTCATTTCCATGTACGGCCTGAAACGCAATTGTCCTTGTGATTCGTTGCCGCACAGCAGTGCGAGTAAACCTCTGGTTGCCTTTGAAGGAATGCAATGTGAAGGTTGTTCAATGTATTATTTATCTTTAACAACACCATCAAAGTGAAAAGTAAGCACAACAACATGGGCCGCCATCTTGATTGTTTTGGGTTGAATGGATCACATGACTGCGTCACATGACAAAAAATATTTAATCGTTTTCAAATATCTCAGTTTTCCCTGTCCACACTAAAACATGAAGACTGTGTTGTCAAATGTATCCAGCATTTTTGAAAAGCTACATTTTTGTTGGACAAAAGTGTTGTCTCAGTGTGGATGGAATGCCAGAACATAGCGAAATTATCGCTTTTTTAAATGAAAACGTATTAATGTGGACGTGGCCAAAAATGCGTATTTGTCTCTTAAATATGAAGTGTCATGATTGTTTCCAAACAAGTTTCCTGAATTGTTTGAACGCATTTACAAAATGACAAGTACTGCATCTAGTAAAAGTGTTTGACGCAAGCTGAAGGTTGCAGGTCTGAGCTGCCCTGATGTAAATGATCTTACTCACTGCTGCTGACCTGAGGGCAGCTTTAATGGTCTCTGCATATTAGGGAACCTGATCCTGATAAATGCAAATTGAGAAGCTCTAAACAACTCACATTGTCTCGTATTTCCTTCTCCACAGTGGGGGACATCATGATGACACAGGTCACCGTTACCAGCATGAAGAAGAGGGCGTACATGAAGCGTGTCGATGTGGATTGTTTGATCTTTGGACAGCATCCACAGCACAGGGAGCATGCAGCCGAGCCGCAGCAGCACGCCAGCTGCAAGAGAACAATACATGAGTGAGATGGAAACATTCTGGCTTTTGACATTTAAAGACTTATTACAACAGTTCACAAACCATTATGATGATTTACAATAAAACAAATGGCTTATTAAACACATTTGCACATTAACAACTATACACCTTTATCAGTATAAAATAAGCCCATTCAAAACTCACTACACGATTAAGTAACATAAATTGCAGCTAAGACAAATAAATATTAAAGTTCAACATATTGTTAAGCTTAGAAAACATTCAAGTACAACATATCATTAAGAAGAGAAAATGCATTGGGGCATTAAGAGGATCTTATTGGCTGTCTTCACCTTTAGCAGCAAAAATGGCTCATTCCTATTGGCTGGAAGCAATAGTAGACCTGGGCTGTTACTATGAAGCAGCTCAAATCACATGACTGAAGGTTCAGACATAATATGAGGCAATGAGATCAGATTGAGTGGTTGCAGAATCTTTACAACACCTGTGGAAATCCCTTAATCTTTTTCGTCTACTGTTTGCAGACAAGATTGCGCAAGCAGAAAACATGAAAGAAAGGATGGTTGACATGACATGCTGTCCTAAAATATACATTAACGTTGTTAATCAAATAGTTAATTGGTATGTATTGTTGTCAAAAGTACTGGTATTTGATACCAAATCGATATAAAAAATTTTTTAACGATACCAGCTGTTTTGTAGAACAGAGTTTGCTTATTTGCACATTTGATTAGCAGTGAAGCGGCTGTACGCATGAATGGTTCAATGCACATTTTGGTAAAAATGCCTGTCTTGATGCATGTAAACAGAGTCAGTTATGTCTTAAGTGAGCGTAAACAGATGGTACAAAAAAGATATGTGCCAAAATATTGGACCTGGCATTGCAATAAATGTAGCTTAACAGCTCTTCCACTGTCTCTGTATGTTTTTAATAGTAATCAAACAACAACATTAACAGTAAAATAAAAAAACAACTCTTTATTGCTGACTGCTTACTTGAATAATTACTTTAAAAAAAACTTGAGGCACTGTTTACTTAAATGAGAAATGGTACTAATTCCATCCCACTTTATTTTAGATGTCTTTAACTACTATGTACTGGCATTAAAATACATATAATACAATGTATTTATGGTGTAACTACATATTTTCCTCAAAAATTCTCACAAAATTCACATTGGCTGAAACTGAGGTTAAGGTATGGGTAGATTTAGGAGTAGGGTTAGGGTAACGGGTAGCAGTTGGGGTTTAGGGTAAGGGTTGGGGTAGAATTAGGTTTAGGGTTAGGGATAAGGTTAACAGTGCAACTACAGATGTAATTAAATGCCGGTATTTTAAATATAAGTACAGTGCAACAACACATATGTATACAATAAGTACATTTTTTCAAATGCTTAAGTACATAGTAGTAAAAGAAACCTAATATAAAATGGGTCCCTTAATTCAGTAAATGCTATTGTTTTATTTTGCTTTGTTAATATCTATCTTCATATTTAGCTTAAATAAAGGTGTGTTCAATAACATTAGTTTTTACTGTGGTATTGAAACTGGTACTGTTGCAACACTAAATTTCACTGGTATTGGTATCGACTACTGAAATGTTTTATTATTTTATATTATTTTTACATCATTATTAAAGTCTTAGCTAAATGTTTACATCTTGCATGTTTTATTTTTGTTAATTACTATTAAATTTAAGCTTAATTCGGTTTCTAGATTCCATTTATGTGTCTTTATATGACAAATCATGACAAGAGTATTTGCTGTGACAAATAATGATTACAATAAGCTTTTAAAGTATAAAAAGACCTTAACCCTCCTGTTATTTTTGACCAGTTGAAGAGTTAAAAACAGTGAAAAACTTAAAAAAATCAAACTCTTATATTTGGTCAAAATGCCTTTGGAGTCTCCTTTGTGAAAAAAAGTGAATAATAATAATAATAAAAATTATATATATATATATATATATATATATATATATATATATATATATATATATATACACATATAACATTTTATGTAATGTCAATTTTTTGTCCACAACTTTTATGTCCGGGTCAGATCTGACCCAAGGGTAAATAATGTTGATTTTAAATGCAGCAGTGTTTTCTTGAGTGAAGAATGTCACAAGATCTCACACACATACATAAACACACTTTAACCAGTGTAAAAAACAAGCCAAGAGGCCCTTTCCCACCTACAATCCTGGTACTTTTCCTTTAGTAACTTTCTAGATGATAATTTTTATGAGGAACGGAACACCCGAGGAGAATTTTCCCCTGTTGCATTCGCATTCAGAAAGTTACCACCGTAGTGACATAATCTAGTATAGACAATTGTTCTTCTGGCGTGGCTGGCACACACGATTCAATATCAACATTCAACAATAACAACGAAATCAACAACACCAATGTGGAACGCCGGGACCGGAGTTACACTTTTGTTAGGGCTGTTTTACACGAGCTTTGGCTGCATCCGAAAACGTAGGCAGCTGCCTAATCAGTTAATGGTTTAAACGACAGCGTTTTTGGATGAATGGAACTCTAATCAGTTAAAAAGCACCTTATTTCATCCTACCTCCTTATACAGCCCCCAAGACAGCATTTTCCTTTTTTCGCACGCAGTCTGTGTATTCAGGTAACAGTTTAAACTGGGCGCGAGAGCTGTGCGTGCAGAGCTCCGTGCTGCTGCAGCCGCAGTGAGAGGAGAGGGGAGGCGGTCAGACACATGCTGAACTCAGCGGATAACTGAAAATGAAACTTGAAAATGCACTATAAACTTATTTATCAAATGATCTTTTACAATAAAGGTTTTTATGACTCAACACAAATTACTGTACTGAAATACTCATCACTGACGTCTTGATGCAAATTAACCACGCTGTGACAGGCACACAATACTTCCCTTATGTAAACTAGATTTCATGACTGTTTAGTGTATAATAGAGTTCAATTACTCACTCTTAACAAACATCTGATCATTTATATCCATCGTCTCAGGAAAAAAATGGATGTAGTAATCCAGAAATCACTTTATTTTCTGTATAGTCACACAGTACAAACAGTACAGATGAGATGCAAACTCAAAGCGTGTCTCCCGATGAAGTTACACACACACACACACACACACACACACACACACACACACACACACACGCACATATGTGAAACGGGTGTTTCTCTCAGTATACTTTGTTGGTTTTATTCTATTTCAGTTAAGAGAATGTAAAATGAGTGCAATCCTCTGAGTAGCAGGATAGTGGCTAGTTGTTTCCAAATGGTCCATTCTCAAAGCTATTTGTGTGCACGTGTTTGACCAGACACAGGCTGCAGCACCTCCCACAGTACGCCAAAGTCCCTATATGCTCCAAAAGTATCTACTCCACAGTAGGAGCTAAAAATCCCCCTAAAACGGCTCAGAGAAACTATAGTTCCTTATAGTTCCTAATACTGAGATGCTCTACTGTGTAAAACCTCAAATTTAGGGTTTTGGTTTGTGTGAGAATCAGTATAGACATTCTTCATTTAATAAAAAATTATGCAATGGTATGTTGAAAAGTACTTGTTGTGTTTTCATTTGATTAAAAGTCTATGTACTAATTTGATTAGAGAGTTTTTTAAATGATAAAATGTAATTAAACTTTAAAATATGGAATTCAGAGAAAATAAAATGGAAAACACGGAATTTGGGAAAAAATAAAACAGAATCTTAAAGAATTTATACGGATTTCATAGGGCCCTAGAATTGTGACAATAATCTAGTCAATAGAAAGCATTAGCAACATTTTACAATATATGTTAATGATCTAGTTGCTACATATCACATTATATTCAGAACTATGAGACAAAAATAACAAAAGCACTTCCCCAACCACCAGCCTGAAGCATATCCTCATTCTCAGACAACAGGTGGTCAGCCTGCATGACCCCAACCCAAACCCCATACCTTCAGAGCACCATGGAGTCCCAAACACTAGTCAACATTAGTCAAGTGGGTTTGCATCTATTGCAAACAGACCATCCCCCACATCTCCTGCCCTGGAGACAGTTCTCAACCCCCTACAAACAGCCTTTCTCTTAAGCTCTCTTGCAACCAGCAGGGGTCTGGGTGAAATGTGACATATTCAAAGTAAAGGACAATAAAATGGACATTGTATTCTTTACGATTCAGTTTAAGTATTTCTCAAGCTCTTCAGAGTAGGGATGTGCGAGACTAGTCGACTAGTCACAGGCCTATTTTTCAATCCTATGGCTACTTTTTTTTTTTTTTTTTTTTTACATCGTAACTGTTATTGGTTAACGTTCTTTACCGAACAGCTCTCTTATTAGATCAATGGCTAATGCACAACTGCACGTGGTGAAATACATGCAACTTTTCAACGCATTTTTTCTCTCTCTCATAGATTTGGCTTAGTCTACCTGTTAATTATTTTCAACAATGTCCTGACTGTTTTAATATGTTAAGTAACTTTTACTTGGTGATTTCTGTTTAGAACAAGCTTTTAATGGTTGTTCCATTGATCCTGCACTATTCATTCAATTATTTTCAATAAATATGTCTGTTAAATATTCGCTAATGTTGATTCAGTGAATGTGTGTCATGTTCTATATTTAAAGTACAATGATCATAATTTAAGGCAAGCACGTCGCAGATAAATGTCCCTTTTCAGTGGAATTTAGCTTCAGATTTGGAATAGATTAAGTATTTTAAATGGGTCGCATAAACACATCTTTTTGACTGTTTTCTGAAGGTTGGTTTCTTTTTAGACTAGTCGACTTCAAAATTTCCGTTTAAACGTCAGTGAAATTAGTCGTTCAGCACATCCCTACTTCAGAGGTTTAGTTTAGGAGGAGGTTCTTTGAAAATACCATCCACAAGTTGGAGGAACACTGAGTTCCTGTGCATTTCATGGATTCAGGATTTTTGATCCACTGCGCTAATACACCTAGCAGAAAAGATGACCATAACCAGATAAAGTATTTACTTTAAAAGCTAATAGAGAACTATTTGGTAGGGATGTCGATATATTGATTATTGATCGGCATGTTATTTTATCTATATATTTTTGAGGTATTGATATATTAAAATTAACCGACATTTAAATTAGAAGCCTAATTTGTGTGCTTTCCAAATCACTTAATTTTCACTCAGTTGGCCTCTGTTTAACAATCTGGCGTAATAGCGTTGGGAGACCACAAGGGGGTATTTATTGAAGCCGGTCAAGGGTAGGAAAGGCACAGGTATCACACACACAGGATGAGCTGATATGGCGCAGCAGATGGTAGTCCAAAGTTACAAAGGTTTTGTACTTCTTCAAGAATGAACAAAGTGAGGTTGTGTAACAGTGCAAACTGAACTACGTATGTAGCCTTGAATAGGTTTAATTCAAGCTGTCAAACCACAAACAACATACTTGTAACTGAAAATACATTTTGTAGGCTCTATGAAAGATACAACATCCAGTTATACTATTTGATAATGATTTGGGTCAAATTTAATGGAAAACTATAAGAGTTGTGATCCGTGGCGCTGCCAAATTTTAACGCTGAGTGTTGGTGTTGTGTACGCACCTTTGTAAAAAATAATTTTTATGAATTATGAAACTACAGAAACCCCACAAAAACATAATTTCATGGAAATTACAAACTCAAATGCTGATCAGGTGACTTAACAAGATTACCAACTAAAAAATAATATGACATAATTTAGACTGATCCCTGGTGCAAGTTGTTAGAGGCCAAAACATTTGCAAACCTATTTGATATATTTCAAGTTTTCTCACTGAGCTCATGTACCATCAGTGGAGAAACTAAGAAGACAATTAATAGTCATGAATAGCAGCTTTGTAAGACTGTTAGCCAGGCAATTGTACAGCTCGGACAAAAATGTATTACTTCACTGTTTGAAGTGTACAAAAATAAAGCGCTCTTTTGTCTGGTGTGAAGAGAGTACCCATAGTAACACTGAAGAGTCAAACCTTCCCTGCTAGAATCAGACTTAAAAGTTGAAAAACCCAACGTTGATGGATGGGGATGGAGTTTGGATGGCAAGCTTGACAGCTTTTTCAGTTGCAAATACAGAGCAATCCAAAGGCTCGTAGGACAAAAGTAAACACCCTTTTAGATGGTAAAGGTGGAAGCCAGAGTGAATGAAAGAGATGCGTCAGAAGCTGTGTGAAATTCACAACGTTGAGAATGACTGACTTCTGCCCACAAAGTCAACACAGAGTTGCCACAGACCAGTGGCGAATTCTCAGGGCCAGCAAAGCCTTCTCTGCTGGCCAAACATGCCAAATAAATAAATATTTTTCATCCTTTCACTCTCAATCACCTTTTTGCCTATGTATTTTTTATCGCTTTCCACTCTTAATTAATCTACAAACAAATAGAGAAAAACAAAAAGTTTATCCAGTCAGAATTTTTCCTTGATGCTTACAAGCGGAGCGTGACAACTGTTCCACAAATCGCATGCCCGAAGCAGCGCGTGAGTTTGAGCTTCAGGCCTCCATAATCCCTCAACAGTGCAAATGAATGGGCAACTAAAGTCAGATTGTCAGATTCATCAGCCAATCAGATTGATTTATTTGTTCTTGGTGGGTGTGGTCTTTAGTATATGTCCCGGTCGAGGCCTTCTAGCTGGCCTTGAGTGATGCAATCACGCTTTAAGTGACGTAATTTGAAAGCGATTTGAAAAGTCATCACTGCTGTTATCGCTATTGAGAAAGAGATCCTTATGGATTTAAAAACCTGAGATGTTCTGCATGACCGTGTGATTGCTTAATTTATTAAACAGGAAAGGAGGACTGATTTTCACAAAGCAAATTGGTAAGTGCTTTTTACATTGTTATAGCAACATCAGGAGTTTTCTAAGTGTAAATTAGACTGCTTGAGCATTCAGTGTCAGATCAAGTTTTGAAAAGTAGTGCTGCGTTCCATTCAACTCGGAAAGTCGGATTTTGCAACTTCCTTCTAGGAAAAGTGCAATGGAATGCATCTTTAAGTCAGAATTACAACTTGTAATTCTTGTGAAGAAATTCTCAACTCCGATTTAAAAGATGCAGGGGCATGATGTCACACAAACATGTCAACACTCAGGGAGATATACAAAGTAAGTGATAAACATTCACTTTATTAAGTAATATCGATAAAAATGATATTAAAACTTGTTTAATAAATGCCTGCAGAAACATTTGTATAAAACATTATAATCTCTTTTGATAATCGTACACCTGTAGCACAAATGCTAGCGCTGCAGCATTGTTTATCAGTTGGGTTGCTAGGAGACATCTCTAATGAGAGTCAAACCCCTGCTAAGCTAACGGGAGCGTTGCAGTTCCGAATATCGGGGAATGGAATGCATTTATGGTCGGAGATATCAAGTAGGAATATCCCACATCCAACTTGAATGTAACGCAGCATAACCGTGTACCCTGACGAAACTAAATTTATTGCAAGCAACATTTAAATCGCAAATTTTATTAGATAGATTTTTCCAGGTATTATAGACCTCCTTGGTAGATTCATATGAAAAATTATGATTTTTGATGTTCATTTCACATAAACAGTGATGCTGCAGTTAAAATTAGACTTGCTTGAGCATTAAGTGTCGTTTCAAGTTCTGGCTTATATTTGTATTACTAGTTAGCTGCGACATAATGTATGATGCCCAAAGACATAGGGTGTCTTATTCATTGTGAAACTGTGTTTTCTTAATGGCATGAATCACACTGAAGGCCTAGACTTTTAATGCACGGCCTGCCACTGCCACAGACACCTCTATTTCAGTTTGAGGAACAACTGAGATTTGAGGAACCTGTAAAATGCACGTCTTTCAGAGCATGCACAAAACGATGAAGCCCTTTGTGGTCACATTAAATTGTTTACATGCTGGACAAAACTGGCACACAATCACATTATCTAGGTCTGTTAAACCAACTTAGCAGATATCAGACTAAACTGTTTACATCAGAGGTCAACCGATATATTGGATTTACCGATTAATCAGTGCTGATAGTTGCTTTTTGAAACTATCGGTTATCTGCAAAAATTAACGGCAATCTTTTTTTTCATTTTCATTCGTTCCTATGTGGCCAAAACCCTTAATCTCAAGAATATACTACTATTGCCAATAAAAAGCTTAATTTGATAAATATTTACATATAGAGCACTGTAACGGTGCCAAGTCTTCGTCACCTTCACTGTTTATGAACTAATTCACAATTATTAATACGAAATGTTACAAATAAAAATGACATCACTGAAAGTTTATTTTAATTACATATATTGACTGTTGAGTTCATGTTGATTTTGACTGACTGTGTCCCAAAAAGTCTGCTTTTTAAACACCGGACACTTGTTAAACGAATAGTTCACCCAAAATGAAAATTCTCTCATGATTGACTCACCTTTAAGCCATCCCAGATGTGTATGTCTTTCCTTCTTTAGCAGAACGGAAATGAATATTTTTATAAGCACATTTCAGCTCTCTATGTCCATAAAATTTAAGAGAATGGGTGCCATCAGGCTCCTGGCAATCTGATGGTCCAAAAGTCATATTTAGGCTGCATAAAAGTAATCCACACGACTACAGTCGATCAATGAATGTCTACTGAAGCAAATCAATAGGTCTGAATAAAAAATAAATAGATAATTAAAACTTTATTAACTTTAAAAAAATGCTTCCTGCTTCCAGTCGACCCATCACGGAGCTGTCACGTGACATAAGCGTGATGGCGCGTTCGCGCGAGAAGACGGGAGCTCTCACTTTGTTTACGACAGGCGTCACGCAAGAGTTAGGTAATTTCAAACAGCAATAAAGCGCTGGCAGGAAGTAACAATTTGTAGTTAAAAACGTTTTAATTATCGATTTGTTTCTCACACAAACCTATAGATTTGCTTCAGATGAGATTCACTGATCGACTGGAGTCGTGTGGATTACTTTTATGCTGTCTAAATGTGCATTTTGGACCGTAAAACAGCCAGCAGCCTCACGGCACCTATTCAGTTTCATTGTATGGACATAAAGAGCAGAAATGTGCTTATAAAAATCTTCATTTCAGTTTTTGCTGAAGAAGGAAAGTCATACACATCTGGGATGGCTTAAAGGTGAGTAAATCAATAGAGAATTATCAATTTTGGGTGAACTTCATTTTTTCTGGTTATTATTTGGATTTCAGTTGCAAAATAAACATGCATCTGGTATTTTCCTCATTTTGGACTCTTGTAGCCTCTATGTCTGTGCCTGTTGCATTAAGGAAAGACTAAGACATTTTTTTTTTACATTCAATAAATTGATTTTAAAAACTAGTGGGCGATTAATTGGTTATTTGCGTTTTCCACCTCCTTAGTTATCGTTATTGGCAAAATATACTACTGGTTGACCTCTAGTTTACATGATACCATAAAAAGATGAATTACTGTTGTAGTCCAACTAAAATCGAACTTTTAAAGTTCATGTATATAACTGTAACAAAATAAGCAACACTGGAGACAATTGCTGAGTTGATGCAGCTCTTATTCATGTGGGTCTTACAAACAAGGTTACTTCAAGGCAAGCAGAGGGAGGTGGCTCAAGGCCTATTCAAGAACAATATGCCATTGAATGAATTACTAACAGTTACAGATAATGAGTGACAATGGCCCTTCTTGTATGGACAGATCTGCGGCAGTAATTCACAAATGGGAACTTGTTATAATGCAGACATGAATATTCTCTCACTGAAATGATACTGGATGTTAAGACCTTCCTTTTGTGAACAGATCTCATCATCATGATTGATTCACCCATGACTCAAGTTCCAACTGATGGAGATTTCAAATTTAGATTTCCATAACATTTTCTAGTAAGACAAGACACTGAAAACACAAAAGCATGTGATTCATAAGCAATGAGCATTTGAGAAGCATTAAGATCCTTGAATACAACAAGATGCCACAAAAAGTGAAAATCCTTTGTCTCACATCTTAATACAAATTAGTTTGAGCATTTTCAAATGCTAATAGACAGCGCATGTAAATTACTTGTGTTATGACATTTTAATTGCTTTGACATTGTAATAGTATCATCATATTTTTACCAATTAACTGAATGCAGTTGGATATTTAGTTGTCTAGTGATGGCCTGTTGGAAACAAAATCTACAAATGTTAATAAATGCTGTTGTATTGTCACTGGCGTAGAGGGCAATTAAATTACGGTCAAAGTGCAATCAACAGTTAAACAAAGCGGGCTATCTAATGATAGTAATTAGTCAACAAACATGGAAACTACGCAGTTCAATGGCAATTGCCCACCGAAGCCACACATTTGTGGGGCCACTGGTTCCTCACAAGCTTAGCACTAATGAGACAACACTATTGACACTCCAACACTGACTCCATGCTCTCTCTTTCCACTTCTAATCTTATGCAAACAAGCAGCCACATGGATCCAACCAGGAAATGAAAAGACCACCCGTAGACCTCCCCACATACAAAAGGGCTACAAGATAAGATCTGGCCCTTAAAAACTGAAATTTGCACACTGAGAATGTGAAGGAGACAATGTTTCCAATTACACTGACAAAAAGATTCAAACCTTAAAGGGATAGTTCACCCAAAAATGAAAATGCTCTCACCATTTACTCATAATATCTGAGAATAGCTCAGCTCTGTAGGTCCATACAATGCAAGTGAATGGTGACCAAAACTTTGAAGCTCCAAAAAGCACATAAACGCAGAATTAAAGTAATCCATACGACTTCATAAGCGATAAGTGTGGGTGAGAAACAGATCAATATTTGAGTTCTTTTTACTATACATTCTTCTCCTTGCCCAGTAGGTGGCGATATGCATGAAGAGTGCGAATCAGCAAAAACAAAAGAAGAATGTGAAAGTGGAGATTTATAGTAAAAAAGGACTTAAATATTGATCTGTTTCTCACCCACACCTATCATATCGCTTCTGAAGACATGGATTAAACCACTGGGGTCATATGGATTACTTTTATGCTACCTTTATGTGCTTTTTGGAGCTTTAAAGTACTGATCACCATTCACTTGAATTGTATGGACCTACAGAGCTGAAATATTCTTCTAAAAATCTTCGTTTGTGTTCTGCACAAGAAAGAAAATCATACACATCTGGGATGGCATGAGGGTGAGTAAATGATGAGAGAATTTTACTTTTTGGGTGAATTATCCCTTTAAAAGACTATTTGGGATTTAATACAAGTTAAGCTCAATCGACAGCATTTGTGGCATAATGTTGATGACCATGATATTTTTTTTTAAATTTTTTTACCTGTGTCTTGTTTATATAAAAAAGCAGCAAAAAATGTGGAACAGTAAGGCAATAACAATGGAAGTGAATGGGCCAGACAATAAACATTAAAAGAAAAAAAAGTTACAAAAGTATAGCACCAAGATTTTAATATTACACATGTTAACGTGATTTAAGTGTGATAAAATTCACACTTAAATCACTTCATCTGTGTAAATGTATCCAATATTAAAGCTTTGTTGTTATAACGCTGTAATGCTGTTAAACCTTGTAACCTGGTAAACGCTGTAACACCAGTAAATTCCTGATTTTAACCCACTAAAATCATGTTAACACGTGTAATGTTTACGTCATGTGGCTATAGTTTTGAAATAGTCAGTATTTTAAGTGTATGGACTGGCCCCCATTCACTTCCATTGTCAGTGCCTTTTTATAATCGTGATTTGTACTGAAGAAAAAAAGAAGAAGAAGAAAAAAAAGAGGGAGGAGTGTAAATTATTTTAGTGATAATCAATATTATGCCACAAATGCTGTCGATTGAACTTAACTTGTACTGAACCCGGAATATTCCTTTAAATTATAAATTTCTTGGCCCAGTTTGCAATATTGTCTGCTTTAATTGATTTGGGTTCATTTAATAATCAAATCTGTTCAGATTACAGTACAGATACACTGAAAACAAGGACAGTCATGGACATTTCTGTCCTGATCATCACACTATGAGGACAAAAGGAGTTAAAGTGATGACATAATTTACTTCACTGTACTACAGTCTTACAACAGCACTAAAGTAACTGACGGAGGAACATTACTCTGTGAATCTTCATAAAATCAGAACAGTATTAAAACAGTTGTTTAATGAAAGCAGATCCCATCAGTAACACATTTATTATTGAGTTGTCATTACTGCTAAACCGATGACACTAAATAGCGGTTTTACATATTTGAAGCTCGCATCTATCCATTAGCAAACACAAAAAAGACGTCAAAACAAGGAAACTTACATAAAGTTTTTTTTATTGCATATGTGTGCATCATCATTAAACGGTATGGAAAAACGATTTACAGTAACCGAGCGGTCAGCGCGGTTCTCGGTTCATAAAAAAGGACGTTGGTGTTTTTACATGCTGTACAGTAAACATTAAAATGCATCACTCACCTGAGACACACAACAAGGGGTACACATCCTGGCAGCGGGACAAATGCTCCTTTACACACTCTAATCCAGGTCAGATGTGGTGCTCGTAAGATTCGTATTAACAGAGATTCGTGTTTTCTTTCCTCTCGCGCGCCCCCGCACGCGCGCAGCTCACAATCGATTGTGACGTGCAAGAGCAACAGACACTGTGTGCTGAAGTCTGTCTGGCAGATGCTTCAGTCGATGGGGGAGATGATGGCCTAGGTAAATATTTCACAGAGCTGCGTTGGGCTGCAAGGATGCATTATTGTTTCAGGACACTTCGTTTTGATATCTCATTCTGAAATCCAATAAAACCCCACCGCATGTCACTTCCGTTGTCGTCATGATGTGCAGTTTCAAATTTCCCTTGTCCAGAATGACAATGGACAACATCAGGAAGATTATTATAGCCCCAGTATTATCTTTCCACGATACAGAGACATATATACTTTCATTTGGGTGGTTGTTAGATACCAAAATGGATATCTGATGAGAATATTCAATTGTTATGTAGAAAATGTGGGATAACTCGTTTTGCTTACTGGTTGAGGGGTGGAGATTTGGTTGGAAGCATGACTCTCCTATACGACTTGTGTTGGATACCATGCGAAAAGCATCGCAGAGAACATCTGTTTCTAACAGGTAAAGTACCTGTTCATTGATACAGGAACTTATTGTTTATATAAGATTAGTGGGATTTTAATGTCTTTTGTTATTGAAATGTTGTGCAGTGCAGATATTACACAAAATATCACACGTGTCCGTGACAAACAATGAACTGACAGATACAAGCTGCTGACAGGAATGTGGCAACAGCACCTCTCTCAGGACAACTGGATACACTCTCGTAACAATTTAAACTGCCTGACCACTCAAATGCTTTGTCGTTACTATACGTAATAATAAAATAACAATAATGAAAAAAGCACGTTTGCCGACAAGGATTTGAGGAAACAATTCACTAGAACCTAAATTCCTGCAAGCATTACTGCTTGTATAAAAAGGACATAATTTATTTATTGTCTATGCACTGTTAAAGGGACAGTTCCCCCCAAAATTAATGTTTATTGTCTGGCCCCATTCACTTCCATTGTTAGTGCCTTACTGTTCCACGTTTTTTGCTGCTTTTTTATATAAACGAGACACAGGTAAAAAAAAAAAAAAAAAAGAATATCATGGTCATCAACATTATGCCACAAATGCTGTCGATTGAGCTTAACTTGTATTAAATCCCAAATAGTCTTTTAAAGGGATAATTCACCCAAAAAGTAAAATTCTCTCATCATTTACTCACCCTCATGCCATCCCAGATGTGTATGACTTTCTTTCTTGTGCAGAACACAAATGAAGATTTTTAGAAGAATATCTCAGCTCTGAAGGCTCATACAGTTCACGTGAATTGGGTCCAGAACTTTGAACATCCAAAAAGCACATAAAGGCAGCATAAAAGTAATCCATTTGTCTCCACTGGTTTAAGATATGACTTCTGAAGCTATGCAATCGCTTGTGGTGAGAAACAAATCAATATTTCAAACTTTTTTACTATATATCTCCGCTTTCACTTCTAGAATGTGAAAGTGGAGATTTATAGTAAAAAAAGGACATAAATATTGATCCATTTCTCACTCACACCTATCATATCGCTTCTGAAGATATATAATAAACCACTGGAGTCGTATGGATTACTTTTATGCTGCCTTTATGTGCTTTTTGGATGTTCAAAGTTCTGGACCCAATTCACTTGAACTGTATGAGCCTTCAGAGCTGAGATATTCTTCTAAAAATCTTCGTTTGTGTTCAGCAGAAGAAAGAAAGTCATACACATCTGGGATGGCATGAGGGTGAGTAAATGATGAGAGAATTTTCATTTTAGGGTGAACTATCCCTTTAAGACCACTTGTTTTGTACATTCTAATATGGTGATGTGCAAAATCAAAACAACAGGCAAATCAACATTTCTCTATAATTTAATCTTTTACAGTACATAAAAAAGAAAAATAAATTGTAATAACTGATACATAAATACGCTCAATTCCGTAACTCTAAATGCACTGTTGATCAGGGCATTTGCAATTCATGGAGGACCACAGCAGCACCATTGGCAGAAAAGACCATCCAAATCACTCAGAACACCAACTTCTTTTTAAGGGTACCTGAGAAATGTAAGAAGGAAAAAAATCAAATATATATGCATCAATGCAACGTACTAAAATGACTTGCTATAGTGTAATCTGTAAGCTATGGAGACCCTTAGAGGACAGGGCGGGAATTTTTTTTCTGAAGTAGTTTTGCGTGCCCTCGCAATCAATTTACCATGGTTTTACTACAGTAACCATATTTTAACCATGATATTTGTAGTGAAACCATAGTGATAATCCAGGAAAATGAAATAGTTACAAATACCATAGTTTAACTGTGGTTTTACTATAGCAATATTGTAGACTGAAGTCACCACGACTGTTGGAGGCTGATATTTTGTTTTAGTCTTTTGGCAGAAACATACTATATTATACATACATACATACATACATACTATAGTAATGTTTAAGTAACTATGAAAAATTAGGTAACCATGTTCTTTGGGTGGAAACTATGGTTTTAATACCGTTTACTGTACCCATATAGTAACCATGGTTTTACTATAGAATAACCATGGTAATTATTGTGGTTAATATGGTTTTACTAGAAAAACCAAACCACAAAAGTATGATCTTTATTACCATAGTTTTCACTTTCCTGTATTATTACTATGGTTTTGCTATGAATATCATTGTTTAAATATGGTTACTTTAGTAAAATAATTGTAAATGTACTGCGAGAAAATGTAAAACTTATTGCGAGGGCATGCAAAACTCCTCTAAGGGACACTGTAATATTCTAATGTGGTGTCAAATAAAACAGCACTCAGTTCTGTGCAACTACAGTTTTTAATTTTGTGGGAGTTGTAAATTGAGGCTTGACTACTTAAATCACATATCACAAGAGGCAAGCAAAAGTCTTTGAGACAATTCATGCATGTTGCTTTTCATGAACTATGAACTGTCTAGTAACAGCTGTGAGGCCAATCTGCTTTGTTTTTTCCGTTCTGACCAGAATATGCTTTTTGACTCAAGAGGTAAATGTATACATTTAAAGAGCACCTATTATGTTTTTTTCAAATATTACCTTTCATGTAGTGTGTTATATAGCTGTTTATGAATGTAAAAAAGTCTGCAAAGTTTCAAAAATCAAAGTGCACGACAAATGGATTTATTGACTCCCAAAAGAAAGAACCGATTCTGAACACCTGAAACGAGTCGTTAGTAATTCCAGACTCACTTCCTGTACTAACCTACCTAATTTGGTAATAAAAAACCTGCCTCTGGTCTTCATTGACTGCTCGCGAACAGCTTTGACCCGCCCTCAAACACTACACTAAGCGGTAGACCAATCACAACAGACTGGGACATCTGACCAATCAGAGCAGAGTAGGCTCTCTGAAAGGAGTTTAGAATGAATCCTTTAGAACGGATCATTGAACGAGTCGTTTTTGACACTGGGGAAAAAAAAGGTTATGTTGCAATTTAAATTATGAGCAAATTAAAGTGTTTTTTGATCTTGGATGCATGTAAATCTATTGTAAAAACCATAATAGGTGCTCTTTAAATGTTCGCAGTGTGGCCATTTATTTGAAGACTGGACTGAGACAGTCCTCTCTTTGTGCGTTTTACTTTAGTGTACTCCAGACGTTCTTCGCCCTTTCAAAAATTAACAGGAACTGTAAACATTTTAAAGGTTCTTGAAGGTTTTTTTTTTTTTTAAATAGGGCATGTGGTTAAAGTTAACAAATTGGCAGAAGATAAAGTGGCTGAAATTGCTTACAGCACTTGTAACTAATATAACTGACGAATACAGTAGGCTGCAATCAATCTAATCAAACCATGAGCTTAACCGATCCCCCAAGGACACAGTATAATATGAACAGCTTTGATTGCTTTTATCCTGAAATAAGGCAAAAGCCAGATGCAATCAGGTACGTTTAGCTAGCGTTTGTGCAAGCTTTTCACCTTGTTCAATGGTGTCACGTTTTCTTTTGATTCCTATCAACAGATTTTCTTTTTCTTTCAGGGCCTCTGCTGAAGAGTTTGGCCTGGGAAGCTGAGGTCCTGGGGTTGGTCCTGGTCTATGGCTGAAATATCTCATCTTCAAAGCCTGAAACGAGAATATCACTTCTTTCAGGCATGCTACACATGTGCACACAATCACTGATGTACATAGTATACTGTATACGTGATGTAACCTCAGATTGGATCTAGCTATTGTTGCGGCTATTTGCACCTGTGAAGCTGTGGTGCGTGTGCAGGGGTCAAAGGTGAATAGACCCTTGAGGAGTTCCAGCAGGTCGTCGCCAGCAGCACTAAAGATATGCTCAAGTGGGGTGCCAGGAAATAGTTTAAATGACACATAATCAGGAAGACTGGACATTCCCTGAGAAAAGAAAAAAATATATGAACCAGCATATGTTATATAACTGATATTACCTTATCTACTTCATTTGAGATTTCTCAAAGCCAAATGTGATGGCATATGTAACATTACTGAGATGCTCCACAAAGACAAATCAAATGCCTAGTCATGCATATTTTAAAAACTTTGCTCAAGAAAATCTCACATACAAATAATTTCTGTAAATAATGCTGCTATAGACAGTTTAGGTAACAATCAGGAACAAGAACAACTAACAGGCCATGTCTCTTCTGTTGGTGTTCCCAAAGCTTCAAATATCTTTGTAAGCTGATCCAAGTCTGAATCTCCAGCTAAAAATGGTACCTAGAGAGAAAAAAAAAAAAAAGATTGGAAATGCATGGGAATTTCAAACAATCGTACATATTCGGGTCTTTAGAGACCCGGCATGCATATCTATCACAAATGGATCTACAAAATGCCTAGATAGTGTCCAATTTTCAAAACATTTTCAAGACAATTAGAAAATAATATAATAAAATATATTTATGTTTTTTTTTTTTCTTCATATATTTCATATCAAAGAGATAATGCAACAAATCTTGAACAGGGTTCATTACTTTCACGCTGAAACTTCATGGGACACAACTGGCTGTCAAACACATATTTGAGCTACACATAACACATAAGATACACATAAGATACACATGTATTTTCTCAGGCACTTACTGAGTCTAAACAGATGCACAACTTACATAATTTCAGTAGTACACCTAAATGACAAATCATATCCTAACTATCCTAGCTTGTATAATATCTATGTGTACACGAATATGGGATACAGATCATTCACCATTGTTGCACAGAAAAATCAACATTATATAGTATTTATATGTATGAATATAGTACTCATTTCTCATGCAATAAACAAAGAAATATATCTCCTGTGATAGTAAATTTATATAGATATGAAATAATCATAAACATATGTATGGAAGAGGAAAAAAAACAACAACAACACTATTATATACCTAGGGTCTCTAATGACCCTATATACGTTTGGTACTGAAGCAGTTATAAAAAAATGATTATGCAATTTTAGCTCTCTCTCTTTTTTTTCTTTTACACTATTTATAAGAGAGAGATTGAGGAATACTAAAGAGGTGTGGGCACAACTCCACAAAATGGATGAGGTCCCAGGTTACTAAAGACCCGAGGTATGTGTTTAAGGGTAAAAGAAGCCATTAAACAAAAGACAAATGGCTCTAATACTCACTCGGAGTAAAAGTTCAGCAAGAATGCATCCAACTGCCCACATGTCCACACCCACACCGTACATCCTGGCACCGAAGAGCAGCTCTGGAGCACGGTACCATCTGAGAAGTACCATACAACACTTATTACTTTGCTACAGAACTATAAAAAAAAAAAAAAAAGCAATAGGCTGATAAATATGACCTCAGAAAGAAACACAATCAAATTCTACATTTCTGAAACAAGAGACAAACCTTGTTACTACTTGATGTGTGTATACTCTGTTTGGGCTTCCAAATGCTTTGGCCAAGCCAAAATCAGCAAGCTTCAAGACTCCATTTTCATCCAGTAGCAAATTATTGGGCTTCAGATCCTATAAAAGAAAGTGATAATCATAACAGGAGGTGCCAATTAACTTCAGCTTTGGAAATAAATCCAACTACATGCACAGAAAGTATGGTATGCCTATAGCACAGAGCCTCACCCTATGTAGGATCCAGTGATTGTGCATGTACTCCAAACCATGTAACGTCATTAGAATGTATGCCTTGATATTGGCTGGCGTCAACACAAGACTGGTGTCCTTTATGATCACCTGAAACAGATCACAATAAAACAATTTAAAGCATGACATGTGGAATTTTTCGAATCGGCAAACAGCGTCAATGCTTCAAACAAAACAAATACCATGCTTGTTTTTTTTGCGGACATCAACTTTTGTTTTTGATCTGTTTTTTTTCTTCTTTTTTCGCCCTTGTATGTTATTGGTTTGTTGCTGTAACTGAAATCTCCTTTCTGATGCAACAATAAAGGTCATTTGACAAGTAACTTGGGACGTGCAAATGAAAGAAGTATTATGTTACCTCGAGATCAGTCTCCATGAAGTCAAAAACAAGACTGATATTGGATTTGTGTCCAAAAGCATCCAGGAGCTGAGACAGAAAACAAAACGAGTTCCTCTGTGTCAGTATTAGCACATTTCTAAAGGTGTATCGAAACATTTCAGCTATATAGGAAAAAACATTACTTACACCAATAATGTTCGGATGACTAAGCTCTTGCAACAACTTAATCTCTCGAAGAGCTGTTCTGTTGATGCCTGGAAGACAGAAAAAGACAAATGTACTACTCAAAATGAACCGGTGCAAAAAAATAGAAGATAGCTGAAGATGTATAGATCAAGAACAACCACACACCATCTTTGGCCTCAGTTCTGTGTCCCACTTTAATCTGCAAACAAGCAAGTTAAATAAAAACAAGGTACTAAAGTATGAAAACAAACCAGACAATACCTGTAGCAAAATAATCAACTAATAAACTACAGTCGGCTGAACATCTTCTCAATAATGGCTATCAAGCAGGGTCTCTTACCTTTTTGATTGCAACAATGGTGTTTGTGGTTTTATCCCTTGCCTTGTACACAGTTGCAAACTGCAAAAGAGTGACATAACATTATTTCTGATGACTGCACTATACAAATAACACATCTGAGAAATTCAGATTAGGGTGCAATGCAAAGATACTGCAGCATCACATTGACGATCAGTAGCTGCATCACAGCGCCGAGGAATCTGCTGAATTAAACGGAAAACAAAACCGCATGTTCGCCAGCAACAGCCCGGAAATATCCTAGTAATGTCGTTTACCTGTCCTTCACCCAGAAAGTCCAGCTTTTCATAACGCTTTGCTCTGGACTTCACATCTGAAGCCATGACATCAACTGTGCTCCTCTTCTTTGTGAAAGCTCACTTCCTGCTAAGTTAAAGAGCACTTTATACTTCCGGTTAAAATAAAAGTCATGTGGGAGACTCGTAGCATACATTTGTCAAAATAATCTACGGCGAAATATAATTATTTACAACAAAGCTCAAAATGATCACAGTTAACACCACATGTTTGTGTTAGTGATAAACACGACGAGCAGCACAGTGTGAACTGTTTTAAAGGAATATTCCGGGTTCAATACAAGTTAACGACAGTATTTGTAGCGTAATGTTGATTTCCACCAGTGGCGGTTTTGGCTTGGTGACCAAGGCGAGATCCGACGTGGCGCCCTCCTTAATATCAACAACAACAACACGAGAAACAGATCAATATTTAAGTCCTTTTTATACTCTAAATCTCCACTTTCACATCTGAAAGTCACATTTGATGCCAGTTTAGTTTCACTTTCACGTCTGAAAGTGTAAGTGGAGATTTATAGTAAAAAAGGACTTAAATATTGATCTGTTTCTCACCCACACCTATCATATCACTTCTGAAGACATGGATTAAACCACTGGAGTCGTATGGATTACTTTTATGTTGATTTTATGTGCTTTTTGGATCTTCAAAATTCTGGCCACAGTTCGGGGCACGTTTCCCCCATCGCGATCTTGCGAGCTCTCTGCGGGGGCGGGGTGGCACGATTTGGG
Organism: Myxocyprinus asiaticus; assembly: GCF_019703515.2. Taxonomy (NCBI): domain Eukaryota; kingdom Metazoa; phylum Chordata; class Actinopteri; order Cypriniformes; family Catostomidae; genus Myxocyprinus; species Myxocyprinus asiaticus. The sequence continues at coordinate 44,483,835 of NC_059346.1, forward strand.
GCACCTTTCTCCCACTACGAGCCAGGGGTAGGGCAGCTCAGTTCGGGGTACCTTTCCCCCATCGCGATCTTGCAAGCTCTATGGGGGGGCGGCCGATCAGGTAAACTAATTCGGACTTGCCCATCCTTTTCTTTAAAAAGAAAAAGCAACAGCAAAAATCTGGGTTTCAGTGAGGCACTTACAATGGAAGTCAATGGGGCCAATCGGTAAAGATTAACAATTTGCAAGTTAACATGATTTTAGTGTGATAAAATCTCTTACTAACCTTTTCTGTGTAATGTTATGTGTAATTTTACAACTTCGTTGCCGTGACAACATCAACAATCCCTAAAACAACTGTAAAAAATGACAATTTAAACAACTTTACTGCTCAAATTATACATGAGTTTTAACAGAAGAAATAATGTTAGTGCTTTTATAAAATTATAAGCTTCAAATTTTTGCCTGGAAACCCTCCAAAAATTGGCCCTTTTAACTTCCATTGTAACTTTTCTTTTTTTTTTTTTTAATTAGTATTATGTCACAAATGCTGTTGATTGAGCTTAACTTTTATTGAACCCGGAATATTCCTTTAAAATTCTGTTTAATTGCAAGGTTTATGTGTTTATATTTCATATTATGTTTTTAAGACAAATGTGATTTTATAATATGTGAAAAGTGATATAATAAATACTTGAACTACTTTGAAGTTGTACAGAACCAAGCCATTGAACAATATAACACTGCATGGCGCGAATATGTTTACAGCATCAGACGTATTTATATTCTTCATTATTATATGATTTTATGCTTCTATGCCTTCGTTTTAATTGGTTCGGTTGTTTTCGCAATTTAGCTGGACTGAGGCGCTGTTACTGCTTTTTCATGACGTTGATAGACTCATGCCTGAAGAGGGCACTGTGGTCAATGCAAAGACGCCTGAATAATAATGAGCGACACTACATGTATGCATATAGTTCATATTAAATTAGAAAAACATTCTAAATTATTAAAAACTAATTGTAGAGTAAAAAAATGATAATAAATGAAATAAAAGAAGTGTCAATTTATGTTACATATCGTATATTGAGCTGTTTGGAATATACTGAATAGTAAATGGTTCTATCAGCTGTATAAACACAAACACTCGTTCATACACTGCAATATTCATACATGTGATAGTTTTGTCTTGTCTAATGTTAACCAATTAAAATTCTCATTGAACTCCGAACTTAGTGGCTGTTTGTTTATCCCTCTGTTTACTATGGTCACTAAGGCTAAGTGAACGACTTCTCAACTGGCCAATCACAGACCGCTTGTAAGTAGCTCTTAGTAGCCAATCCGAACGCAGGAGGCGGGACCTGCCAGAGTACGGGTTGGGGAAATCACGCTGCAAAGACAGGCCTTTCCATCCACGTTCCTTATTTGCACCTGCATTTTCATAAGATGCTTTCTTTCAGCGATTGTCAAAATAAATAAATAAATAAATAAAATAAAACACAAACTTACCTGCCCTAATCTCATCTCCTAGTATGGGGAAATATTAAAGTTAAATTTCTTCCCCCTTCTCTGATTCCCTCGAGAATATGATTTCCCATCTTATATAAATAAAAGGTCTGTCTTCTGTCAAAACACTGTAAACCGATACGTTTCTTACTGAAGATGAACATATAGTGGATGGATTACTGAATGTAAGCACACAATTACAAATACATATTGACATTTAAGATCCAAACCAATCAAATAATACCTCCAATGTTAAACACCCACAAAATCAGACTTGCAACTGTTAGCAACAGGCACAACATATTTTATATTTCAGTTCACAATACATATTCTATCTGTTTTGACCCACTAATGTTACCCTTTTATTGACATTTAAAAGACACAAGCATTTTTGAGTGTCACTACAAGAATGTTTGGCAGGCCTTATCTTGTTCACTCCTTGTATGTGTCAGAAGATAAGTTTAATTGACTGTGTGTTAGAAGGTGCAATTATTAAAGGACAGTTCTTTTGAGACACATTTCCCTTTAGATACCTTTTTGTTTGACTTGTTTACTGTACTCCTTTCTATCACCATCAGAAGTTTCCCATCTCAACAGGAAGTGGTTAGCACAAGCTCTGTTCTTATGAAGACGCCCACTTCCTCTGACTTTGATAAACACATTTGTGGTTTTGTGCACTAACCCCATCAGATACATTTTCTCAACTGCTGTTAAACCCAATGTCCCCAAATTACAGAATGATTTCGTGTTGGTTTCATGATACAAAATAAGAGTATAGGCACAATCCAATGGAGTTTGCCAGAGAGTATTTTGCTTGGTGAGGAAAGTAGAGGCTTGTTTTGTATTAGTTTCAAGTTTGGCCTCATTTGAACACATTTGTTATATTTAGTCTGTGATCAGAATATACAGTCAAATGATGTCCATTGGGAAATATCTGCAACAAAACGGTTCATTGGCATCATCTTTGGCTTCATACCTCAGAAATGCTTTATTTATGCTCAATATATGAAAATCTTAACTCAGTAGCTCTTGGGCCAAAATTAAGTTCTGACTTACTTTTTTATTCTTGAATGAGGTTAGATTGCTAAACATTTGGGACACTTGAGTATTCCACAATAACCAGACACTCTCTATTTTTATTAGTTTTTCTGACTAATAATTTTTTTTGAATGAAAGATCTTAATACTTGGCATGCAGACTGCCAATCTGAGAATACAATCAAGGCCAAGGGCCCACTGTGAACGTAGTGCCAAGTTTTACTAATGCAGTTCTCTGAGGAGTGCAAGATAATTCATCTCTCAACTACTAGATTTGATGAAAAGTAGGCAAAAAGTTACCAAATCAACATCCTCAGTCAAAACACTCATTCTGAAGAATGAAACAGTAAACCTTTAAAAGGGTTTTCAAAACGTTTTGTGAAGGGAACATTGTAATTATTTTTGCAGTTCTCATCAAGTTAGTGAAATCTTAAACGTTAGTCCTTGGGTTCATTTTCTGAAATTATGTTATGTGCATTGAAATTTGCCTAATTTTTTCCATGCTTACACAAAATTAATCTTTACATAGTTAAATACAATTCTCAAAAGCATGATATGAGCAGGTCATATCAATTCAGATATTTAGCTATTCTACACTACAGCAATGTGAAGCCATGTCAGACCAAATCCTGGACAAGTATTCTGCAACAAACATCTCTTGCATGCTGAGGCTTTGCATATAACACATCTGCTTTGGCTAGAGAGTGCTGTGGGTACAACTTACTTTAAAACCACATATTAGTGTGAAAAACAAACTGCATATGTAAGCCTCTCCCCATCAGACTCTTCACAGATCTGAGGAAACTCAACGCTTTGTCTCACTTTCTGTCTTTAAGACTGATATGCAATTCAAACATTCTCATTATAAAAGATCAGGCATTTACAAGTCTAGTTCCATTATACAGTACATAATTAAAACAGAGCAATTCATGCACACCACACAAACCTCTGCACTCTTTACATGTGGTATCCATGGCAACTTTTTCAGAAAAAAAAAATAAAAATCAGAACCCCCTTGAATAATTGGCAGCGTCAATAAATTCAAGGTTGACCAATGAGAACTATTTACTAACACAGGCAAGACATTGATTGACAGTCGAGGGAGCAGATGCTGACCTCTACATTGAAGAGGTCTCAGATTGTC